>NW_024962252.1:4794009-4986661 GCF_019238085.1 Lagopus leucura | reverse complement strand
GAAGGAAGGAAGGAAGGAAGGAAGGAAGGAAGGAAGGAAGGAAGGAAAGAAATAAGCATGCAATCAAGTTTTAAAGCAATGGTCTTCTGCAGGTTTTGTACTTCCATTAAAAGAAAACACTCAGAAACTTCAGGAAAATTATGAAGTTCTTCATAAGATATGTAATCCCTGAACATTCCAAAAGGATTTCAGTTTGTAAGAAATATTTAACTGAATATTTTTTCTTACCAAACAAAATCATACTCTAAATGAAAGGCCAATTTTCTCATGTTTTTGTGGAAAAGCAGATTAAAAAACGTAAGACACATGATCACTTCCATTCCATGCTCCCATCTTATAGACTGCAACACGCCAAAGCAGATTATAATTCAATAGAGTCCATTACTAACATATTAAACCTTTAATTCCTAGCTAATATGCTACAGGCAAAAAAAAAAAAAAAAAAAAAAAAAAAAAAAGATTCAGTCTTACCTTAAAATTCAGTTTTTATAATATAGATTAAAAACATTTTGCAAATTCTACCTAGAATTTTTAGGGACTTTATCATATAAATTTACTAAACTATGAATAAAATTCTATACAGCTCACATTTATATTCTTGATTCTTATGAGTGCTGCTCAGTTAACAGAGATTGGAATTCAGTTTGAGATTGTTTAGCCACTAAAATATTGATTCTCCAGTTCCTCATATTCTTCATAGTTTTAGTTTTCCTCTCCTATGTTGATTTTTTGTCTTTTAATTAATTTCCTTTTAATTTAGTAATAATTACGAATTAATTAAGGATCTCTTATTACTCTTTGCTTTTCTAATTCAGGTAGTTGAAATGTCTTTCAACATATATGCAATGTATCAATCTTGAGTAACTGTAAAGTCTCTTACAGTTGTAGAAATGCTCTGAATATGTTTCAATTTGAAAACATCCAAATAAAAAAATAATCAAGTAAATCTATATAGTAATCTTTGGCTGCACCCGAAAAGTTGTGGTCAGTGGAGTTAAATCCAGTTGGCCGCCGGTCACAAGCAGTGTCCCCCAGGGCTTGGCACTGGGACTACTTCTATTTAACATCTTTATTAATGATCTTGATGAGGAGATTGAGTGCACCCTCAGTAAGTTTGCAGACAACACCAATTTGGGAGGGAGTGTTGATCTGCCTGAGGGGAGAAGGGCACAACAGAGGGACCTGGATAGCCTGGATCGATGGGCCAAAGTTAATTTTATGAGTTTCCAAAGGGCCAAGTGTCGGGTCACAACATTTTGGTCACAACCACAAGCAACTCCACAGGCTTGGGGAGGAGTGGCTGGAAAGCCTCCTGATGGAAAGGGACCTTGGTGTACTGATGGTCAGCTAAATGTGAGCCACCAGTGTGCCCAGGTGGCCAAGAAGGCCAATGGCATCCTGGCTTGTATTAGGAACGGAGTAGTGAGCAGGACTGGGAAAGTAATCCTGTCCCTGTACTCAGCACTGGTAAGGCCTCACAAGTATGTGTTTTGTTTTGAGCACTGCAGTGCAGAAAGGACATTGAGATGCTGGAGCAGGTCCAAAGGCAAAAAGGCTTGTGAAGGACTTGGAGAATATCTCTCTTGGAGAATATGAAGAGAGATGGAAGGAACTGGGGCTGTCTAGTCTGGGGAAAAGGAGGCTGAGGGAAGACCTTACTGCTCTCTTCCAATATCTGAAAAGTGCTTACAGCGCGAGCAGGGCTGGTCTCTTCTTACTGGTGATAGGTGACAGGATGAGGGGAAATGGTCTTAAATTGTGCCAGGGTAAGTTTAGGTTGGATATCAGGAAAAACTTCTTTACAGAAAGGGTTGTTAAGCACAGGAATATGCTCCCCAGGGAAGTGGTTGAGGTTGAGTTTTTGGCTGCGTTCAAAAACCGTTCAGATGTGGTGCTCAGGGATATCGGGTGCTCGGGGGTTGGACTTGATGATCTCTGGAGGTCCCTTCCAACCCCTACAATTCTGTGATTCTGTGATATGATTTAGTGGAGGATTGTTAGAGTTAGGGTAGTATGGTTAGGTTGTGGTTGGACTCAGTGATCTTTAAGGTTTTTTTCAACCTGAGCAATTCTATGATTCTATATGAAAATAGGGATTCATTTTAATTACTGATTGATCTTATTGAATCTAGAATCTAACATTAATTAAAAGCTGATACATTTATAAATCTTTTGAATGAACTTGTTCTGAAAGCCTTAGTTGCAAATGTTACCTAACAAGAATTCTGACCTTGAGGAAAGAGCAGACCTTCAGTGCATAAAATATTTTTGTTGTGTTCATAGTAGTGACTGATAATAAAATAGGGTTTGTAACAGATGGGAGGAATAGAAGTCAGTTTGTAGCAGAAGGCAGACGTGCTAGCTAATGGAAAATCACAAAAGTGTGCTGCAAACAGTTGGATGAGGTGCACAAATGAGCTGTGTCTGTTATACAAACTGTATTTCAGTTAAAACTGTGAATATTTTAATAGAAGAATTAATGCTACCATTCCACAAGTATGTAGATTTCTAGTGTTTTTCAATATGACTCAAGTGTACCAGACGGATCCACTTATTAAAAAAAAAAAAGGAAAAAAAAAAAGAAAAAAAATTCCAGCTGAGTGGCAACCAAGAAAGAAATGTCATATCTTGATTTACAAGACTAACTGAATAATAAGTAGATACTAATAAACTTTCAGTAGCAGAATTCGCTATGAAATGATAATAGAATTAGTCACAAATATTTGAACAATTTCTATCAGCACTACATTTGACTGTAAAGATTAATGGGAGTTCTATGAAAAAAAAAAAAAAAAGGAAATAATGAGCCAATTCCTAGAAATGCTGATTAAATTATATATATTTGAATAGTGGTAGATAGTTCATAAATAACTGAATAATAATCAATTTATTAAATGATCAAAGAATGGAGGAGATATTTTTATATCTATACAGAGACAAAATAGGAGCAGTTCAAGAGAGCAATATCAAGAAATGTCATGATTATTTGGAAACTGCCCTAATTTCTTAACAAGTCTTAGGGGAACATATCTGGAAGAAGTCTGTGAAAGAAAGTTGAAGCACATTAAAGTCAGAACCATCTCCAGCTCAAAACTGCAACTCATTAGTCAGACAGAAAGAAATTGGAGACCTGGTCATGAGGGACATGGAGAAAGCTGAGGTGCTCAATGACCTCTTTGCCTCAGTCTTCACCAGCAAGGACTCTAGCCACGTCAGCTAAGTTGCAGAAGGCATGTTGCCGGCTTGTGTTGAATCTTTCATCAATTTCATCTTTCATCAATTGATAAATCCTTCTCCTCGGCACTACTCTCAAGTCATTCTCCACCCAACATTTATCTGTGCTTGAGATTGCCCTGACCCGGATACTCTTGCACTTGGCCTTAATCAACATCTTACTGTCTTTTGCATGCTGTAAGACTGTGTGAACAAATGACAGTAGAAAAGGTTCTGACTTTGCACCTCCAATTTCCTAAGGAGATTTAGGAGATTTAGAAAAATACCTAAGCATTGTTACCAGTCACAGAATAATACACATCTTTTAAAGATAATGTGTTATTTAAAGATAATTTTAAAGATAACGTGTTATTTAATCTCTTTCTCAGATGTGTATGTTAGTTATGTGTACGTGAAATGTCTTCTTCTGTAAGAGTTTTCTCTTGGCAAAGAGGAATCTGTGAGCTTGCCAATGTAAATTTAAATGCAGCATTCTGAGAAAAATCACTATACCTGGATAATTTTAAACTATTTATGTTAACAAAGGTCTCCTACACCTAGATCTAGTACAACTTGAAATAATAGCTGACTTTACATTTATGAGACAGTCTGTGGACAAAGGACCCATTACTTATCAATACCGTAAAGAAAAAATATATAAGCGTCTGATTATAAACTTCAGTGAGATGTTGTTTAAAATTGGAGTTGAGTGGAGACAAAAGCATACATGAATCATCTGGTATGGCTGATTTCTCTCAGTCCATTTTATTTCAGTAGCTTTACTGTGCCACTCAGACAGGAAAATGCCACAAATTTGTATAAATTCCAGATTTACACTCATGTCCTTCAAAATCTCTGAAATAATCAGCCCATTATCCAAAACATTATATTGCAGACTTCATGAAATTTTTGTGGGTTTCTTTATTTGTTTGTTTTTGTTTGGCTATTGATAACTGGTTTAACAATGTGGCATTTAAAGACAGCATTTCTAAACCATCTGATCAAAGTTCTATGCTGCTTTCCACATTATCATGGAGCTGTCATAGATTTGTGCAGGGAAGGTGACCAGCAGCTGTTGTGTATATGGCACATATTCCCGTCATACTGCATGAGTGCATCTCTGGGTTAATTCTTAGTTTCCCTAAAAGTGCAAGATGGTTTATATAAACCAATAAAGGATGTGGGAGAGATAAAAACATTTTTTGGATATATTTTTCCAAGGAGTCTTTATGAATTGTTTTTAATGTAATCTTTCAATAGTATAAGAAACAGGAGAAGATGCTGTATACAATACAATAACAGAACAGAATACTTTAGCAGAATATATAATTTTTATATTTCACACAAATAATATTAATACATACACATTTTGGATGTTTTATAAAGACCAAATGGCTAGTATTAAGGGATCTGGGGGGAAAAAAAGGGAAACCAACAACTGCAATAATAAAAAAAAAAAAACACAACACAAAACCCAGCTAAGGAATCTGTCTAGACTTTGTCTGATCCCCATCTCAAGTGTGTGCTTTGGCCTCACTAAGACCTGATTGCTCTTCCCTCCCATCCTTGGTTTCCATACAAAGAAAACACAGGTATGCAGCTCCAGGCACGTTTCGATGACCTGAGGATCATATTGATAGCCGGCACTGGCAGATAAAAGCACAACATAAATTCTGACAAGATGCTACTCAGAAATGTGAGATGCTTTTCTTGGTAAAGAGGGTTTTCCTAGGTTGATTTTTTTTCTTTAGTATAAACATTTATAGTTGTCATGTTCCCTCTGAAATGCCGACCTGCCTTTCTTACACTGAATTCCCTTTTGTTTAGCTGTGGTCTGGTAAAAAGATACAGTTCAGAGAACTGTACTTTTGTCTTTATCTAGTAACAGAAATGTAACAAAGCAGATGAGAGAGAGCTCATGACATCACAGAGTATATTCCTCATTGTGTGTAAACATAGACATTGTATTGGCTTCTTTATTCTGGTAACACTCTGGGAAATAGGTTCATAGCACAGTTACCAGCTTTGGCCCTGGAAGCAGCATGTATACTTGTGGGGTGTCAAAACCTAGGGAGTGCTTTGTCTTGTGAGGTAATGGGTAGGTTGGGAAATCTTTAGGGTGTAGCAGATAAGTGTGAAAGTGCCCATTACAATTATAGTCCTCAAAGCCTTCATGTCACAGTTGGGTACATTCAGTGAAGTCACTGGGTCTCCATCTGAGATAGGAGCTATCCACCTCTGGAAGATCAAAGGACTGATAAGACTCCAGATGTAAATATAATTATCTCCTTTTACACTCTATTTTTTTCCTTGAGATACAAACAAAATATATGCCCTTATGTTCTCAGGTTGCAGTATCAGGAAAAGAGCATTCAGATTTGCTCAGATAGGATAATTTTGATTACTCTGTCAAGAAATTTTTTTTGTCTTAGGTCAGCTTTGCATTTCTATGTGAAGATTAAAAGGTTTGAGAAAAGATGTATAAGAAAGTAATGGGAAAATATCTCTTTTATACTTCAAAAGCAGAAGCAGTGTATTTTGAAAGTTATATTTGAGGCTGTTATTATGCCTCCTTGTCTGCCTCCAGAAATGAAGCTAGAATACAGAGGAGTCAGCATTAAAAATTGTTTTCAGTCCATTTTACTTTCCAAAGAGGAAGAAAATGAAAGGAATCTACTATACCTAAAGCAGCAACATACAATATATATATATTTTTTAAGCTGCAGAATCACAGCACAGGTTTATAATGTAATACACTGCAACAATTAATTAAATTTGAATTTAATTTAAAATTAAGCATCTTCACAGTTATGCAAGTGCTTATTTTGAAATGAGACCCTGGGCCCAATATCCTGGTAAATAATGTTCAGTGTTGCAGGTAGGTTTCAGTTTGTAATCCTCTACCTAGACCAGATTACAGCACAGTTCAGCTTCACTTTGAAATGATACTAGCAGTGATCAGAGTGTGTTAACCAAGTGTCTTTTCTTTGTTTAAATTCTGTACCTAGTAATTATATGAGCTCTTTTCACCATTGCCAGACTTCTCAAATGCAGAATATTCTTCTATTTTTCAGTACATTTTTTTTCAACGTGTTTCTTCCATCATGCTGGATTTTGTTCATACACCTGTTTTTTCTGTGTCATTTGCTTCCCATTTCTCTGATTTCCCACTGTGAAATATTTTTATGTTCCTCAGCACTTAATGCCTTTGGATGGTTACTTTACAGCAATTGTAAAAATTCCGAGTGGTGCCATCTGAGAACATCACTATTAATGACACAGAAAACAGCAGTATATTGAAGGGGTTGCTTTCAGTTCAGTGCAATGTTAAATAAAAGCATTACCACTGATACAGCTTGAAGGATTTAAGTCCACTTTAAAGGTGGGAGAAGAGAAAATAAGCAAGGCCTCATTTGGTGTGAAAGGGGAAAAATTAAAGGCATAGCAAATTCACTGGCGGTATCCAGAGAGGACAGCTCACATGAAATGAGCATATTAGAATCTTCCCAGCCAGAGCAGCTGATTTTGTAAAACATCTGTGTCGGTGCAATAGACAGAGCTCCCTCAACACTGACCCATAGTGGGAAATGAATTCCCATGGGAATGAAACCTTAGAACAAACCTCAACACTGCCTGCTGCAAAAGCAATCTGCACATCTTCGACCTTACCTTTACCAGTATAAGTTTGTAGGCTGTAGTCTGAACACACCACTGGTCACTGCAGATGACTATTGCCTGGGAAACAGAGGAATAAACAAATAGATAATAAATGTCAGCCATGTTCTAAGTCTTGCCAAGGACTTAGATGAGGCAGAGGTGTGTCTGATTATTGAATGTACAGTAGAAAAGGGGTTGTGGAGGTTAATCACAAATAATGTTTCCCATGCAATCTGACATGAAGGCAGTTTGAGGTCAGGAGAATTACTGTAGTTTTACATGGTCTTGACCAAAGTGAGAGTAATTCCCTGATTTTTGTAAATATAAGTACAGAAAATCTAATTATTCACTTATTTTTAGTAAATGTTATTATCCTGAGGATTTTGTGAAGCTGACTTAATTCAGTAAAGAGTGAGCTGCCATAAGTATTTATGAAATACCTTTGCAATATACTGATAGCTGAAAAGCAGGTTTTGCGTGCAAGACTCCAAGCATGAATTAGGTTGTTTGTTGTTTGAATCTAAGTACCTGTCATTGTTTGGTACAGTTGTGTGAGTGTGTGAGAGTGCATGTGCTCTCCTGAGGGTGAAGCGAAGAAGAAATCCAAGTATTTACAGCATGATCCTAAAGAAAAAAATAATCAGTGCTGTTGGGGGGAGTGTTTAAAAAATGTGAACAAAGAAATCTCCTGACTCCATCTGCCACCTCTACCACAAATCATCCCTGCACAAATATTAACTTAGACAAAAATCAAGTGCAATGGCATAAACATGGCCTATGTGGTTGTTACTGTATTTCCCTTCTCAAAAATCACACAGAGAGAATAATAATTTATTTAAAACTCATTGCTAAACAGTAGGTCATTCACATTCTCGTTCTGCCTGGAAACATTAGCTAAAGAATATTTAAGACAGGAACAACCCTATTCCATTAATAAAAATGCTGGCAAGATATGAAAAGGCCTAAACATTACATGATTGTTGCAGTTAGGTGAGCTAAACAAGCTCTGGTTTAAGTAATTGCTTTGTGCATAGAGAAACTCTCCTGAAAGAGCAAGCATTAGACCATTAGGAAATTAAATATGCTATGCTTAAGAGAATGCTTTTAAGATCTATAATACTGCAAATAAAAACAAGCTGCATGTTAAATACTTACTTATTATCCCTAAAATTCACAGATCATTCAAACACAGTTAAGCTAATGAGACTGAGACTATTGATTTTGCATGTAATCTTTTGGTGAACAAGTCCAATAGGTGCATACTTCTCCATCAGACTGATGATCTTATGAGTTCTCTGGGCATAACACTTATCCACTGACAGAGCTGGTAATGCTGAAGATCCTGCATAGTTTCCATTATTAACTCCTTTTCATCCAAGCACTCTTTGCACTCTACCTTGAAAAGTTCACTACAAAGCTGCAACCAGCCACGTATTCATTCTCTATGTCTGTGTTTCTAAAACTTTTAGTTTTAGAATGAAATAAAATGGATTTTTAAACTGCATGTTTTCCCTTAACACTAATAGTGAAATCTGCCCTCATGCTAAGGGTGTGTATTCCAATCTAGCTTCACATTCACTTAGAAACAATTATTCTAGACAAAGCTTTTCAAAATATAAGAAATGTCAATAAAGAGGAGGTTTCTACTGATGCAGATAAGTATGTTTTCAGGAACAGTACAGTGGCTTGAGTCATTTCTATTGCATTACAGACTAATTTAAAAAAATAATAATCTGTAGTTACCTGAGGAGAAAATTCTTCAAAATGGAACAATTTTTTTGTTGTTGTTATTTGGATTTTACAAAATTTTCCATTGCTGGCTAAATAATGTGTCAAGTTTTGTTTTTATCCCTTCCCTTTTTCATTTCTTCCTTCCTTCTTTTCTTTTTTATTAAGTGATTTTTTAACATGAGGGAAAATTTTTCTTACCTCCTCTGTTCCATCTCGAAAAAGTACAACCAAATTCTAGAAAAAAAAATTCTCTTTACATTTTACTTACGTGAAAATATTTCGATGGTTTGGGTGCGGTCATAGGTTGATATCAGTTTATTTTTCTTATTTCATTCTTTCCTTTCTCATCATTATTATCAATATCTTTAACCTCAGTTAATTGTCTGCTTTGCTTGCCAGTCTGGAAAGGAAATGTTGGAGAGGAGAAGGGGGATGAACAGCAGCCTTAAGTTGTTAGGCTTGATACGTTTCTCTACAGTCAGGGGGAAGCAATAAACAGCTCAGGAAGACAACTGAAGGCATCAAAATTAAAGCAGGGCCTTTAGTCAGCTGAACCAGTCTCTAGACCCATAGACATTATGGACCATATCTTTGCTGACTAGAAGAGTTTAGACATTCAGCTCATATGTAAGCACATAAATACACCTGTACACCTAAGTGTCTCAGTGAACCTCCTGCTGAGCAAGGCAAGTTGAGAGGCATGTCTCTCCCAGATGCCCTGAAACTTTCAATGTGTTGACACGAGGAAGGATTTTTTTTTCACTGTCTTAGGAAAAAAAACAAAACAAAACATCTACATTCTGTCAATTCAGTAATCTTGTTCATTTCTTCCAACCCTTCATTAATTATAGATTGCTGATTTAAGGCTCAAGGAAATCTTTCAACTGGAAAGATTTGAGACAGTAGGGAGAAAGATCAATATGCAAGCTCATTTTCTTACTACAAAACTTACTGAGGGGCAAAGATGCCGTTGTTTATTAATCTGCAGTGTAAATGAGTGAAAATTTCTATGTGACACGTGTAAGGAAACCTTTTATCAGGAGAGCTTAACCTTTCTTTTCCCATATTTCTCATCCAATACATTATAAGGCATGTTCTCTTGAAAGCAGCTTTTCTCATTGCTCATTCTTGTCAGCATTTCTTAGGTGTAATATTTTGGCTGCTCTGGGAAAGACTGCAATGCAACTCCTTACTGTGGACTTGGTGCTTAAACAACAGAGCTATGAACTAACTATAAATCCTTAATGGTTGTCTACAGACTTACAGTAAAGAGCCCCATTCTGCAGTATAAACAGAGGCAACCTCCAGCCCAGATGTCATACAGTGAATGCTAGAACAACCTTGCGTTAGAAATACACTGTGTTACTGAGAGTTGTAGCATATTTGCAAGAACACAGCATGGCACAGTCATGGCTATAAGATTTGTGCAAGGGATATTAGCTCAAATGCAGCATTTCACTAATGCAGGTACTTAGCTTCCCGACAGGATCTTGCCCTGATTAATGAATAGGTATGATCTGTACACATCCCTGGACAGGCTGTCTGTGTAATGACTATTCCACTGCAGATGAAGTCTTTTTTTCTTTTTTTTAAACTATGAGAATTTTTTAAAACATAAAATTACACTACTAGATCCTTGATGTACAAAGAACATTAAAGAGAATTTTTATAGATCTTCAGAAGCTTTCCAAAGTTGTCCACAGCCCTTCAGATCTGAGATAAAAGATACTCTGTACCTGATGGGACCACTAATAAATTATTTTCCATGCTGTAGAGTCAGATTGTTTTGAGGCATTCTACCTTTATATAGAAAATATTAAACATTGTAGGTAATGACATTGGCCTCAATTTTAGTGTCAGATTCTTAGCAGCTGATGCTGGATTCATTAGCTTCTTTGAATGGCTTAAATTTACACCAGTTGAGGATTTGTCTCCTCTACTTGAAAATCCAAGCCAACACAAAAGGACTTTCCTCTCTGCTTCTTATAGTCTTCCCAGTATTACATCTACTAATCCCAGATGTATCTTGTGCTGCTGACAGATGTCCTCAATAATTATATTGTTGGGTCTTCTACTTACTATGTTTAGCATGATACTGACATATGGCAATGTTGCGATGATACTGGGGCACTGAGCCAATGTTGTCATTTCCTATTTAAAAAGTAATATGTTTGGGAACCAACATGAATTCAAATAGGAAGGAGCTTTCTGATGAGGACCTTGCAGCCAGCACTGGTTAGTGGGAGGCATAATATGTAAATGGAGAGATTAAGTGCTTTATTTTAATTAATCAATTACTTAATTAGAGGGGCAGGGTTGACAGCTGCATAATGAGTGTTGGAAATTTGGAGATTGAAACATTTTATTTTCAGTCTCACCACCTTCATGCCAACTTTCATTTCTGTCACCCCTTTTCCCACCCTGATGTCCTGCTGCTTTTTCTCTACAATACTTACAAAATTAGTTTCTTCCTCATCATTCTTGCTGCCCAGACATATTGCCTATTTGGCATAATTTCTTTTCAAGACTACTCCAATCTCTCTTCTTCCCATCTTTTCCACATAATTTGCTATACAGCTGCAGGCATTTTCTGCCACAGCCTCCTACTGCCTTGGTGGCTTTCTTACTCTGTGTTCGTTGCTCAGTTCCTCAGTGCCAGAATGTTTCACAGGGATAAGACTGGCTCAAGGATTTTGTGTCTCTTCTCAATTCAAGTCCATAACGTACTTTGTATAGTGTTTCCACTGCAAATAAGAGACTGTTCCCTGTTAGAACAGCTGCATGCCTCTTTCAGACAGATATTTTTTTTAGACAGCACTTTACCCCAAAAATTCCTGATGAGCCCTGTTTATTTGTTTGCTTTGAGGGTCAGGCTCTCAGCACTGGTTTGGGCAATCATTAGTGTTTCTTTCCTCAGTGTTGTTTTTCCTATCTCAGTGCCCTGCACACAGATGATTCTCTCATAACACAGCATTCCCCCAAATCCTCTGGCAACAAAAACATCCCACGGACATTGTTTTTGATGTGTGTGCTTTGCAGCAGGTTTTCTACAGATTTGACCATCTGGTAACAAAGTGTTTAACAGCGTATTATCTGATAGATCTCACAGGCTGCTGGTTTTAAGTGAGGCTCAACTCAGACTATAATTCTGAAACAAAATGATAAAAGACAAAGACTTTAAAATAGACTCCCTTGTAATCAGGTGCAGTTCAGTCAGGTGCATTGGTCATTCCCAACTGCTAAGAGTACAGGAATTTTGCAGAACATAATAATCTTGCATAATGTCATATATGCTGTTCTGTCTCAAACAGGCAATTTGAGAAAGCAATACAGTCCTTAACAGAGGCTGCGTGGAAAGAACAATCCACTCAGGCTGAGACAGATGCATGGCTTCATCCAGAAGTTCAGCAGCCCACAAGACATTTGCAATCAGTCTGCAGACTCAGATTAATTCAACATAGAATCATAGAATCATAGAATCATAGAATCACTAAGGTTGGAAAAGACCTAAAAGATCACCCAGTCCAACCATTCACCTATTCCCAATAGCTCCTACTAAACCATGTCCCTCAACGCAACATCCAGTCTTTCCTTGAACACCCCCAGGGTCGGTGATTCCACCACCTCCCTGGGCAGTCCATTCCAGTGCCTGACCACCCTTTCTGAAAAGTAATACTTCCTCAAATTCAACAATTTTGACAGAATTAATCACCTACAATGGTTGTAGCAGACACAGATCTTTTTCAGTTGTACTGGTCCCAGTATGAATAACTGGATACTTAGGGCCTGAAGTTATCAGCCAGTTAGAAGATGGAACAGTTGTCTTGATAAGTTTCTGGCTGTAGTCCAGAAAATCCTACATACCAGTCTCAGTTGCTTCTCTTGAATCCTGTCTCACTCCAACACTATCTCTGCTGCAAGAGTACAATATCTATACCAAGGAGCCTGTGTTTCATCCATTTATGTTTCACATCAAACAACTATACCAGTTGAAACTTGACCATTAGAAGCCTGTTAGTCTGTTGTTAAAAACGATAGCTCCTTCAGTGGCAACCACAGTGCAGAAGAGGATTGCCTATGTGAAATCCTGATTTAAATAGATCTGAAAATGTAAAAAGATGAGGCAATTTTTTTGTTACATCCACAGAGCCAAAAATCCTGTGACTAAAAGATTCGGAAGAGAGAGATGAAGGGGCAGTGAGAAACACCACATTGGTTAGGTTGCAACATGCAGTTGGGTTAAACTGAGAACTACATGAAATCTGAGGTCTAACTGCTGCTCACATAACCAGGAGCAAAGATTTACCAGTGTCAGCCCACAGAATTGCCAGTGCTCCCCTGACTTGACAGTTCTCTTTTGGAGTTCATACACTTGTGAAGAGATGTACCCCATTGTTATAATGCTGTTTTGAGGCTGAGAAAACAGCTGAAAGGCACTGTTTTGACTACTGTTCCAACAAAACAACTTTAGAATAAAAACTGCCTACAAGTTTTGGAGTGAGGGTCAGCTGTTTCTTTTACACTCAAACGTTATTTCAGCAATGCAGTTTATATTTTTCTTACATGTTATTTTGTGTTATGGTAGACATTTTTATCTACATCTGTTGGACATGTAGTATATATTTCAATAAGCAATATCTACATTAATGTGGAGAGTACTCTTGTTACCCCTATAGTTGTCCAAAGATTAAAGGCTGGGTATTTAAATGAATCGAGAACTGTAATCAAGGTGAAAGTTCCACTCCATGGTGCAATCACTGTATAGGCAGAAAAACAAGAATGTCTGAATGAATGCTTTGATGTCACACTTTCACTCAAGCTCATAATTGTGGAGAAACCACAAGATACAAATAAGAAACTACGTAATCTTGTTCTTCATGACAGTGCATTATAAACAGAAAAGTGAGGTATTCACACCAGTTTCAGGACTTCCTTCTAGCTTCTTGAAATACATCTCAAGAAGTGGATCTTCACCATCACAGATGCCACAGTAGCTACAACCCTGAAACAAACAGATTAATGTGAAACAGTCACACAGAGGAAAATCACGCAATTGTGTGTCTTTTTTCTTCTGTAACTTTAGAGGAATGGCAAATACTGAGGCCTTCATTCCCACCCTCTCCCCTTGCTTTCTCATGCCCTTTATTCCTATGCCGTCTTTGCATATCTGAAGTCCACAATGTCTTTAATGTAAAGTTTCCTTTTGACAGACAGAGCACATTGCCTGGTGAGACTTCCCTTTTCTAATGGAGGCAAAGTCCCCTCTGCAGGCAGCACAAGGACACACTGCTTGTGAAGAGGAGTCCTCATCTCCAATAAGTGTAACTCCCTTGACTTCAATGACAGCAAATAATTTGGCTACAGGATCATTTTTTGTATTGTAGTGATTAAAATCCCTTTTGCTGTTATTATCATATGGAGAAATCAGTTAAAGGCACCTCAATTATTTGGCACAGCGCTGAGCACTCTGGATCTGATATTTCTAGGGCTTAGCATGTGGGCTGGTTACCATGCAACTGGGATTTTTGTTTGTTTTGGAAATACAAGATTTCTTTTTACAGTGCACAGATTGGCTGAAATTGCCAAATGCAATAAAGAAAATCTGAAACAATAAAAAAAAATTATCCCTGAACCTAATATCCTTTTATGTGCTTGAAATCACTGTTCTTTGTCTGCAACTGTTAAAAGATATGCATATTTTAAAAACTGGAAATTGTTCAAAGCAAAAAGCCTACCAAAAATCAATCAAAGAATCAAACAAAAAACCACACACAAGTAGTATAAAATAGGAAAAAAAAGCAAGAAAAGTGAAATAAAGTTCCAAAACACAACCTACTTATCTTTAAATTAGAGAGATTTAGATTTGATTGACGGACTATTTGTTGGATTAGGAGTTGACTGGATGGTCCATCTGAAGAGTAGAAGTCTGTGGCTCAGTGTCCAGATGGTGACACTGACAAGTCCCTCAGTGTTCTGTGTTGGAGCTGGTACTCTTTAATTTATGCTTTGGTGACATGGGTTGTTGGACTGAGTGTACACAGCAAGTTTGTTGGCGACACCAAGCTTGACATGCTGGATGGGCAGGATGCTGGCCAACAGGACCTTGACAAGCTTGAACAATGGGCCAGTTCAAACCCCATTAAATTCAACAAAGCCAAGTACAACACTCTACTCATGGCTTGAGGCAATCCCAAACATCTGTATGGATTAGGTGATGAGCGGATTGAGAGCAACCCTGTGAAGAAGGATTTGAGTGGATGAAAAGACCGGACACGAGCTGACAGTGCATGCTTGCAGTCCCAAAATCCATTTATGTTCTGGTCTGCATCAAAAGCAGCATAGCCAGCAGGGCAAGAGAGGTGACTATCTCCCCAGTTCCACTCTCATGAGATCTTGCCTACAGTTCTGCATTCAACGCTGGGGCCACCAGTACATGAAGGACAAGGAGCTGTTAGAGTGGGTTCAGAGACAACCATGAGAATGATCAGAGAGATGAAGCACCTCTCCTAGGAAGGTAGGCTGAGAGAGCTGGGATTCAGCCTGGAGAAAAGAATACTCCAGTGGAGTAACATTGTAGCAGCCTTCCAGTAAATAAAGAGATCTAGTGATAGGACAAGGGGCAATAGTTTTAAACTAGAAGGGAGTAGATCTAGATTAGATAGGAGGAAAAAATTCTTCACTATGGGAGTGGTAAAATACTGAAACAGGTTAGCCAGAGAAGTTGTGGATGTCTCATCGCTGGAAGCGTTCAAGGACAAGTTGAGGAACCTGATCTAGCAGAAATTGTCTATGCAAATGGCAGGAGTGTTAAACTCAACAATTTTTGATGATTCCTTCCAATCCAAGCTATTCTATGATTCTATGATTGAAAATGAAAAATGTCTGTGGACATACTGCCCTAGAAAACTCTCCATACTTTTACCTCCTCTCTAGAGAGCACAAATTAATGGAATAAGTTTCCTGTTATTCTAACATCATAAGTATTTTTGTTTTCAGAAACTGGTTCATCCAGAAGAATTCCATTGTTGCTGTTTACCAACACACTGATCTTTTACTTCTTCAACTAGTGAATATTATTAAGGAAATCACTGAAATGTTAAGATGCCACATGCCTGAAGTAAGTATGTTAGATAATACATCTTGATTACATCTGTGTAGGGCCCAATTCAAAGGAAGATTTTTTTTGTAACATGTAATGTAGCACCTAAAACCTAAACTCTTAGGTGTGGAAAGCACAGCTACTTACTCATGGGAAAGAGTGCTGATAGTGGTGAGCTTGTTATTTCAGCTAGGAAAAAACAAGTGATGGAGACAGAAATGTATCTGTAACTCTGCACCTGTCTGTCTTGAGCTTCTTCTACATATCCACTCTAGATGTGCAGCTGATGTTGGCATCTCAGTTCAACCAGAATGCAGACCCTTGCTACCTATGTTGATTTGTGAGCAGGTACACAAATCAGCAGCAACTGATATCTAGGACATAAGAAAGTCCTTCTTAGCTTAAGGGAGTTAAACTCAGATTTCCTCTACTCTGAGAGGATAACCACAATCTTATAAATACACTAGATTGAGTCATTCACCACTCTTTCACCCGTTCACTGCATAATGGCAGTCCAGCTAACAAGTGTGAGACCAAAAAACAGAAAGTAAAATAAGAGATATGATATTTTCTGTTCTGCTGCTTTTGAATTGCTTCAGCATTTCAAATTAAATGAATAAACAGAATGAAATGGTTCAGGGAGTAAAACCATTTATGCTTTCTCCCACCAAAGTTTATGTCACTGGAATACAAAATATGCTTTATCCTACCTTCTTTTTCTGAAGTATCATGACTGTTACATCCTTTTCTGCAAAGATGTCAATTTTCAAAGGTAAGGGGAAGAAAGGGTGTTGCAGTTTTCTGAAAGAAATTTTAAACTACATGTGTTCTATTATGTGTGAAAATGCTCAATGAATAAAACTGCTCTACCACCTCCTTTTGTCATGTTTCAATGAATGTCATGTGACTTTTTTATTTTATACTGAACTTCATGCGCTCAGCCTTTGTTAAGTCTGACTTATGGTACACAAGCAGACTTAGAAGACTTCCAGTGTCTAAAGAGATTCAGGACTAGTGTCCTTAATTTAAAAGTCTATTTTCTATTTTAGAAACATATTCTGGACCTTTCCTCAGAAACTCATTTTCAAACTATGACTAATAGGTATTAAACTATATGTTATTTATGGGTTTATACTGGGTTTGGCATAGATGAGAATATTCTCCCAGATGTCACTGAAATTTTTTGCCACACTCCACCTCAGAAAAATGAAATCTTTCCATTTACATCTTCATTGAAAAGTAAGAATTTCTAACTATCAGCAATACAAAATAATCATTTTGGCCTCAAAGCCCCTAGTGCCCAAATTCTCAGCTAGTGACAGTAATGATTTACGCCAGCTGGCACTGCCTCCAGATAGCCAGCCCATCACTTTGGGAACTTAAAGTGTCCATTTAAGCATTTAACCTTAGACTTGTAAGTTTGCAATTCAGGTCTTAATGGCTTTGTACTCATCTCCATAAGAGAAACACCTCCCTTAAGAAGATTTCACATGTTATCAGGTCTGCTTTTCATTTAATCAACAAGTAGCGTAGCAACTGCCTTGTCTGTTATTAGCTGTGAGAGCCTAAGCAGATACTTCAAAGCCCCTCTTGAAATTATAATGAAAAACAATTTCTAACTGAGAACAGTAGAAACATTTGCCTTATGTTCCCACGGCACCAGAGAAGAGAGAAGAGCACTATGAAGTTGAAGAGCAATGTGTTGACAGAGAGAGAGGCTGAAGGGTAGAAAGACATCTAAAACAATATACATCACATGTTACACAATCAAAATATTTCAGAGGACAAAGCAGTTCAGGAAAACTGTTTGCTTTTGCAGCCTTATAGTTTGATTTTTTTTTCATATTTACTACAGTATAATCATAGTTGATGTGCTGTAACTTTCCATTGTAGGGAATCGCCAGTAATCAAGCTGCATTGTTACCTCAAAGTCTACCAGAAATGGCCATTTAAGTATTATAAAGTATATTTGCAAAAGACCCCTTCTCACTGCAGGTGTTTGAGTTTTTTTGTTTTGCTTACAGTCATATTTCATATCAAGAATTGCTTTGTTTCTGGATGTATGCAATGTTTTCCTATTTCTTTCCTCTTATTCCTGTCTACCTCTGTTGTGCTGTTGCAAAGACCCGGAGGAAAAAGACTGCCTAAGGCGAAGCTTTCTTGGTCCTTTTCTACAGCTGAGTTTTTTCTCTACAGGCAAGGAGGAGTGGGGAATAAGTCTCTGAACATACAATTCAACTTCTCTGCTGCCCTCAGTAGTTCTCCCCTCAGTACTCAGTGACTTCTCCCATTGTGTCATTACTCTCAGATTAAGCAGATTTATGCTCAGTCTTCTATCTGGGACTGATGGAGGACCATGGGATTGGGCCATGACAGAGGTGGCTGTAGCACTTGAAGCTGCAAATACTGTTCATCTTCAGTCAAAACTGGGGTGACTGAAGAGAAGACCTGAATACACTAATGCAGCCCCCAAAAGGCAGAGAAAAATATCATCTAAAATCCTTTTACTGAGCACATCACTGCTTCAGGTTGCTACTGAATGGAAGCCCTGAAGATGCAGCAATGGCCCACTGTTCATGAGTTATCTACTGCAACACCCATCGCTAATTGAGAAACTGGTGTTTAGTCCTTCCTGTGCCAACAGAACTGGTCTAATCTATTTTTCATTCCTGGCATATTCTAACTTTCCATATTATTCATTCATGAGTCTATACTCCAGATTTTTCCATGGTACTTCATTTCTCCAAGTAGCAGGGAAATTTTCTGCTTCATTGAACTTCTGAAAATTTAATTTCTCAGGGATTTAGGCACTGGAAGAAAGAAAAGCATCTATACATGTTTATGTAACTTACAAAGGTGTACAAATTGTGTCAAAATAAGCAAGTCCCTTTGCTCTGTCTTTGAACACACACTGTATGGCCTGATGATCCATCTCTACCAACTGGCTAATTACTGCTTGCATGTGGAACTAATTTTCTTTAGCCACATCACAGACTGATGTAATTATACAGCTTCAAATTAAGACAACCTCTGCATGGTCTGCAGTGTCTCCATGTGGATATACCACCTTAGAATGATACTCTACAATTTCCAAATAAATAGATCCAAATAGGCCAACAATTAATTGGCAGATATATTTAATGACTAAAACTCATGTTTGTGTCTTGCTTTATGGAAATTTGGAAAGTGTATTCATTTTTCATAAATTGATACACAAATCGATGTAGTTTTTCTTATGTATTTATCTAATAACTACTTTTTTAAATTCTCAACCTTAGCACATTCCAAGTCTAGCCAAAATCCCTTCCTTCCTTCCTTCCTTCCTTCCTTCCTTCCTTCCTTCCTTCCTTCCTTCCTTCCTTCCTTCCTTCCTTCCTTCCTTCCTTCCTTCCTTCCTTCCTTCCTCCCTCTCTCCCTCCCTCCCTCCCTCCCTCCCTCCCTCCCTCCCTCCCTTCTTCCCTGTCTTCCTTCCTCCCTGTCTTCCTCCCTCCCTGCCTTCCATTTCTTCCTGAGTGCTACCACTTCTGATGAGTTATTTCATCATTTCTATATTCCATTCACAAAATTCTATATAGAATATTTCTTTCTTCTTTCTCAATTTCACATACTCATTTACTGGATTATTTATTTGTGTTGATAACTGGGTGAGTTGTTCCCAGGTCTGGAGCCAATCTGTAGGTCAGCCAGTTGGAGGTTTGACAAAAACACTGAACTGCATATCATTCCCCAGGGGCCAGCAGCTCTCCTCTGAAAATGTGTTAATTCTTTTCTCATGTTCTGCTGGCCAATGGCCTTTAACTTGATGTCCACTCCTTCATCCTCTAAGTTGGCAATTGCCTTTTGGTTTCGCAGTGATTATGTCTGAGTACAAAACCTGAAGGCTGTACTGAAAATAGAATGATGTGTGACAAGATCTTATTTGAGCATCTCATTTTCTCCTTAACTGGTATTACAAGAATCAACATTATAAAGTTTAAACATTCAGGACTGTTGAAGTCTTCAAATATACAAAAACTCAGAGCTGAAGTTACTTCTTTTCACTTGAGCTTTAGACCAAAGGGAACTCTTTAAGTTCAAAGACTTCTCTAAGTTAAGGGTGATTCAGGATTAAAGGGAAAGCTGTCATTCTGCCATTCCAACATCTTTTGATTTTAATAGTTTCAATTAAAAATTAAAGGTTAGTTCTTGCCTTGGGCAAGACAGCAGCCTTGCATATATTCAGTATAGTTTGGCTACAGTTTAAAGTAATGAAGGCGTATCAGTTCAGAGGTGTTGAGATGAGCATAGATAGTGTAGACACAAGAATATGCTGATACTGTGTACTTGCATAATTGAATCTGTAGGTGAATTTTTGACAGAATAACTCCTCAGAAAGTTATAGCAATATAAACTCATGCTTTTAGCAGACTACGAGTAGTGCTCCAACAGAATTATTTAGGAAAATATCTTGGGTGACTTCTGTTTATACTAGAGTGGTAAATTCAATCCATGCTGCAGAGAACTGCAAAATACTGACTTACTGAAAATGCCTTGAGTCAGCTTAAAGGTTTCCCTCCAGAGTCATTAATGAGCCAACACAATTTTCTTAAAGCAAAGGGTAATTTAATCTCCACAAAAGTAACACAGAGTAACAAGGGGAAGTGTTAATACATAATAAGTCTAAAGAAAAGCTTGTCTTCTACATTAGGTCTTTTCTTTATTGTTCCCTTTTGATACATTAGGCTCTAGGATTTGCTTTATTTGAGCAAAATGAATGCCTCTCTCTTTCAGAGATACTATTAAAATTCTCTGCCTCCAACTTTTATCAGTTTGATCTCCCTCACCTGTATTTATTATCTTAAGGAAGACAATCCAGTGAGCCTTCAAAGGAACAGAAGCAGTACACCACAGGTGCTGGGGAACAGCTACCTTGGCTGCTGTTCATCTTCCTGATCACAAAGCTATGGAATTTTGATAGAAAATGTATGACCTGCTCAAAATCTCTCATCAACCAGTGCCCACAGATTATTACAAACTGCTTCCAGCCTGTTGCCTCAGTGTTGTTTATCAACTGTCAGTGCAGTTTTCAAGCACTAGGAGATTATCCTGAAGGGATAGTGCTTGTAAAGTCCATTAGATAAAACCTTATGGAGACACAAGTTGCTTATGTACTGCCTTTGCAGTTGGGAAACAACAGCAAAGCCATCTACATAACCTGAATTTGAAAGAGATTTGCATGCTGCATGTTAACTTTCAAGGCCAGATTGTCACCTTCTGTATAAATAGCTGTTAATGGAAAAAGGGTTTATCTGGAGTTCCCTTGGATATTCTCATGCAATTCACTACTTGTGCTGCATCTGTTTGTTTCTGTCACCTCCTTTCTTTCACTTTAAGATCCTTAAAACCCAGTCAGGTACAATTTTTTCTTTGTATCTTTGCATCACACACAGGTCAAGAAAAGTGTCCTCAAAGAACTGTGGTGTCTGCAGTGATTGTTGGAGCCTTTCAACATAAAACCAGTGGTGCCTACAATGGATGCATGGCCTGGTACATATGTAAGCCAGGGTCCCTGATGGAGGCCTGTTCTACTTGCATGCACCGAGAACCAGTTATACTCCTCACTGACTTAGAAACTGACTGAATGGCTGGGTCCAGAGAGTAGTGGTGAATGGAATTAGACCAGCTGGTGGCCAGTCATCAAGTGGTGGCTCCCCAGGGGTAGGTATTGGGGCTGCAGTTAAAAAAAAAAAAAAAAAAGGCATAAAGCTATTAGAGTGTCCAAAGGAGGGCTACCAAGATGATGAAGGGCATAGAGGGGAAAATGTCTGAGTGACTGATGTCCTTGGGTTTGCTCAGCCCAGAGCAGAGGAGCTGACGAGAGGCTTCATGGTGGCTGCAGCGTCAGGGCCCAAGAGAATGGCATGGAGCAGTGTCAGGGAAGAGGCAACTGGGGGTTAGGGAAAGGCTCTGCATCAGAGGGCAGTGGCCCCAAGCTGCTGGAGCTTAAGGAGTATTAGGGCAAGTTCTCAGATACAGGGTCTGATTTTTGGGTGGTCCTATGTTGAGCCAGGAGTTGGACTTGATGATCACTGTGGGTTCCTCCCAACTCAAGATATTCTATGGTTCTATTTAAATTGATCTAATATATGTATCCTAGAACATATTCTATATTTCCCTAGCCTGTACAACTTGTGGCTGTATGATGTAATTCCACTAGATTCTGCAATTCACTGTCGTATGCGAATAAACGTTTAGATATTTCCCAAAGTAATTGTATCAGTTTTTCAATTCTTACATAATTTTGTCTAGGAAGACAGAGAGTATCTCTTCCAATATTTTTTTGCATTCAGTTTTCAGAAGTATTAATGAGAGAATATTATCTTACATTCTCAAATAATTCTTAATGGTAAATGATGATTGTGTGCAGCAGGTTCCCAAGTTCAGTAATATTCTCTAAACTGCACTACTGAAGGTGCACATAGTACATTTAGAGCTTAGAAATGCTGATTAGCATGGGATTTTTAAGTTCATTTTATAAGAAAATATTTTTATATAAATCTTTAAATGAAAACTACTGCTTTTTTTTTTTTTTTTTTTTTTTCCCCCCATATCAAAGACTTTTAAATTGAAGATCCTGTTGTCAGACAGAAGAAGTGCTTCTTGTTTTAGCAATGTGCAGGGGGCTGTAGACAGGTTAGGGTACTGACCATACAGTCCTCATATACTCACAGAATCACAGAATCACAGAATGGCCAGGGTTGGAAGGGACCTCAAGGATCATGAATCTCCAACCCCCCCTGCCACATGCAGGGTCACAAACCTCCACGTTTAATACTAGACCAGACTGCCCAGGATCCCATCCAACCTGGCCTTGAAAACCTCCAAGGATGGGACATCCACAGCCTCTCTGGGCAGCCTATTCCAGCACCTCACCACTCATCAGGGCACTCTTTAATTCTGGACCCAAACTAGTTTACCAGCACAGAGATTTATCTGCAGTGCTCTCTGGGTTTGTAGTCCACAGTCTCTGAGAAAACAGCATTTTAAAGATTCTTCTGAAAGGATCATGCATTCCTACGTTGTATGAGAAACTCCTGTTATTTCCTATGAAATTCCCAGAGTAGGGGGGGAGTTCAGTTGGGCTTGAAGTCATTTATGTTGTTGTAGCAGAAGCATTTTTTTATACCTGTGCGCTTAACATTACTGGCATTTCATTTTTCTCTTAATCAGCTTTCACTGGAGTTGATCTTGACTTAAGATAGGGGATGACCTCTCAAGGTCATACCCTTTCTGTCATCTGAAAAGTATTAACTACGGGACAGCCTAGGACTTTTTTTCAAAAGGCAGGCATGTTGCCTGGGAGCACAGTTTTAGATTTGACTTGTTAGTACTTTCTATTTTGAACTGTGTTTTGCTTTACAAATTCTTCTGTACCTACTATACTCTTCTGCCCGTGAGCATGAGGTTTCAGCTTCTTCCAGTCATAAATCAGTGTCACCAAGATAATTTTTCTGCAGAAAACAAAAATTGCTACCAGGTCACTGTTCTTAAAAGCAACATTGAAGGAGTTAGACAGTGCTTTTCACCTTGATCTAAAAGAAAGTAATTGCCAGCCCTTCATGCAATATGATATATGTACATTCAAAAGCAGAAAGTTGACTAAAGGTGGAAGTTCCCATTATGATTTCTTCCAGTGATGTGCATACACTAACTATAATACATTTTAATTTAAAAATACATATCTCAAACTTCCAGCAATTGCTTCTCATTATTTATTTCTTCCTAGACTGAGTAGTTATTTAATACCTATGGCTCTCTCCCTGTAAGTGTACTGTGATTCAGATCAAGAACAAACCTACATCAGAGGCATCTGAGGCATCTGAGCTGTCTTGGTTTATACTAACCAGCAGAAGAGGAAGTGTAGAGCAGTGTAGTACAGAGACACCAGAGCTGACTGCACGTTAAAGAGCCGAAACCCAGAGAACAGCATACTTGTGTTTGCAGGCAGGCTACAATTAGAGCTAATTATCAGCACTTTTAGCATGTTGAGACCTCACATTATGTTGCTCCTTCACTTTGATCCCTGAGTCTGTTTCAAAGTACTGTTTATGAAAAGATCCAGATCATCCTGCCTGCATCGGTTTATCTTTATTTACTACTTTACCAAGTTTTTTTTTTTCTTTCTTCCTTTTTCCCTTTTAATTACAAATGTTATCATAAGTGATTTATTGTTTACTTTCAAAAATAATCAGTGAAGTCGTTGAATGGTATCAAGTCTGCTACTGATCCCCATGAAACTCCATTATAAGTATGTTCAGCTGTTGATAATTTCCTGGAGACAATCTCTTTTCAAGATCTACCACTTAACCAGTTCTTAATTCATAAAACATTTGCTTTATTAATAGTATAGGATGCCAATGTTTAAATCAGAACATTCTGTGTTACTAAATTCAAATATTTTACAGAAATCTGATTACTCAAACAAAGCTTGCAATTTCATCAAAGTAAGGGAGATCTTTTGACATGATCTGCTTTTTCTAAAACAGTGTTGTCAGGAATTAATTTTATTTCTATCCTTTAATTATTTCTCTTCTCAACTTTTCTGTTACATTTTTTGGAACAGATGTCAGACTAATTGACCGACACTTACTTCAGTCATTTTGTCAGAGTTTTTGAAGCAATAATGTATTTTAAGTCACCTGGAATTTCCCTTGTTTTTTAAAATTTGCTAAAAAAGGGGATTAAAGATTTCCTAAATCTATTTGAGTGCAAACCGTCTATGTCCACTGAATCAAAAAGTGCTCACTTCTACTGAAAGTTGTTCTGCATTCCCCTCAGACTGTAAGAAGTCAGAAAGAGTTTATTGTTTTTATGTGGTAAAAGTACATCAAATACAGTTTGTTTCTACAAACTCTATTTTATCACTTGTAACTATATAATTATGACTTGTATCCAACATCAAGGCAGTTCTATATTGTCATACTTTTCTTCTAATATCCATTAAAAAATGCACTGTTATGCCAGCATTTATCCTCATCATTTGTAGTTTGTCATATTCTCTTGTGGGTATTTTCTGTCCCTCAAGTCATACAGATGTGTATTTTTATTTACTGTAATCACTGTGGGTTTTTCTCCTAACTTTTGCCTTACTTACTGATATAACCAGGCATTTTAAATAAATAACTTAGAAACTTGTTGTGAAGTAAACTTTGAAGTAATTAATAAATACAAAAGAAATAATATTTGAGATATCCATTCTAATTTCTCAACTTAAATATAGACAAACTACAATCAGTGGTCTTTAAGCAGCATTTCCAGCCTGCCACTCATACTGTTATCTGTCACTTAACCCAGACTGTGACACTGCTGTAGAATCTTGGAAGCACAAAAAGAAACTCCACTTATCCACAAAGAAAGTTATCAGTACAACTGACTTTTAATGATCATAGCAGTCTGTCCTGAAGAATAAGGTGGAGTTATCCCACGTCTTTACTTCAGCTGAAGAATCTTCCTCATGGTTTCTCTTACAACTGATTTAAAAAAGAAATCTCTTTGAAAAGATGTTTGTCATGACCAACTGTAGAGCAAAGAAAGGGGCAACTTGTAATGGTAGAGTAAATTCACTTATAAAAGAACCGACAAATGAGTGATAGAACGAGATAATCCTCATGAAGAACAGCAGCCTGTATGTAAAGGCAGGCAAGCTTTCCATTGAGCACCTCTCAGCTTTCAGCTGAAGCCAATTAGTAGAGCAATTTGCAAAGTATTACACTGCTTCATGAGATATTTAAATGAATTCATTATCTTTTATCTGAGTATGTCATAAGCTTTTCAACCCTGCAAGAAAAATCTCTGCCTTTTGCTGTAGTTTTGTTGGTAATGGAAAACTGAGGTTCAAGTGAAATGTTCAGGATCACATGTAAAATGTGCAGTAGAGCAGGGATTTGAATGCTGTTCTTAAAAAGCTTTGAGACATTAACTCATAAACTGAACTCCCCTTCTGTAAAATCTACAGCTGTTCTTTGGCTGAACAAGGAATTTACTTCCTGCACAGTCAATTCATCCCCTAGCAGCTCTTACTTCCTGTTCTATTACATAGCTTATCTGTTTCTAAATCTGAACAGATAGAGAAATGGACAGCTCTGGAATGAAGTTCATGATGAAATAAGTTATAATAATTCCAGGTAGCCCACTAAACTTGTACCAGTCTACAGTGACAATAAACTTACAATAATCTACATTCCCATCTCCACCTTTCATTGTTCTAGCTGTTTGTTTAAGCCTCTTCACCTAATTACTGAAATTCATTGTTCTCATTAGCACCATTTGTTACAAAAAAATAAAAAATAAAAATTCCTGCCAGAGTTGGAAAATTCCCAAAACGTGCAGTTGGCTCCAGCAATTTTCTCATTCTCACTAGCTTAGACCAGCACAAAACATCTTTGTTTTGCAGTTGTCAAGGCTCTAAGCAGTTGCTGAGGTCTCTGCATACTGCACATTTGCCATCACTTATGAACAATATAAAATATGTTGACAGTGACATGGGTTTAATTCCCAGATGAGATTACTGAAGGCAATTTTTCAGGAAATTGAAGTGTTGCAAATTGACACTGGAATAAGGGTTGTCAGGAGAGAAAAGAAAAAAAACAGACTTTTCTGTGGCAAGTTTGAAGGAATTATAGTTTGCATTCCTTGCCATCTCATTCCAGTTCATTGGCCAAACTCCTTTTCCCACAGAGAATCCAAATTGCCTTTTTGTGCAAAATGAAATTCATCTAAGAATTCATCCTCTTCTTAATTGACAATGTGGGAAGAATGAGGTTCTATGTTAGCATTTCTTCAGTGCCATCATTCAACTCTAGCATTTGATGTATCAGTTACAAGCCAATTTTTACTATGGAACGTGGCCATGGTTGGATAAAATTTCAGTTGGAAGTGCAATTTTTATTTGCATAATCAGTGTACTGAAATTATGTGACATAAATTCTTGGAAAATAGAATACATACCATTTTTTATGTGTGGCATGAATGAAAAAAATGTGTACTTGCTCTTGTACAAACTTCAAGAATTTCCTTGTAAAAATATCCAATTCTTTAGGATGACATTGAAGCTTTCTAAACTTGCTGAATATGAAGAGCTTTGAGACGCATGCATTTAGACATCTAAACCATGTGAGAAAACCTGTTTCTAAAATATATAAGAGTTGCTATGTCCCCCAGGTTTGTGTACATGAATGATCCGGCATCTCCACTTAATTAGCCTATATTTGTTAAGTTATATTTTTCTGAAGGCCTTTTTTATCCTGTAAGCTTTGTCCATATATTAACAAACACACTGTATCTTGTACGTGGAAGAAATAAATGAAAATACATTATCTGACTTAGACCTTACTATGGTTGCTTCAAATCTTACTTGAATTAGGTTGAAAGCCATTGGTTTGAATAGGAAATCATTCTTTAGCTAAATCTTTATGATAAGCCAATATGGAACCTGTAAAGGCTTTGGGAAGAGTGGCCAGAAAGCTGCTCAGCAGAAAAGGACCTGGGGATACTGGTTGAAATCTATCTGAGCATGAGGCCAAGATGTCCAACTACTTCTTGACCTGCATCAGAAATACTGTGGCCAGCACAGTAGTGATTGTCCTTCTGTAAGTGGCACTAATGCAAGTATTGATCTACCTCCAATAATGGATTCAGTTTTGGACCCCTCTCTACAAGAAGAATATTGAGTTGCCTGAGTGTGTGCTGAGAAGAACAATGAAGATGATGAAGGGACTAGAAAACAAGACATTTGAGGCGTGGTTGAGGTAAATGTGGTTTAGTCAAGAGTAAAGAGGGCCGAGGGGACGAGGAATCATTACTCTCTCCTCTTCCTTCATTTTCTCCACCTCCAATCTAATTTTAGTAGTAGAAACTCTCTCTTACTCTGCACTCAGCAAATTTCCCTTCCAATCACAGGCCATAAACATATATTTCTTTCTTGAAGTTTTTCAGCAGTAGTGAACAACCTCACTTCTTTCAGTAGGGGCATTCCTTCCTGACACCAATAAATTATGAACTGCTCAGACACAATTTAGCTATTTTAGAAGGTAACAAACAGAGTAGTTACTTGAATAGTTTGAGTTGTTGTTTGTTTGTTTTCTGTAAACAAGGCCATCTCTTTTAGCATTTAAATAAACTATACAGGCAAAATAAATTACTAAGCCAGCTTTCATTAAATGTGCCTGTAGGATGTGTTTTTATTTCCTTTGTGAAGTAAAAAAAAAGTGTGTATTACATCTGAAGAGTATGTTGCTGAACTATTGTTATTTCAGAGAGTCAAAAGCTGACAAAAATCAAGGCAGAATTCTTAATTATTACGCACTGAAGTCCTGCCTTCAGTGCATCAAGGGGACCATAGTATTTATTTCAATGGCACTGAACTTTCACCCTCTGTAGCAAACTCAGCAATTCTCTTTGCTCACAGAGTGCTTCGATCAGGCCCTTAGGATATTGCAAAGACCAAAGCATTTTCCTCTTCAGAAGCATTTCAGAAAGCTCTGGAAATAAAAGCTATCTTTTGATTTGGAAGTGTCTGTCACCCTTTCCTTCCTGGAGCTCCTTCAGTGATGAACCATATACTTTTCCCAAGTAAGAATAATTCTATTACATGCATGCAGCTTTTTAATTTGAATTAACAGAGTAATATTAATATATAAAAAATGTATATATTATATGTATAAAATTCAATTGCTTGGGCTAGGCTTGCCAGGTTGTGGTATTTTATATTGAACAGATATCAAGTACAACATGGAAGCAATGTCAACACCAGTAAATTAAATGTGGTCTGCATTTTTCATTGTCACTGAGGTCAAACTGCATAGAAGAATCTCCACTGAGAACACTGCACTCAGTGTGAATGCCCAAATGGACAGCATTCACTTCATGCTAGCTTCTAAACTGTTTCTGAAATGCATCTGGGATAGGGAGGCTGACATGCCGAGGATCTTTCTATCAGCTTGACAGCACAAATGATACACTTCCAGTCCATAGGGATGTTCAATGGGGCTACTCAAAGTACACCTATATGTGACACAGTCAAAGAGCCACAGGATGAGGAGTCAGAGCACACCCCCAGTGATGCCAACCACCTGCCTGTGTTCTATGCCACTGACTGCAGGACTTGAAAGTGCTAACACACTTGGAAGAATACAAAGCACCTATGATAGGTGCCCTACCAAAGCCAGTCAAATAACTAATTTAAGTGCTTCTCAGAGCGAATAAGGAGTTGACAGCTGATCTCTGACTGTGGGATGAAACAGAGTTTAGCACTTTCTGTTAATTGCATAGCTGAACCACTATGGAAGTGCAAATCCTCTGCAGCTCTCTTCTCTGAGCTAATTCCCTGACCGCTGATTAATAAGAGTTGGTGAAAATTAGACAAGCTCACATCATCGACATAAACTGAAAGCGAATTCTAGTCTCGAATCAAGTGAATCAGCAAGCTATCTACAACATTTCCTGCCTTTTACTAGTATTAGTATTTAACTTGCCTCAGTGAGTTCGGAACATCAGTATGTTTCACAATTCAATTAGTAATTCCCAAGTGAAGTACTGTAATTGATTCTTTTTTGGTCTCCACTGGTGATAAAAGTAATAGATTTGCTTTTGTCAAGCAAATGGACTTCCTCTGAATATCTGCTTCTCCATGTCACTGCCTCTTAAGTTAAGGGCGAGATATATTTCTATAAATAGACTAGTAGTTAGCAAAAAAAAAAAAAGAAAAAAAAAAGGTGAGAGAGGTAGAGAAAGGGAAAAAGTGTGGAGAACCATATATTTACTGACATTGCAACTTCCATGACTCCATGATGGGTTAATTGCCACGAACACACACTCAGGAAGCCGAGAATAATTTGGATGTTAGCAGATACTGCTTAAAAATAAAAAAGGAAAACAAATCAAATGCCCCAGTACAGCATCAGTGGTTTCAGTGTGGGGGACCTGGAATTCTTAAAAAAGGCAGCAGGAACACCTCAGTAATAAAAGCTGCAGCTTACAGCAAAAACTGATATATCATTTCCTAGCAGCTGGTCTGCACTTGAAAACCAGGAGAAGCCGAGCTTGAGAAAAGCAATCAGCTGTGTTTGTCACAACTCTATGAAGTCCTCAGTTATGGATATAGTTAACTGAATACAGCTTCGCTGCATGCAGTGAGGGGCACCATGCCAAGAGCTGGGATAGAATTACCTTGAGAAACACTCCGACTGCCAGGTTTTAGGGCCCCTCTGCACAGAGCAGTACCTTCTCCCCTTGCAATGCTTCCTTTTGCCACCTAGAAAAGAACAGGTGTACCTACGGAACATCCTGGATCACATTAAAATCCTATCACATCCAAAAGCTCTGGGAAGAATTTTATTTTTTTCCTCTCGGAAACTCAAACTGCTGATTCCTTGGCTCTTTGCCAGCGCTGCAGTGTAACAGAGCAGAAATGCCTGGATTTCTGCCAGGATCGTGTGCATGGATTCAGGAAGTACAAAAGTAGCCGCTGGAGGTAGAAAAATATTAGCATTTGTCTGCCAGTAGTGGTCCTTTCCTTCTTGACATTCATGTGAAGATGTCAAAAGGAGAAATCCTGGTATTCTGGGGTCTTCGGGAGACTGAAACAGAATAGATGTATGCCTGGGTAGCTCATGTAGTGTTCCTGGTGGTCTTCTGGCTTTTGATCCATCTTTCAATTCAGCTGATTGCATGAAAGAAAAGCATATAACACCAGCAATGGATTATATTCGCTGTATTCACCATTCTGCCAAATCTTCACGTTAAATTAAGGACTTCTAGAAACAGGTCTAGAGGAGAAGTGTTTCAGAAAAGGCTGATGATGCTTTCCCTAACTGTGTTTAAGTCCCCCATGTTGTTGGTCCTGGGTGAAATATAAAAATGTATCTGAGGATTTTGCATGTTTTCCGAAAGCATTTTTACAAAAGGAAGCCAACTTTGTATGGGAATAGGCATTCAGAATTTCTTCTGAAATTTCAGAGCTAACATAGCACACGTTAGAACTTTTCCTCCTGCAGTTTGCTTCTCAGTTGAGAGTGGTACGACTGTCACACACTTAAAAACTGCTGCAGAATTTTACATTAAAGATGGATAAAGAAGTCATTTTTATAATGACTAGGAAAGTAATCTGAAGCAAAAAGCTTTTTTTTTTTAATTAAATTTAAAATATGTTAATAAAAAATTGGATTTATCATAATTAAAGTTTTAAGGGGTTGATTAGGTTGTTATTCCATGATTCCGTAAGTGTAAAATATAACTTTAAAAAAAATATATATTAACTATTGTGTTTCCTTTTCCTTGTAAGTTATGTAAAGTGTCTGAGCATTTAGAGGCTTTTAAGAACCTACTAGTTAAACCGTCCGATTTGAACCTATGCGATGATGGTACTCCAGAAGGATAACAGTTTAATGGTTTCCATTCTTCCACAGAGAGATAGCACTGCAGGTTAAATGTGAAGGGAAGCTAACATTTCTGTGTGCCTATGGCCATTGAGCAGGGCTGTATCTTGGTGCACATTCTTGGCAGAGTGAATATGGAGCTTCTGAGTGAGCCAGAAATAGGCTGACTTCACTGAATTCTTGCTGGTTTGCATTGCTATTAGAAAAGCCCACTTGACAACAGTTTTTCCATATGGAATTTCTTTTTGTCAGTAGCATGCCAAGTTTTACAAAACATTCGTGTGTCAGCACTTCTTCCCCTGCTGGGCGAGGAGGTGGACATAGAGAAAGTGTGGCAACTTGCTTGGTTTTTCTCAAAAGCACAGCTGCCTGCAAAGCATTTTCTATTTAGTGAAAATAAAATCATGTTATTTTAAGTAAGTCCACATCTTTAACTGGTGTATTGTAACATGATCTATTGATTTTGATGGCTGCTGATACCAGTTTCTTCCAAATGTGGACTGGGCTGTTGTCAACAAATCACTTACCTTCCCAATCACCTTGGGAGTTGGCTAATACATTCTGCTTTATCCTATTTACATTATAGTTTATGGTCTACATGTTTTGAATAAGCTTTCTCTCTTGCATTTTCAACCATGTTAAAACTTATTTATATAATCTAATACTAGAATCATAGAATCATAGAATCACAAGGTTGGAAAGGACCTACAAGATCATCTAATCCAACCATCCTCCCATCACCATTACTACCACAAGCCACTAAACCATGTCTCACAGCTCCTCATCCAGACGCCTCTTGAACACTGCCAGGGACGGCGACTCCATCACCTCTCTGGGCAGTGCCTGACCACTCTGTGAGAGAAAAAGTTCTTCCTTATGTCCAACCTAAACCTCCTCTGGCATAACTTGTGGCCATTTCCCCAGGTCCTGTTTGTTGCTTGGGAGAAGAGGCCAAAGCCCTCCTCATCACAACCTCCCTTTAGGAAGCTGTAGAGGGCAACAAGCTCTTGTCTGAGCCTCCTCTTCTCCAGACTAAGCCAAAACTAATCTACTAATCTAGATGCCCCTTTATCAGTAGAGCACATAGGAACTTCCATAGAGTGATTTATTCTGTCCTAAAAACTATCTGACATGAAAGGTTCTCTTTCAGAGTGGAGGGTGATCTCATAGGCAGTTTTAAAAACAGGAGAAGCCAAGGTATATGAACCATTGTTTTGGTGTCATAGACACAAGAGAAACACTTTATTGATAAAAGAAAGTTATACCAAACTCATTCAAACACCTGTTAATTTAGGGATGAAATGTGATGGTTCCAAAAGCAACTCACTGACCTCATTAGCCATGCTGGAAAACTGGAAGTAGTCTTTTTGGAAAAAGATGACAAAGAAGGGAAATGTAAACATTTTTTTTCCCCTTCCATATATATCTCAGGATTCTGTGGCACCTTCACTGAACCACAGCTGCACTATGGTAGTTGAAAGTATGCACAGATATAAAGGTAGCAGCATAGCACCGGCAGTGAAATGGCACAAGATGAGTTCACCAAGCAGCTCTCAAGGACCTCCTACACCTGTTTCTCAGAGCTTAGCAGGCCACTTTTGATGGAGAGAGGTTAGCCCAGAAGCAATGGAAGATGAAAATTCTGGTGAAATTACTACAAATACTGAATAGAGAGGATCCTGGAGAGATCTGCAGCTCCATCTACAGCAGAACTAATGAAGCCTGGCTTTTTTTTTTAATGTGTTTGTGTCTTGTGGTTAGATCCTATTAATACCAATTAAACCAATAGTATAAAATATATAAATTTACAAATAAAGAGTACCAATTAAAACTTTTTTACTTTTTACTGAATTTTTCAGTGGATGGAGTGCTTGCTCCAACCCTGTGATCAGAGAAGGTATGTTTTGATTAGACCATTAATGACGTCCCTCCTTTCTACTTAGCCACCTATTCTTACAAAAGTGGATACTTAACTCCTTCAAAATTTCATGGAGTTGGATTGAAACTAGCTAAGTTATTGGGATACAGATGGAAATGATAAACAGATCTGTGTACAGAGTTCTGCACATGCACAAATGCATTGTAATTTCATAACAATAATTACTTTAGAGGAACCGTCATGAGATGGGAATGTATGTATATGGATCTGTGAAACTATCTGCTGGGTAATGCTGTCTTGTGAATTAAATAACAAAGGCTGAAATGTGTCTTCTAGCAAGATGATGTTGTTTACTAAGATGGTAGGGATTACAGAAGTGGTTTTGAAGACATATGCCTTTTGATATAATAAAAGTCAGTACAGGCTTGTGGGTAGACAGCTGCATGAGGCAAAGGCAATGTCAAATCCAACTTGATGTGGTAATTTTTGGAAAGCAGTTTCAATTACAAGTTTTCCCGTTAGTAAGAGAAAACTTGTGAACCCTTCCATCCACAGAAGCATCCTCTTCATTAATTTGCTACCACATTTTCATTGACTGATACTTCTAAAGCAGGGAAATGCTCACTTTTTACAACGGTGATGGTAATGACTATTGATTATGGGTGCCCCACTTGTGTGACCCGGGATTTCAGGTGACAGTACTTTCTTTTTCAGGAAGCAGAACTCACCGTCAAGAGAAAGTCCAGAGCTCTAATGTAAAGGTCTGTGAAATGTTAGCAAAATTTGAATGGATTTTCTTGACGCTCAGTTCTTATTGGCATTGAAACAAGTGGACTAGTTCTCTGAGCTACTCACTGAACTGCTATTTTTAGTAAACATTTAGAGTGACAGTAAAAAAGGAAAGAGTCTCATATTTAGCACTGTTTTGGCTTCATTTCCTGGCTTGACTGCATCCTGCTGTATGACCTCAAATCTTGTAACATCCTACACTCAATAATATTTTTTTAATTGTCTAATAGAATCTTTGTAAACCACTACTTCTTCCTCTTTTTAGGTGTAAAGGTATTTATTAACAAGCAGAAGTCTGCATATATCTATATGAATATTAAGATTAATATAGTTCTGAAGCTACTTAGTACCTCACAAACATAGGATAAACAACTGAATTCAGACATAAAAGCTAACATTTTACAGACTGCAGATTTTTAGGGGGGCAGAATTCTTATTTTGTTCTGGAATTTTAACAAAAGCAAAAAAAACAAAGAATAATAAAAACAAAACAAAAAACACAAAACAAACAAACAAACAAAACAAACAAACAAACAAAAAAACCAAACCAAAAATCAACCAATCTTACCCCAGCTAGAGATTTAAACACTAAACAGAAAACTTCTGCAAAGGCAATTATTCTGCATCGTGTCCAATGATTATCTTGATTATAATACTATTTACATGCCTTGCTCCAGAACCATCAGCCCAGATTCACTGCTGTGGATTTTGGTGTAGCAGAACTCTCAGAATAGGACCATTTCTATAATCTGGTCAAAATGGTGATCCCATCTGCTTGCAGTCAGAGACAGAACATAGAATAAAACTGACTCTTCTCAGATGTCAGCAGAGAACTGCCTTGTATTCGTGCATCTTGTTCCTGAGGAAAGTTATGCCAAGAACACCCCCACCTGGCCAAGGAAAGAAACTGGAGTCACAGAAACATCACATCTGAAAAACAGTTCATGAAACCCTACTGTGCTACCTTACTGTGGAGGGAGAAAAAAAGTAGAATCGATCATTTTTAGACTTTTGTTGTGGTTCTTTGAAAATTCATCTCACATTATTACTATCTGTATTTCAGACTGTGGTACATACTCAAGTTGTATATATACATACATGGCATCAGCAATCAGAAGTCTATAACACCAGACTCAGAACAAACTAATTTCATTTGTTGATACTGAAGAACAATTGTTTTCTTAATTAACAACCCTAGAGCTAGGTATGGAATTCCTGTATTTACAGGAACTGTGCTATGCTGCACACATTTGTTATTGAATCCTCTACGTATGTCTGCTTAAGTTGCTGTTTGTGAATTCATGATATAATCTTACTTCTCAGAACCTAAGAAAAAGCACATTATCCATAAACTGTTTCAATCCTCTTTGAAATTCCCCATAACTTTTTCAGTGATACTTCAGTGATTGGTCAGAACCTATTGGGAAGCTAAAGCCAGCAGTCTATTATATCGCTCCACGAATTGAAAAAGTAATGGAAATGAAGCATGAAATCAGATTTGCAGTCTCATGCAGGATTCATGTAATAATATTTCTACCACTCCGTTCAAAAGAACTCTTAAGTTACAGCTGGATAAAGCTGGAGTTTCTACCCCTTGAGAAATGAGAGCAGGCACATTCACTGGAAAGAATTTTGTGAATTTTAAACATATGGATTTTTTTTTTTTTTTTTTTTTTTGCAAGGAGATTTGTGTGGTGTTGAATACTCTCACAGATCTACCACCCTCATAGAGCAGTGCAAAAAAACCAAAACACCAACATGATTTTATTCTCTGTAGTAACTATTAGCTTTCCAAGAAGAGCAGCAAAGTAAATCAAGAAGGCCTGTTTTATTTACTGTAGAAAATCAGCTTATAATCATTGCTAATTCAAAGTTCAGAAGTCCTTAACTAGCTGATATAGTAATTGATTTCAAGGGAAGTTTTATCTGAGTCAGGATTTCAGTTGAGGTCAAGGAGTGAGCCTGGAGGAAACCTCACCCCTACCCAGGTGTGTGGGTGAAGCTGCACGAAGATTCTCCAATCCCTGTAATCTCCTTCATCCCTCTGTATGGAAAAGGCCATATTTTTACTGCACTTCCACAGGAATGTAGAAGCACCCAGGCAGGGTTAAATGGGTTTCAGAAAAGATATGAGTAAAAAAAAAACAATAAAATAAATTAAAAAAAAAAGATTTTAAGGTAAAGTTTGGGAGTAGGAAAGCTTTAGAAAAATGAAATGAGGGGCTGAACTTGACACTAGGTTTCTATGAAAAACAAAAAAATACAGAAAAACAAGAAGCATATGACAGGAGACAGGGAGGAAATTGTAAGCAGGATGTGAAGGAACTGAGGCTGGATGGAGAATTGGAGGTGGAACCATATGGCTGGGAGAGGCTTGTGGAGGGCTCTGGACAAACCTCCTGCTCAAGCACAGAAGTAAAATTGCACCAAAGAACTGGTGGGTCTCTAAAGCTGCAAGTATTGCAGTGAGACAAGAGAATGAATTTACAGGGAGAATGGGCTGAGATATCATGCCTCTACAGGAAGACTAGCACTGAGGCGCTGCAAAAGGCACGATGCCCCTGCCAAATGTAAAGCCTCCTGGCATTTGGGTCACTGAATTACTTAATCACCTCTGGGACATGAATGAAATAATGTACTTTTCTCAAGAGTTATATATTAATTCTTTTAAACAGCTGAAGAATTTTGGACAAAATTTTCAATGCACATAGACAGAATTGCACGTGAAGCAGATGCTCAGCCTAAAATATAATAGCCCAGAAAATAAAGGAAATTCTTAACAACTGCAAACAGATTCCCATGTCTAGCAATGGCTTTAACCTTAATAAGATACAGGTGCCCCTCTAAGACTTTAAAATATGAATTAAAAGATTTAGCAGACTGCACATAACTATAGGTAGATGATGATGTCCAGTAAATGTAAGTATAGCAATCAATAGGCTTGTATCGGCTTTGTAATTAGTTTGCTATTAAAGCTAAATTAGCTAAGGTATATTTCAGACATTTGTTATAATCTAAATGATTGCCAATAATTTTTATTTTATTGAAAAAACACTGCCCCTTACTGAAAGGGCCATAAAGCAAATCTGAAAATCTTTATCCACGGAGTTTGCCTGACAGCCCGTGGTGCCATCAATAAAACATCTCCTGAACTGCTCACTGTGCTATGCAGAACACTGAATCACTAAAAGCAGTAGGTATTGATCATCTTCTGTGCCGACACACTCTAACAAATGCTTTCAGTGCTGGCATTGCTCTTGGATCATGTCTCACCCCTTTAGGACGTGTCAGTTCAGCATCCAGCTGACCTATCCAGCATTCCTGGCATGCCTTCAGTTAAGCCTTGTGAGCTGATATCCATAAAAAGCCACTTTAGCTGACAGGAAGGGTACAATACAATACCTCGCTTTTAAATGCCGACTTTAAAAAATGTTTCATAAAACTTCTTTTTTGCTTTTGCTTGAGCCTCCCTTCTGTTGTTCTTTGATGCTGCAAGAAGCAATCTCCCTTCCAGGCTCACATCTTTCCCCATTGATGTTACCAAACCATCCTGGGAGAAAGAACGCATGGTTAAAACTCTCACAAACCACCCGTGGGAGAAGGAGTCTCTGTAAAATATCCCTCGTATGTATTCTGGGCATGCTACAGTTCCTCTCCCATGTGAACCAGGCGGTTTTCTTTGCATCCTGTCATTTACATTCTGCCTAGATTCATCAAGAACCATTCCTCTACAGAGGAGTGATTTTTACAGATTTACTCTATTGGCCAGACACCAGGGTGGGATTTGAGTTTTTTTCTGATTTCAGTGGGATTCACAACAGAGCCTCAATAGTGGGAAATCTCCCAGCTGCTGCAGCTTCAGCTGCTGTGGAAATCATCCCTGTCTGAGGTGGAAGGACCTTTCCGAGGCACAATCCCTGCCTGAGACTTTTGAAGGAGCTGAGGAGAGCTGAGAGCTCTGACACTTGATCTGGCTAATGACTATTAATGAGTTGCAATGCATCGGCTGAACCACAGCAGCTCACTGCATACTTAATCATTGCCCATTGCTACTGCCAAGGATAACATTAAAGATTTGTCTTTTTCACTGAGGTCTGATGCAACTCGCTTGGTCTTTTGGTGTTTTCTACAAGCTGCAAGCTTAAAGCATTCACAGAGTGAACTACTGCCACTCAGCTGGCATATGGTAATTCAGGGAACTATTATCACAGGGGATACAGGGAAATGAGGAGTCAGGTTCATGAGGCCTCTTCTCCCATGTAACTAGCAATAGGACTAGAGGGAATGGCCTCAAGTTGCACCAGGCGAGATTTGGCAATTAGGAAATACTTCTTCTCTGAGATAATGGTCAGGTGCTGGAATGGGCTGCCCAGGGAGGTGGTGAAGTCACCGTCCCTGGAGGTGTTCAAAGAGCACTTAGGTTTTGTGCTGAGGGACATGGTTTAGTGGGAAATATTGGTGACAAGAGACAGTTGGAAGGGATGGTCTTAGAAGTTTTTTCCAACCTTGGAGATTCTATGACTTCATGATTCTATGATCAGAGGTTCTCATGCATTTCTGCAACATGGTAAACATAACACCAGCAAATATCTCCTGACTTGAAAAGAGAGATACTTCAACTGTCAGGAGAACAACTGGAGTGATACGTGGAACACTGCTTGCACTGCACATACACAAAGGCTCTGTTTCTATATTCCCCTGGACCCAGGTCTTTGTACTTCACCCCAAAAGAGATGGTCTCTTCAGATCTCCTTCACATGATCACCATGCTCATGACAAGAGGATGAAGAGATGGTTTGTGGACTACTGCAGCCCCATCCAAGTAGATGTAGTCTAGTCATCTCCTATTCAATGTGCTGCACAGTTTAACTTTCAAACATACATTTTCAAGTTTATGCATGCAAACATATTGATCAAGCCTTGTAGGTTATTGAGAAAACTGACCTCTTTGATCTTTTTGATTTATACATTTAATTGGTTGCTTGTGTTAATGCACATATCAATCATAGAATCATATAATGGCCTGGGTTGAAAATGACCATAATGCTCATCTAGTATCAACCCTCCTGCTATGTTGCAGGGTCGCCAACCTCCAGACCAGGCTGCCCAGGCCGCTGTGTACATAACATTTAAATTCCAGTTCCACAGAACTGCTCAGCACAGTGCTGTGCCCACCACCTAACATCCAAATAAGGATGTGTAGCTTCTTCTGTGAACTATTTATGGGATAGAAATGTGCGGTTTTCCTGAGGTCAGAGGGCCTAATAGCCTATGTCTTTTTCATTATTGGCACCAGAGGGTGTCTGTACTTAGAAATCAGAGTCTATTAAAGGCTGTTCCTCGGGCTGACCACATCTTTGTTACTAAGCTGCTGGTACTTCCAAAACAGTTCCAACTTCTCTGTAACTCTGAGCTTTGATTCTCCAAGGTGGAGAGACGATTTCTGCTTTTTAATTAAGATTCCCAAGATAAAGTTACCAAGCTTTCAGTGTAAAACATCAGAAGGGAAGCTGCAAGTCCTGGCAAAAACAGGCACCCCTGGGCAGACTGTGTTTCTCGTATTTTAAATAAGCATGATAAAAGTGTTCAGTAATAGATGTAAAGAGGAAAATAATAAACATAGAGAGAGAAACTGTATGGGTCATACAGTGAGGACACGTCATTCATTTCTCAGCTGTGCCTGCTCAGAAAGGGATCACTGCTGGTTTAGAGACTTAAAACCTGCCCTGTTCTAACCTTGCAGGAAGTTCTGTGCAGCTTTTCACAGACCACAACTTCCAGGATCCCACAGTGGGTGGAGGGCTGCAGGCACCTGTCAGCACATCCCTGGAGGGAGCACTGGCGTTGATGGGAAAAAACTAGTGCAGCTCGCAAAGACATGGAGCAACGTGATAGGGATGATAGTTCAGCAGCTTGCCTACTTCCAAAGTGACCTTTTACTAAATTATTTTTTTACAAAGTTGCTGACGTGTCATCTGACAACACCTGCTTCACCGGGATTCACATCAAGGCTGCGGTTCCAGAGGGACTGGCGGGGAAATTATGGGCGAAGCAGCACCCGTCCATCTGGGGCTGCTCGAGCAGAGTCCTGACAGGTGATGGACGGGCAGAAACCGGCACGGCCTCCCTGGATCCTCTCGGCACAGCATGGCTACAGCCCAGGCCACCACACTCATTCCATAGCCCCACTGCTCCCAGCTGCCTCACCCTGGGGCAGCACCACCCAAAGCCGCCTGCAGCATGGGGGCTTTTCCCCTTCCCCTTTCCTCCTGTCCCATCAGATGTAACTATTGCACAAATGCTATGGGATGTGTGTGAGTGCTCCTGGGGGTGGAAGGGAAAGCCACATTTCCCCCACCTTGTTAACAGGACAGCTGTATCAGCTCCTCACCAGGCTCAGCCCAGGAGGATTTTAGTCTATGCATATGGTACTTGTCCAAAGAGTAGAAGTTACCTAACTCGCTCGGCAAATCAAGATCTTTCCATCTGGTTTCTGCTGTGTGAGGAACTGTTCTTTAAATATATCTGCAACAGCTTGATTAGCACCTCAGTGACAGAGTTGCCTCCTTGATTCAATCATTTTCCTCAAAATTCTCTGAAGTCTAAGATGCTTTGAATGGTCTATAGTCTTCTTGATTACCTGCTTCAATCTCACACTTCCTAATTAAGGAAAAAGATTATTTAAAACCTCTGGTAACACAGCAGTGGTGCCACTTTGTAAGACGAAAAATAAAAATACCTGTTTAAAAATTAGGAAATTCTCTGCAGTTTAACCTGGGATTTTTCATTCACTTTCTATTATATGTCAGATAACGATAATGATAATCATGAAGGATTAAGTACAAATATCATAGAAAAGATAATGGTATAATTGAGCTTTAATTAATTGAGCATAGGAGGAAACAAGAACTGAATGAAAAATAATTGATCTGTAAAGAAAACCCGACTTTACTGTATTATTATTATATTAATATTTATATCTGTCTTCCTTCAGATAGATATAGGAATATCACTTTCATGTCCTTTTTTTTTTAAATCAGTGTAAGGGTATGCCTCCCCTACAGCTGCAGTTGTTAGCAGCATTAACGGGGCTGGGGAGGGGGGAAGGGGGTTGTGTGCTTCAGGGATAGACCTCTGAGAGTACAAAGTGTTTTGGCGTGCAATACAATGGATTTGTTTCACCTCTAGATGATGATTCAGAGACATCAAAAGATGCTTAAGGAAGCAATCAGAAACCACCTGAGCTGGCTCTGGAGAGGTCCTAATTGATGTGCCACTAATTTCTCCAGTATTCCCTACATTGCTTGTCGATACACAAAAACCAATATGTCAGCCCAAGTGATTAATACAGAGGCCTTTGAGTCCACAGCATTGTACAGCTGACAGTTTCGTAAAGCTAAGCTTCACTTGAGCTGAATAATCATACTATGAGGTTAAACAAGAGACCATTAATAGAAATGATAGCTGGATGGACTGGAAAAGCAACAAGACAGAAAGTTGAGGTGAAGTGCTGTGGCTTTAAAAGTAAAAAGATAAACCTGATTGTCAGCTTTCAGAGTGGATTGCTTCACAAGAGTGGCACTTTCCTGATCTCAGAAAAACACACAGAGCTGTTCTTGCTAATTTCATGAAGCACACGTATAAACAGATTTCATTTAGGTTTTATTAGCATATAAACTGATAATTTTAAAAGCAGTGCAATAATTTTATGCAGCAATCCTGCCATATTAAATTACATACATTAGAATTTGACAGGGTCTGAAACCTTCAGAAATACTCAAGCTTTAACTGGCATTAGTTGCCAAATGTTATCCTCGTTAAATAATCCAGCTGCAAGGTGCATGGATTTATGTTTAAAAAAATCAACTTCCTTTATTTCACTAACCTGCAGTACTTCAGTTGAAACTGCCAGTCAGGTTTGTGCCCCTTCTTAAGCCATTGCTGATATCTCTACAGCTCCCTGAAAGCAGGTTGCAGTGAGATGGAAGTCAATCTCTTCTCCCAGGTAACAGTCTTAGGACAAGAAGTAATGGCCTCAAGCTGTGGCAGGGGAAGTTCAGGTCAGATATTGGGAAAACATTTCCTCAGAAAGAGTGGTGAGGCATTGGCACAGGCTGCCCAGGGAGGTGCTGGAGTCACGGCCTCTGGAGCTGTTCAAGTTGAGGGTGGATGTGACACTGAGGGACGTGGGTAGTGGGCATGGTGGGGGTAGGTGGATGGTTGGACAGTGATCTTAGAGGTCTTTTCCAGCTTTAATGATTCTGTGATTCTATGATCGGATGGATTTTGTTGATGCTGCTCTGCCCAATTTAAGGCATGAACTGACACTTGGAAAAATATTTCTGTGATACTTTGCAGAAAGTGGGAATAGTTCTAATCTAACCTAGAAATACTTCCAACACTTTATTTTATCTTATTATGATTAGCAAATGGAAATAGAAACAAGCAAAGTTCCCCAACTGCTGCTCTACAGGTTTGCCCCCAGCACATGCTTGCTTTCTGTTGCTGTAATTTTGCATTCCTGACAGTAGCTTTAATAAGGCCAGAGGTGTGGTGGGGCACAACTGTTTACAAGCACATAACAAGATTCTACTGTTTTGAAAACTGTAAATGTTTGCTTTGACATCATAGGTGATCTTGACATTTCCACTCAGTGTAGAGATAATGGATGCTGTCCAGAGAACTTGGCTTAGATGAATGAACACCTGGGAACACCTCTCTTCAGTGTGACTTACAGAGGCACTGCTGAGCATGATCAAACTCATGCAAACACTGCTTGCTTTGTCACACATGGCTTTCGGATGATTTTAATGTTTTAATGAAACAGTTCACAGAGAGGAACTGAGCACTATTTATTTCATAGAATCATAGAATCATAGAATCATAGAATGGCCTGGGTTGAAAAGAACCACAATGATCATCTAGTTTCAACACCTCTTTTATGTGCAGGTCACCAACCAGCAGACCAGGCTGCCCAGAGCCACATCCAACCTGGCCTTGAATGCCTCCAGGGATGGGGCATCCACAACCTCCCTGGGCAACCTGTTCCAGTGTGTCACCACCCTCTGTGTGAAAAACTTCCTCCTAATATCTAACCTAAACCTCATGTGTCTCAGTTTAAAACCATTTCCCTTTGTCCTATCACTATCCACCCTCATAAACTACCATTGCCCCTCCTGTTTATATTTCATTGCTCCTATTTGTTCCACACTCTACCATATTACATAGCAATGTGTTACTAATGTTCTGGTGTTTGCAGTAGTAAAAACTATCTGTATCACAATATTTATTTTTAAATTGCTCCATTAATATTCCCGTGAATTACAGTACTTGATTGTTCTATACACAGTTCCTGTTTGTTTGTTGAGACTTCAGCTCAATGAGCATTCTATGGTGTTCATACTAAAGAAAAACATTAATATGAGCAGTTTTAGATACGCATGTATTAAATGTGGATTGTTGAGACTGTCTAATGAGCTTTTAATTCTCTGTTAAATATTTATGACAGAGAAATCCAGTATAGAATTTGAAAGGCATGATTTCATGATGAATCCAACCAGCAGGTCTGGTTGGAAATATTCACAAGAAAGTCTTTATGCTTCTGCAAGAAATCATTGTGTATAATGCTAATAAAGAAGAACTAGCTCAGATTGTTGTTGACAGCAAAATCTTCTCAATTGTTTCAACCAATCAGGCTCCCACATTTGGAAAGTATTACAAGCAACTACTAGGAACTAGAAAAAAATGAAAAAAAAAAAAAAAAAAAAAGAAAGAAACATGGGAAAGAGTAGAGACAACGTTCCTTTTCTCCCATTATTCTTAGCAGGTTGGGATGACCATTCTGAGTTCTGACTCAGCCATGAGAGGGACATCACCCTCAGTGGGAGCCCCTCTCAACAAACGAGTACAAATTTGCTTCTGTGTTCTGTATGTTCCACTTTTATCCAGACTTCTGGTTTGTGCTTTATTAAGCAAGACTGGAACTCTTAACGTTTTAAAACATTAAGATTATTTTGATTCTATGATTTTCCTCAAATTTATTTTGAAGTTAGATGCTGCAGCATCAAAATGCTTTACAAAGTAATGCTCACAGGCAGGAATTTCAGTTGATTGGAGGGAAGGTGGGCTTTGAGATGCTCCAGCTCTGGTCAGCTTGATGCAGAGGTTTTCTTAAAATGTTGATGCAAGTTACGTTTTCCTATGATTGTTGGCATCGGGGAATATTACTTGATTATGGTAAATAATAATGAAAGTTGTAATGCTGTCACTAAACTCTTTAGTAGGGTCTGTTGTGATAGGACAATGGGAAATAGTTTCAAAATAAAGGAGGGGAGATTTAGATTGGATATAAGGAAGAAGTTTTTTACCATTAGGATGTTGAGGCACTGGAACGGGTTGCCCAGAGATGTGGTGGATGCCCCATCCCTGAAGGCACTCAAGGTCAGGCTGGACAGAACTCTGAGCAACAGAGGAGTTGGACTAGATGACCTGTAAGAGTCCATTCCAATTTAAATGATTCCATGATTCTATGGTTCTATGTTGTTAGCTGACCATCTTTGGGTTATGTCAAATTTCAGGAGTTATGTGGCCCAAAAATAATGGATGTGTAGTGCAAAATAGTTTGTGCTGAGGATGTGATATTCCTTGTACACATATTTTGGAGCTGTTACATAAGTTCAGGTATATTCTTGTGATAATGGGCATTTAGCATAGGGAAAAGGAATCACTTCATGTGCTCCCAGTAACTGGAGGTGTCTGAGAGAGCTAATCCAAACCAAAACACTAATGCAAATGCTCCCAAATATGTAGTTTAATTGTTATTGTGGGCCTGAGTATGGACGCAAACTCTCATATCACCTGCTGTCATTTAGGTTTAGCCTCAAGCTGCTGTATTTGCAGATGGAGCCCCAGCCTGCCCTGCCACACCAGCATCTCTTTTGCAAGAGAAGAAGAGGTAAATGCAGCTCTCATTTCCTCTATTTAATCTACAGACTGTATAATAAGGAAGTGGAAAATATGTGTTTGATGACCTCAGGCCATGTCTCTGCCTGAAAATAAAGGCACAGATCTTTGTGAAGATCACAGCCTGGCTCACACCCATGCGTGGTAGCTCTTTTCCCTCCAAAACCAAGGTCAACTCAGGTAAAATACTCACTCCTCCATAGTGAAATTGTAAGTCTCTCTCATCTTTTTCCTTTTCCTTCTCCTTTTTTTTTTTTTTTTGTTTTGTTTTGTTTAATCTTGTTGAGACTTGAAGAAAAATGCAGCAAATCCAGATAGACCCTCTTCCTGCTGTATCTCTTCATGCAAGAAGCACCATTGGGCTATTACAGCTCTTTCTCATGGGAACAATGAAGTTTCCAAAAGCAGAAAGATGTAGCCATATATCTTGTAGTGTAAATTATATGAATGTTATAATCCTCCTTTGTTTTGTTTTATTTTGTTTTGTATTGTTTTTTGCCATTTTAGAATAATTGCAAGTGCAATTCCCCTTTTGAAGTACGTTTTGCTTCTGTGCTGACTTCTGAGTGCACCACCTAGATCTTGTGCCACCCTATTACCTATCTGAAATTTGGTTTGGCTTTCCAGTTTGGTTATGATGAAGTATTAAGGCAAACCAGAGAGCAAGTAATTCTACATGTCATTGAGCTGATACCCAATCTGCTGCCAACAACAGATACCTGTGGTAGTCCTTGTGTCCTATATTTGTTTCACTTACAGCCTTCAATTTCTGCCTTCTTACACAAGACAGAAGACAAAACAAACAGAAAATCTGCTCTCACCAGCAAAAGTCACAGCCTGAAAAACATGATGAAAAGACTTCACGTCTCCGATGTTGTATATCCTCAGTTAAATCAAAACATGAAGTCTCTGTTCAATCTTCAAGTAGTTCTTATTCAGACAGAAACCTTGTGGCAGAGAGGCACTTCACCTCACCGGAGACCTCAACTGCCTTCTGAAGGTATCAGTCTTATATTCAGGTTTGCAATAGATAATCAGCCCAAAAATGCTGCTCTGCCCCTCTACACATCAGTAGGGAATTAAAACTGCGGTTTTTGGTATTGCCCTCATTGCCTTCCCATGATGAATCAAGCAATATAATAAATATCTAACTTAGAAGATTTCTTAGGCTTTTACCAGAGAGATAAAATATATTTTTCTAGAATTTGGAAAAGAAGAAAAATCTGAGTACTTTTGAAGAATTATCTTCTTATGCCATTACAACTTAGTGAATTGCACTATAATAGAAACAATATGTAAGAGGAGTCTTGGGCTCCTAAATCATGCTTATGTTGGCATTTGAGTGAGGAAACCTCTTCTCAGAGCTGTACACAGATCATTTTCTGCAGAGCGTTGTTTGTAAAAAGCTGTGTTGTTCCCTATTCCAACTCACTCAGAGAGCTTTTTGTGTTGTTTTTTTTTTTTCTTTCTGCTTTTATTCCCCCAAATTTTACACACTGCCCATTCTTTTTTCTTTTTCTTTTACCACTGCTGTGTCATGCTTCCTTCTTTGACCTCCTTCTGGGGTGCAAAGGAAGGAGTTCAGGCTTCTACCTTTCCTCCCATAAGTAGTGTTTCTCTCTTACAGCAGCCTGCAGCATGGCCAAGGCACAGGAGCATCCCAAAATTAATTCTGAGACCCACAGTGACTGGGCTGGAGTAGTCAGGCTCAGCATTTCATATATTCAGAGTCATAGAATCATAGAGTCATAGAATCACAGAATGGCTTGTGTTGGAAGGGACCTCAAATCCCATTCAGTCCCAACGCCTCCCCATGAGCAGGAATGTCACCTACCAGATCAGGTTGCCCAGGGTCCCATCCAACCTGGCCTTGAACAACTACACTTAGGTTGTATCATCATTTAGTTCACACACTCCTGGTTTTACTCAACAGGCATTAAAACAACAACAACCCACAAAGAAAATACAAAATGTCTTGCACTGCATTAAAGATTCCTTACTCAGAGAATGCCCAGAGAAATTGTGGATCCCCCAACCCTGGAGGTATTCAAGGCCAGGTTGGATGGGGCCCTGGACAGCTCTGATCTGATGGGTGGCAACCCTGCGGAAGGGTTGGAACCGGATGGGCCTTGAGGTGCCTTCCAACCCAACCCATTCCATGATTCTATGAAAACAGAGAAGATGTGTCTTTGTCAGGTGACATCAAGGTGGAATGCAAATGAGATAGAATTCACAAAATTCAGTTTTTGTCTGGCACGCTGTTTTATTAAATCAGTTGTTATCACTGTTAGATTCTCTTCTGTTCTTTTCTTACATGGACTGTTTGCTGGTAATAATTGCTTAATAGGCATAAAACACCAAGAGCAACATTCTACTCATTTAGTTATGCTGCACTTCACCTTTCTCAGATTATATTAGTTATAATTCATGGCCTTAGCAAACCAGTCTTATAAAGGGGACTCAGATAAAAAGGAAAAACAAATGTGATGTCTGTCTCCAGTGCACTCACGCAAGCCATGTTTACCCACTGATTAAATGGTCTATCCTTGTGTAATTATCCCTAGATCACAGACTGGTAAACAAAGCCAAAAGGCTGGCTTTCCTCAGGATAGTCAGCACAAGAATATCTTAGCCATTAATTTCAATTGAAGAAAATGTTGTTAAAAAGTTAGTTTTTTGCCTTAATGTTTGCAAACTTCAGTTAGGGGACATTCTTATATTTGAAATCAGCTTTAGAAGGGGATGAGAAATGTGGTATTAGTCCCTCATATAAATGTGATATCAGTCCCTTATATTTTGAAATGCATGGCAGAGTTTGTATTTCATCTGCTGGCTAGAATTTTGTATAACATTGCTTAATAAAATTTCATGTTTTCCTTAACACAAAAGAACATTTTCTGGTGTTTGCTGAAAGGAATAACTGCACAGCAAGTGTAATATAAAGCAAATATATAAATACTTATTTTCTTTCCCCACCCAACATCTGTCTTCTTGTCACACAGTTATTTGGGGTAAGATTCTAGGTGCCTGTGTGGTTGTCTGAAAAGGATCCAGGACTGGCCTCTGGTTGGCACATTCTGGCAACAGGGGTAGACTTTTTCTTTCACTGCCTCCAAAATATCACATCTGGGACGAGCCCCACATTGAGCAAACCCCTGGCTGCAGGTTTCTCTCTGAGGACAGGGCAATGGGCTCAGCCCAAATCTTGCCACTACACTGCTACTGCCAGAGCCTTTGCGTGCAAGGAAGCTGTAGCAGATATATCTGGACAACATTTCTTCAGCTCCATCCAGGAAATCAGCATGAGGTGCCATCAAAAGCCTTACAAAGGCAAATTACTTGCCACTGCTACTTCTCTTCCACTGCTTCTTCCTTTCTCTTTAGGAAACTACAGTCCTTTGACACGGTCTGAGATGGCCTATTAGTCTGAGATGGCCTATTATCTAACTGGGCTCTTATTTTCCACCTCATTCTGATATTTAAGGACAGGCACTTGCTTTACCACTCCCTTCAAAGTAATCACACATAACAAGAATCTGTGCTAAGCCAGTTCATTAAATACTTTACAGTGAAGTTCATCAGGCCCAGTCTACTTCAAGTACTGAGCTCAGCTGAGGCATGGAAGCATGAACTTGATATTTAAGGATATTACTTCCAGCGTATCTACTGCTTGGTATGGGATAACTGTGAAAGAACGCTAGCTAACAGACATCAGCAAGTAACTGCAATGCTCTTAGGGCCTTGCTTTCTCATATTGCTATTGTCAGTGCTGTGTGTTGTTGGAAAAAAAATTCCTTTCTCTCAGCCTGTTTAATGCTTCCAGGTCTTCACTGTTTTATGTTGAGAAAGATCCTCTCTCTAGGAATATCCCCACAAATACCAACCCAGAGCAGAGTAACTCCACAGAAGCCAGTGCAGCAGTACCTATAGGAGTGAATGAGGCTTGTTAGGTGTTCCAAAGAGCTATGTTGTTTTGCAGTACCTCCTGATTTTCTGGCCTGGATCTATAGGCTTTTTGTGAAGTCCTAAATGTTTCCAGGTCCCCCTGTCCCTTGTTGTTTGTATTCATCTTTCACGTTCTGATTTCACTGCTTAAAGGGCAAGGAAAGTTTACTGAATGGAAAGACCTTGGAGTGTACAACATCAAACAGCAGAGTGGCCTCAAAGGAAAACATATTTCATTAAAAAGAAAAAAAAGTTTCCTTGCAAATCCAGCTTGTTTTACCCACCCAGATCTGTCTTTTTGTTGCCTCTGTGGTAACATATGTTTTACGTGAGCCTATATTAAGATGAATTTTAACCTACAAATAACTGGATACAGCTCTGAAGTAGGAGGGAATTCCTACAAGATGATGTCAAGTATTTTAAGCAGTAAAATTAAAAATAGCACATAAAATCTGACCAGTAGATTTGGATCTGAACCAAGGCAACACATTTGGGAAACATTATCAAGTTTATCAGGGGTAACATATCACAGAAAATCTGCTTCTGTTTATACGCCATTTATTATTCATTTTTGACATTTCCCTTTTTTCTTCAACTTTTTTACCCCGAAGCAAATATATGTTAGACTTAACTGAAATGTGAGATAACAGACTGGCATTTTTATTTCTTTCTCTGTAAGACAGAAGCAGACCTGACTAGAAGAAAAAAAACAAACAACAACAACAACAACAACAACAAAAACCAGACACACACACACAAAAAACCAAACACAAAACCAGTTGACAGAATAGCACTGGTAATAAAGGAGAAATCTGTCTCACAAAGAAAACTAAGAAAAACTGAAACGTCACGTAAGATGAAATTAAAAGCCAAGTTGTGTCCTTCCTTGCACTGTCTTGTGCTTCACGATGCATGAACACCACATTACAAACTGCTTCAAGCTTACCAAATTCATGAAAAAAAAAAAGATTTATTTAACAACTAGGACACCTGCATCAATATGAATGCCAGCAGAGATGATTTTGCCTATGTTTTTCAGGATGTTCGCACTTCATAGTTGTCAAGTCTATCTCAGGTGATAATACAAACAATAAAAGCAAGTTAAACCTTGGTAAGTGACCCAGTCCCACAATATTATTCAGCAGAATTCTCACTGATGCCATTGCACCAAATTTTAAATGATAATTTTTTTCTAAGACTGAACAGCCATATTGATACTGATGTATCTTCAAGATAACAGCAATTAAGTCTGTTTAAATGTGATCCACAGTCAGCTGGGACACATGCAGCCTTTCTGCTGAATGCAATTCACCTTGGAGCTCAACTTAAACTGCAGTTATTTTGTGTTAGTCCTTTGCTCATTGGTAGTTTGTGACTTTCTTCAGTGGATTGTGTCCTTGAGACCAGTTATGGAACATTGTTCTGTTTTTGAAGCTCAGATCCCAGCTGAGGTGAATGTCTGTTATTCTGAACTTGCAGGAGCAAAACTTGTGGACTGTTTTCAGGAGCACATCTTCCACATGTATGCACTAGAATGCACATGTATCAGAAAGGGCTCCTCACGAGTCAAAGAAAGCAAATGCAATACAGAGCAAAATGGTGAGACATTCGTTTTAAACTGCAGGCAACATCCCAAAATTAATCTAAACATACATCATTCAAGTTTTAGCTTAGCGCATACTGCAGTTTTGAAAATAGAGATTTTTTTAGAATCTGTGTAATAAAATTGCTCAGTGATTTTAAGATTTGTTGCATGCTGTTGCTGATGCGAAAGCTTCATTAGAATAACAAACTATTGAGTATTTTCAATTAAACAGTTATTTATGGTCATGAAAGAGAAGATTTAAGAATCTTGTAATTACAGTGTACGATTGAGTTTTCAGATTCACATCCCAGTGCTACAATGGAAATTTTAGATAATTCTCCACGTCTGTGGCAAAGCACAAAACTGGTGTTTTGGCAAAGGTAAGCTAACATGTCTTAAAACATAGTGTTTAGAGGACATTTGTTCAAAGTGGATACAGATGGAAGAGACCAGAGAGAGTAAGTCAAAAGGAGTTCCTCGTAACCCAGTAAGGTTGAACTGCTGAACCCTATGGTGAAAATTAGCATTACTGGTTCTGCTGTCAGGTAGCTGAGTGCTAGTAGAAAAAAAAGATGATTTATTAGAGCACATGAAGAACAAGCTACAGCTTGTACGAATGAAGAGGGTTTTTGTTTGTTTGTATTCAGCTTGGCTAATGACTTGAACAGACTTGGAAACACCCCCAAAAGTCATCTAAACCAGTATGAGAACCAAATCACTTATTTATAGAGTTGCTTTTCTTCCTCTCTACCATTTTTGCAGAAATCCCAGCAGAAGGCAGCTGTGACATCACACTAAACACTACTCAAAGGAAAAGCTTTTGCATACTGGGAACACTGATGAATGCAGTGCTTCACTTTAGAATTAGTGAAAATGTCAGCATTTTGTCCAAGCCAAGATCTTTGTCATTTCAATCCAACCAAAGATCTCTATGGTCCACAGTGGAGAAGCTGAGACATTAATAGAGGAATGATTCAGTCCATTATAACACAGCAGATCATTAAAGAATTAGGCTCTTTAGTAGCCTGCATCTCCCATATGTGACATATAGGTCATAATTTGCTACCTTAGGCAAAGCCCAGGGCTTTGTAAGTGATGCCACTTGAAAGACTAAATGAAAATTCAGGTTCTAACACCTGCCACCTCAATTAGTTAAGATGCTGCAGGCCGGACTCAGAAGTCTATGCTTCAAATGGCCTGTCAGGCCAACCCAAACTAAGGAAGAATTTATATGCTCCTAACACAAACAAATCTGCATTTTCTAATTTTGAAAGGAGATTATAAAAGAAAAAATTAATGCAATTAAAAATAAGGCACTGGAACAGGCTGCCCAGAGAGGCTGTGGATGCCCCATCTCTGGAGGTGTTCAAGGCCAGGTTGGATGGGGCCCTGTGCAGCCTGGTCTGGTATTATATATGGAAGTTGGTGGCCCTCCCTGCAGCAGGGGGGTTGGAACTCAATGACCCTTGAGGTCCTTTCCAACCCAAGCCATTCTATGATTCTACGATACGATTCTATGATTCTATAACTTTCCGAACACAGAAAATCCCAGATTGACTTTCCGAAAAACTGCTGCTTTTTAGCCTTTTATTTTACACAGAAATGGTCCAACTAGTTTAAAAAATAGTATGTATTAAATTGAGGACTGTAAATTCCCAGAGTTAATATACAAAAATGTTTGCTTGTTAGTCTCTTACTAGTCTCTTACTACAAAAAATCACCAGATTTTTTGTATAGTATGATATTTCAATTATTATTGGGACAGGAGGATAGGACAAGTTCTGTTTTTATTATATTTTAAATTTTTAAAAAATTTCCTAAGTATGACAAAACTGAGGGATATCAAACTTCCCAACATGAAGAATTATCTGTAGCTCAGGCCATGTCAAAGTCTACCAAAATATTTCTAACCATACCTCTCAATGCAATCTACTTACATACTCACTCAGGTAACTCTTGTATTGGAAAACTCTAGTTTCCATTTGGAAAGTACATACAATAAGGAGGACTACTGGTGCTTGTTTGAAAAATAATCTTGTCTCTGAAGTAACTTTTTTTTTTTTTAACAGATAAATTTAAACTACTTTGCAGACAACACACTTGAGTGTTTTATTGGCTTCATTTAACTTATACTGGATTGCACTATTTATAAATAACCAATTACATCATGAATGAAAAAAAAAAGGAAGAGTAAAATATTTGGTTTTACTTATTTACCTCAATTAAAGTGATTACAGTTGTACAGTATATGCAAGTCCACTGTAAGGAATCATTTGGGAAGGTTTCTGTTAAAGAAGTGACAGGAGGTAAGGTTAGATAAGCCCTTAAGCTTTCTGTAATCATGACAAGTTCTTCATTTTGGGTAGAATCTTTTCCTCACCAAAGCCCTTAAGTTCCCTCTCCATCTAACATGATCTTGGGGCATTGCCATGTCACACAACCCACAGCATAGGATAGTTTCTGAATTGCACGATGCCTACATCCACACCAGATCTAGAGCTTCCTCCTCTTTTTCTTATGCTTTCTTGCGTCAACTATGTTGAGGTTGATCTACTACTGCCATCTTCAATCTTCTTCTGTATGTCTGAAGAAGACAGAGAAATTCTGCCGTAGGTTTTATGTCTGAAGAGAGCAGCTGTGTGTAATTTCACTAAAATTCAGGGAAATATTTTATGAATCCATTCATTAAAGTCAATGTAGCATCAGAGTAAGAATAATCATATGGACTGTAATAGCAATTTTCATCCAAGCCATGTAACAGATTTCTAAACTTTAAATTATTTATAATCTTAAAATGGCGAGAGGAATGTCAAAAATGTAATATCCAGGTCTATGTATTTGTCATGGTCCAAATATCCAAGACAAATTTTGATAATCCCAGAATGGACCCAAATTAAGATCAGTTCATAATTCATGACATATCCTCTCTTTAAACTAGGGATCAGTGTCTGGTTGGTCTATTTTTTAACTATATACATATTGACTTTCTAGAATACCTACTGCACTGTTCTTTTTAGTTTTAATTTCAAAGCAGTCAAGAGTCAGATTGCTGCAAGATTATCAAGTTACGTCATTGATCTGCACTAGCAGAAGACTCAATTTGCTCAGTAATAAGCAATTAGGGTCAAAGGCCATAACTGAAAAAAACCCCAAAGGATATCATTTACACCCATGTCAATCAGAAACAGCTCTCTTGCAATCGACTTACATTTGTATCAAATTGATGCAAAGGAGAAAAGGGTTTTCAGAATTTGGATTATCTGGCAATTTGGAATTCACCTTTTTCAGTCTGTTGCTACCTAAAATATTAGATCTATTAAATTTGCTTTTTAACTGAACTGGGTTTTATTTACTTATTGATGAATTATAATCATATCACTGTTTCAGCTCACTGGCTTCATGTCTGTAGATTCTGGAGTTATGCATTAGAGAAGCAATTTGCAGGAGAGAACAGCAGTGAGTGGACAACTCTTAAAGTAAAATAAAAGACTCTCTTAAAATTATTAACATTTTGAATAAGCAAGATTTGTGTTTCTTGACATTTTATGTTCTTCAAATCATGCATTTCTAATAGTTTTAGAACACATGTAATTATTAAGGCGTATTTTCAAATATAAAACCATAAAGCAATTTTCAGAAAAGATTAAATTTGGGATATATATCTACATATATATTTTAAATGCTCTGGGTGGAAGAATTGTATGGGTTACATTCCTGAAGAGGAACCCAGGGAAGCTGGCTGATCTTCAAAGATCCAAGCTCATCCAAGCTCAAGAATGAAAGGTCCTGATGAGCAGGAAGCCCAGCCAAACTTAAAGTAGCATGCAATAAGAGGGAACAGGGAGAAGTGACCTAAGAAGATAAAGCCTCCCTGGAGTTAAATGTGGTCGAGATGAAGACCAAACAAAAGGGCTCCTACCAGAGTATCAGCAGCAATAGGAAGGCTACAGAAAATGTATTCCCACTGCTGAATGTCACAGAGGACCTAGTTACAAAGTATGTGGGCAAAGAACTCAGTGCTTTCTTTGCCCATTTCTTTAATGGTTGGATTTGCCTTCAGAAACCTCAGAGAGAAAGTCTGGAGTAAAAAGTTACTCTAAGTGAAGGAGGTTAGGTTAGGAAATATTTAAATAAACTGGACTTACACACATTCATATGACCTGACTGGAAGCACCATCAGTGCTGAGAGCTGGCTGATGTCACTGAAGATAGGATGAAAACAAATGCCACTAGTTGTTAATTCAAGAATTGCAAGGAGACTTTAGAGAGCTTCAGGCTTCTTGGCTTCACCTGATAAGCTTGGCAATCAATGAGAATCTGATGTAACAAATGCTCCTGGAAACAATTTCTGAATGTAGAATTGGACAACATTCACTGTTGACTGATAATCTGGACATTGTGTCTGATAAACCTGCTGGCTTTCAATAACAAGATGACTGGCCTGGTGAATGAGGGTAGAATTGTGGTTGTTGCTTATTTTTTACTTCAGCAAGGCTTTTGACAGTACCTTTTAAAAGATTTTCACAGAGAAACTGCTGAAATACAGACGAGATAACGAGACAGTGAGGTATACTGACAAACAGCTAAACTGCCAGGCTCAAAGGTGCAGTGAGTAGTAGCACAAAATCCTTCTGGATTCCAGGCACTGGTGGTGAACTCAGTGGTTGATACTGGAGCCAATACCGTTTAACATCTTTGTTAATGATTTGGAGGGTGGGATGGGAATTTTATAGATGAAACAGAACTGGGAGGAGTGATTGATACAGCAGATGCTTGTGGTGCCACTGAGAGAGAATCTCAGAGATTACTGAATTATGAAGTTTAACAATGGGAACCATCAAGTCATGTATCTAGAGGAGAATAACCTCCTCCATCTGTACAGGTTGGGGGCCAAGTAGCAACAAAGCACTTTGTCAGAAAGAAAACTGAGGCACATGTTGAGCAGCAGAATGCACGAGTCTGCGATATGCCCTCATAGGAAAAAAAAAAAAAAAAGTGAGTATGAGTAAATAAAAGGCCAGGAGCATCCAGGGCTGCATAAGGAATAGTATCATGAGCAAACTGAGGAAGGTGATTCTTCTGCACTGTTCAGCACTGGTGAGTCCAGTCCAGACACATCTGGACTGCTGGTACAGGGTATGGGGTTCCTGGTACAAGAAAGACATGGACTTACAGGAGTGAGTCCAGCAAAGGGCTGTGAAGATGATGAGATGATGAGGAGACCAAAGCATCCGTCACATGAGTACAGGCTGAGAAAGCAGGGACTGTTTAACTTGGAGGAAAGATAGCTCAAGGGGCTCCTACCAAACTGCACAACATGGCAGAAAAAAAAAAAAAAAAAAGACAGAACCACTCTTTTCAGTGGTGCCCAGAGACAGGCAAGAGGCAAGAGCACAAATGAGATTCATGAAATTGAGCCTAAATATATGAAACTTTTTTTTCTTTTTTTTTTTCTCTTTTTTTTTTTTCTGTAAGGATAGGCTAACACTGAAACAGATTTTCCACATAAGCAGCACAGTTTTCATTCTTGGAAATATTTAAAACCTGAAAAAAACCTGCTTTAGTTAATCATGCTTTGCGCCGGGAAGGTTAGAATAAACCTTCAGAGGCCCCTTCCAATCTTGACTACTCTGATTCCACGAAGTTCATAATGCTGTTTAAACATTAAGTTTTTCTTTCATATTTCTCATTGTTTCTGAGGCCTTGTTTTGCAAATGTGAAAAAAAAAGGATATTTGTCTACAATCAGGTTTTCTTTAAGGCCTGTAGAGATATTTCAAAATGCATACAAAGATCTCTGTAGTCAAAACTAGGTACAGGATGAAAAAAAGATGCCATATTTCCAAACACTTGCATAGGTGTAATGATGCTGTATTTCTGTAGGAATACATTGATTCTATTAAGCTTCTCAAGAATGGAAGTGGGGAAAGAGATCATTTTATATGACAAATTTATGTCTTATTTTACTTAATTCAGTGTATTTATAGAATACAAGTTATCTTATATACTACTTGCATCCCAATATCAGTGTAAGTTTAGCAGAAATACAATAGAAAAACAGATGATTTTTTGTTGCTTTGAAAGCACATGGAAAACATTAGATAATTTATGAGTGATTGTGCTCATCGCATACCAGTAAATATACTTCTAGAGACTATGGTTATTGACAGCTGCTCAGTGGCAGCAGAAAGCTTTGAAATTATGAGTTATGCTTCTGAATAGAGATTAAATCCATCAATTTTTTTTTGCAGCTATTCTAGTCTTTCAAATTCATATCAACCTAAAATAGCACCTTTTTCTACCACAAAACAACCTCAACCCTTTTTCTTTTTTTTTTTTTTTTTTAGGGCTATTCTGATCCAAACTAGTCACACTTAAGCCAATTCTGAAATGTTCTCATTATGATATCATCTCTCATTAAGATATCATTTTACATATTCTCATGTAATGACGAGTCACAGAAGCAGCGTTGCCAAAATGGAGACCTAGCTTTAACCACTAGCTTACAGAGCCTCTCTTCTAAGAGTAATTCATTTGCACTTAAGATGAAATGAATCATCCTCTGGTGATCTTACTGATTATAAAGGCAGTCTGAAATGTCCACCACAGCCTAGGATGACTGATGTGCAGATATAAATTTCATGGATGGCCTCAAGTTGCGCCAGGGGAGATTCAGGTTGGATGTTAGGAAATGCTTCTTCTCCAAGAAAGTGGTCAGGCACTGGAACGGGCTACCCAGGGAGGTGGTGGAATCACCAACCCTGGAGGCGTTCAAGAAAAGTTTAGACGTTGTACTGAGGGACATGGGTTCAGTGGGAAATACTGGCAATAGGTGGACAGTTGAACTGGATGATCTTGGAGGTCTTTTCCAACCTTGGTGATTCTGATTCTATGATTTATCTCCTCTGCTATGTAAACCATTATCAACAATTTCCCCATGTCAAGATGACAGACAGCTGACACTAACTGTCAAAAAATCAGGAACTGTTTAACTAACTTGAAGTTGTGTCAGTGTGGCATGCAAGTGAAATAATTCAGATGATATTTAAAGAAACTATACACTGGATATATATATATTATATATAAATATAAATCCTTCTCAACTTTTTAATGTTGTCTAAATACAGACAGTGCCAATGCTTACTGTACCAAACTTTTTATTATTTCCAACAAACTTCTGTACAAAAACATCACAGCAGGCAAAGAAATTCAGTTTTTTCAGCAAACAGCACATAACAACTTGCAGAATGCTTTAAAGTTTACATTTTTATTACATAAGTGATGAATATCATTCCTCTGGGCAACATAAAGATTTCATTGCTTGACAAGTGATTGCAGGTAAGCATGTATTAAAATTAGATACCAAAAGTCAATAGAATGATGTGTAATTCATGTTGATTTAACTAACTGAAAGTGACACGAACAAAACAGAATTTCCCCTAATATATATTTGTAAATGCCTCCCCATTAAAAATGGAGTTTGTAAACAGTGACTTTACTACTATAAAATAGTAGTGTGAGCACTGCTTCTGAAAAACAATTAGCAATTTCTAATTCTGTTCCCGATGATAACAGTGATCTGCTAAAATTGCAGATCCATGAAACGACCTCTACAGTTGCAGTGCTCTCCTGCATTGTTATGTGTATAATGCTAACATCTGTGGGTTCTCATGACATCTGAGAAACCTCATATAATTCTGCTCACAAATAAACTCTAACGCAATTCTAAAGAACTTATGAAAGTTAATACTTTTTAAGGACAGAGTTGATTGGCTAAATTTGTAACAGTGCAGCTGAGTTTTAGCAGACCAAATGCATCTTCAAACTCTTATGGTTAATATTTTCCAGAAGTGAAAAGCATAAAAATTCCAGTGACAGCACACAACCTCTGATTACGTACAGAAGAATAAACAAATCTGAACCTGTGCACAAGCACTGGAGTTTTCATGCACATATGCAAAGTACACAATTGAACATATTTTCAGAATGTGACCTCTGCAAGAATATGTACAGCAATTGCAGATCACTCAGAGAAGACATTTAATAGAGCACAAGCACTTTGCTGCTTTTGGCAAAATATTTCTATTCCATTTACTGGAGAAAATTGCTAGAAAGTAAGAACAACTGAGTAAGGAAATCAACTCCTTGAAGCATCAATCACACCTAGAAAAATAGTGAAAAGCAGTGAGCTGAAACATATCCATGCTGATTCTGAATCAGCTGATGAATATTACCATCAAGGAAATTGACCGAGTGCCTAGGAACAGCTCAGGTCTTGAAAATTCTTTGTATCATCCCTAGTCTAATTAGACCAATTTGAGACTAGGCAAGTCTACTCTACAAAAGAGTGTTCTCCTTTATTCAACTTTGTATTAGCAAAAATAATAGAAGAGCTGTCTCTAACAGATAATGTTTGCCATTATGTGTTTACACCGCAAAACCTTTTCTTTTAAAGACATCAGCATTTTCCCTTACCTTTCTAAATCTAATAAAATTAATCAGAGTTTTCAGAATCTAGCAATGGTCTTGAAATACACTTTATATTTATTTATATAATATCTGAAAACGTATTAATTTTCCCAGTGATGGAAAAGAACAGGCTAAACATATTAAGAGAAGCAAAATGACCTCTTTACAATACATTTTTGGATGCTGGCCAGCACATAACCCTTAAAATTAGATAGATCTCCACTAGTTACTGGAAAAACAACATATTTAATGAAGCTGATGAACATTCAGGTATTCTCCTATACCTACAATTTTACTTTCTCTTTTATTAACTTTCTCCTCCTTTGAAGTTCATCTCCTATGGCAACTTTGACATTTCAGTTTATCTGATTTCCTTTTTATCTTCCAGAGAAGGCATTTAAGAATTAAAATGCACAGATAAACTGTTTCAGCTAAAGTATCTAAGTAAAAAAGTATTTTAACGGTCAAAAGATAAAGGCTAGCATATAAACTTAGGCTGCATTATATATAGTCAGTTGGGTAATGACTACAGGTTCATATATTTTAGCAATGTGAAGAAAATGGTTATGTAAATACACACAAGTATTAACATCAAACTGTATTAAATTATGTAAACATACACATCTTCTGTGGTCAATACAAACATCTAAGTCGTCTCAGGACACTACTGCAGCATAGCTCGGATTTGTTTGGAAGTAGATTCATCATTCAGGTGTTTTGTAGTGAACCTAGAAATTACAAATTAGAACAGTATTTAACAAAACAAGCAGGGATTTTAAAAGTCTAAAAAACTCATTGGCTGTTTTTGAAATCAATGTGGTTCATTTACACAAAGATGCATATATGGGGGTTGGACTCGATGATCTCTGGAGGTCCCTTCCAACCCCTACAATTCTGTGATTCTGTGATATATATTCCTTTGCTCATTGATCACTGGAATTTAATTACTAAATGTCCGCTGCTCTTCATTTTCTAAATATGCCTTACATGAAATTATTCTTTGTTAATAGGTTGAGAACTGAGGCTAAACCCTGGCCTCCAGCCAACAATCATAGCAATATCAGTGCAGCAAGATTTAAAATGTCAATTTAAAAGAGAGGTCTGCAGTCAAATGCAGTGTCTGCGATTTGGTAGGAAACTGAAGTCAAATCATCTTACTTCAACAACAGCACTTGATTCTGCAGAATTCTCTTTCTTTCAGTTAAATCCTCAAAAGAAATACAATACATGAGATGACATGAGAAATAAGGTAAAAACTACTAAAAGGATTTAAGAACCTAAATTGAATTTTGACAAAACCTGAAAGCTTAATGTTGAGAATCTGTCTTACAGGTCCTGTACTTTTGTACCTTATGACATAAAGTGTTTCCTGTTGTTTTTTTTTTTTTTTTTTTTTTTAAAACCAGAAGTCTGTTTGGTGCTCAGCTGCACATTTAGGAATATCCTAGGAGGAATGAAGAGCTTTTAGCGTGTTTCTTCCATTTAAGCCCAACCATATTCTTCACTGTGTATGTTGGTAGGGAAATCAATCATCGCACAAGCTCAAAAGACATCTGATAGCCATAGGATTTAACTCCACATCAATTTCAATTCAAAAGATATGATAAGCAAAAGCAGAGATGGTCGTGGCAATACTTCTTGCTCTATCCAAACACTCAACAGCTAAAAAATTCAACACAGCTGTAAAAAATTTGGTACTATGACTCCTTTCTGAGTTTCAGAGAAGTCACATCATTGTGTCTTGTTTTCCAAAACAGCACTTTTAACTCTCAGCTACAGGACTCACATTTGGGTAGCTGTCTTCAAGTTGTATCATTAAGCAAAATTAAAATAGAACGGTTTACTTGATCCAAATGAAAGAAAAAAAGGGGAGTATAAGTACTACGAGAAAATAGGCAATTAAATGAACTTTTACTATCTCTGTCATTCATAGAGATTATGACTTCCAGTATCAATAATCATTGCCTACAGAAGTGAAATGGAACTGAGACGAAGAATATAACTTAAGAAAACCTCATGTGATAAAGCCAAAAATGAAATGACAGTTTTCTTAATAGAACAAGATTATAAGGTTAAAACGTCTTAAATTTTTAAAACATTAGGAGGAAAAAAATTAAGGCTGAATCAAACAGTGACTCCATACATACCTGAGAGCATTCAGAAGTCCTTCCACAGTGTCAGGTGGTTGTTCCTTTAAAACTTTTATGCATCCCTTCATCTGGGAACAGAAGCATGCCACTACTGAACAATAATACATGAATTGCACTAGCTGAAAACAAGGAAAACTTTCACCAAAGATAGGCAGCCTCTTTTTCCTATTGAAATGTTAATGCTGCTTTATATGAAACAATGAATGTGTATCTTATCTAAAATGATGTTCAATTAAAAAATTAAAATATAATTAAAATTAAAACATAATCTTCTTTAAAAAGCATGTGCAGATACTAAATTACAAATGAAACATATATATTTTAATTCACACACAATTTCCCCAGCTGCAACTTAAAAAAACATTCAACAACAACTGATAAACACAAAAAGAATACCCAGGATTTTAAGAGACAGTTCCCTGTCACTCCCAGGAACTGTAAGAAGAAATGTTTCAACTCTGACTTTTATATTTATATTTGTACACAAGGAGTACATTTTCAGTATTTAGTCTCCAATTGTAAATAGTGATAGCTTACAGTTTGTTTCATAACTAGTAGTTTCTAGCTTCATCTGAGATGAGAAGTCCCTGATGCTGATTTTAAACACCACAGTGAAAGAATATCTGCTTGAGAGTACAAAAATCAGGCTGAAAACTGTCCAAATTTATATCAGAAAAAATGAAGCAGAGAAAGCAGACAGAACTCATCTGATCCAGTCTACAGAATCCCTATGTGGTTCACAGAGAGGAATAATAAATTCCTCCAACCTATTCAGAATATAACTTCAGATGTAGTTAATCATGCTCTGGAAGTACTCTTTTCTTCCATTGCTAGGTATACACCCAGTACTTATCCAGAAGCCAGTCTAGGTGAAACTCAAAAAACTCAGTGCACAGTATGCAGTAGCAGTGTGTGTTGAGATCAGGCAAACTCAAAGTGGAGAAAAATTCAAATGATTCAATTCCACTTTTGTTAGAATCAGGATCCTTAAAACAGCCAAAAAAGAGAAGCTCTTGGACATCTAAGCTAGGTGCCTGTAGTCAACAGCTTGAAATAGTTTTGAAAAAGTAAGGAAAGGTTAATTTGTACCACTGTCCCTGAACTCTTAAAATGGATTCCAATAAGTGATTGGCTTGGAAAACAGAATTGTTTATTGTAGTAATACAAATGCATCTACAGATTTTTTAGTTTTATTTTTTATAAGAGAATAATCCCCAAACTAATTAAAGTGATTAATATTTGAGACCGTTTACTCATTAAAAAAAAAACAAACAACAGCTAAGTTTCTACCTTTCATTTACATTAACTATAAGGTTACAAGGCTTTTGGTTAAATGTGAGAACCAAAAGTGCACACACTATATACAGGACTGTGAAAATTTTTACTTCTGCTGTCTCTGTAGAGAGACTGCATTAGCAGTCAGGAAGTCTGCATTCAATTCCCAGGCTCTATCTGCTGCGTGACCTTCAGCAAATCAATTCACCTCTTTCTGACATATCTTTCCCTCTGTTAAACAGAGTCAAAAAAGGGATGTGGTAAAATAGTGTTATCTGCAAATAAAAAAATGCTAACAAAGAGTGAAGCACAGTAATATTATATACATGTATTTATATATTTTCTTTAGAAGTAGGCGGTTTTGTAAAGGGAAGGACTAACCATGAATTACAGATTATTTCTGTTGAAAGATGTGCCCTATGAGATTTAAAAACATGCAGCACAAAAAGAGTACTTTTTTGCGTGTGTGTGCTTGCAATATCTCAGATGAAAATATAAGGTTGATTCTGCTGTGACTGGTCATGCCAAAACTAAAACTGAAGGCTCATTATTAGCATTACAACAGTAGGAGTTCAGTTCTCTTACTTTAGATCTCAGGCTAAGCAGAGACAATATAGAATAGCTGCTTATTTACAACAGAGCTAGAACCAAAAATGAGCATTTCAGCATAAAGAGATTACATGATAAATAAAAACTTATGACTACAGAACTTATTCAAGAGTAGCTGTATCACAGAATTATTATAGTGTAACCATACAGCTGGCAGAAAAGCAGAAATAAAGACAAATGAGTATCTATGTCTGAGAGAAAATACAAATACTTATTTTAATTTCAAACAAGCTGATATATGAAAGCAAACAGGTGAAGATAAATTCTGAGTTTTGCTACTCAAAAGTTATTAAAATGGTTTATGAAAATTCGTAAGTCTGTGCAGGAAAAAAATCCACAGACTGGTGTTCTCAAACCTACGAGACAATAAGAAAAGTCATTCTTACATCAATCTTTGATGTCTTTGAGAAAGCTCCCACAGGATGAACATGATCATACAGTATGATAACTCCCACCATTACCCTCATGCAGAACATAAGAGTCTCTTCGCTGGTGAATCTACTCCTGTACTCCCTGAAAAATAACAGGAAAAAAAAAATGTCTTGACTATTATTAACTGGACCTGCAAACCAGGTTATGAAGGAACAAAACCTAAACATTGTACTTAAAAGTACTTAAAAGAAAAATCTTTGCAAAATTTTAAAGATCTTTAAATTGCATAAGTTCCAGTCAATTTACAAAGCAGGTTAGAAAGCAAATAGATATCTAAATCTGTTTTACCAAACATTCCCAGTTCATAACCTCGTTTCCATGAGGCCAGCAACTTTTGCCGAAGTGTTTCATGGCTGATAAAATATGACAGAGACTCATCATACTTCTGCTTCTTCTTAGAAACACAACATATGGGACCTCACAGGCAAACTATTTTTTTTTTTTGCTTAAATTCTTACTTTGAAACAAGTAACATTTATGCAGAATCTAATTTCAGCAGCTTTTAAGTATAAGCCTTCACCTGGGTTCATAATTACTGATACCTCTTTTCAAAGTACATAGGCAACTTCAACAACAGAGGTTTACCAGACATCTAAAAAGTAGAGGTATATTGTATGGGAATGGATTGAACCCATTCCAAAGAGTTTCTCTTCAACTTTTCAACTGCAAAATAAGAATATGGATGATACAGTTAAGACAATCCTTATTACAGCTCTTTTACCTAAAACTATCACAAAGAAGTGAATTAAATGTAACAGAGAGAAGCACAATGCCTGAAAAATGGCAAGCACCACTGTTACAAAACAAATACCATTTAAGTAGATAGTACATAGACTTGTCGACTGTTATTCACTATTTTCAACATAAAATGTTATTTAAAGTAAAATTAAAATTTCCTAAAGCTGTACTGTATTACCTCACAACTTACAATGACTTCAGATTTCATTCTCTGATTTAGAGCTATAAATACAGCACCGTAACATGACCAGATTTAAAGGCTATAGAAATTTAGATGTGAAAGTGTCTGATTATCTCACAATTAAAACTAAATATTGGAGAATAAACTCAATTTTCTCTTCTGGTAGACAACTCACAATTTACTGTTTCTCTACTTATGCAAAAAAAAAAAAAAAAAAAAAGAGCATACACATATGGGTATTTTCAGTGACTCATACTAAGATGTCACAGGATTTTGAGACGATTCCCATCTACTATATGCATATCTGTGCCAAAATCTAGCCCCTAAGCATGGTAATCATTTTGCAAGATGGGCAAGAGACAGTAGTTGCCCTATAGTTCTGGTTAGATGAGACAGATACCAAAGCCTATGAAAGATTATACTCGTATGTTAACCTTCGTTGAATACCCTCCCTAATAAAATTCAGCACTGATTTGTGAAGAAATATCTAAGGTGGTTAAAATAGGAGGCAAAATTTTCTAAAAACACACTGTGCTTTGTTCATTAGTGTGACTGCAACTGAAGGCAAGTAGGAAATCATTTGGAAAAAAAAAAAAACACAACTATTTATTCCAGATGGAAATAAATAAACACTGTAAAAATTGTCACATACAATAGAAACGAGATTTAAGATAAAACTTACGGTGTTTCCAGCATGACTTTACATACACTAGCCATAGTACTTAAGCAGTCTGTTGTATTTTCAATTGGCAATGTTTTGTTCTAGAAGAGTTAAAAAAGAGTCATCATTGAGTAGATCATCTTGTAAAATTAAAATTAAGAATGTCTGTGTGTTTTGCCCTTTTCTCTCCCATTACTTACTTCTGATACAAAATGTGTAGTTGCATTACTGAGTGTCTTCAGCATTGGTGTTGCTTCTGCATAAAACAGGGACATCCTATTGGCCATTTCATTGTTGACTTCATTCTCGATGTCTAGCTGAGAAAAACATGAAAAAAAATTGTTAGTTAAACTCTTAAAATCTTGACAGCAGCAAGAAAAAGATACAGAGCGCGTTCACGTCAGGAAGCAGATTGCTGAATGAATAGTTCCAGCCTAATTACTTTATCCAGACTGCTGCTTAACTCTCACTGTGAAGCTGAGAATAAGACAGCTAACAAAACAAAAAAAAACAAAAAAAAACAAAAAACCCCAAAAACTAACACTACCACAAACAGTATAGGTATACACAAAATGATAGGTTTCAGCATTAAGAGCAGATCAGACCTTATTTACTTACATGCATGTTGTTAATCCTGTTGCGACTTATTGTGCGCCTATAATAACTGAAGTCATTCTGAATTGCTGGGTTTCTCATCTTAGTGAAAGAAAACAGAAAATAATCAGTTTTGATTCAAAATATATGGAAAAAAAATAGCATGCAGTAAAAGATTTTAACCTTAAGTTCATCAAAACGAAGAGTAAAATGTAAGATTTCTGCAAACTCTTTAGCCAGAGCCTGTTCCCGTTCCAGGTGTTGAGTTGGAGTGTAAGGTGGGCATGTCAAAGATTCCAGTAAGCTCTGCAAGGCCTTTTCTAAAAACAAAATATTTTTTTTTCAGTCCATATTAAGGTAAGATTTTACATAAGTATTTAAATACTTGTTAGAAGAGAAGGAAGGCTAAGAATATGCACAGCCCTAACAAGAATCCCCTTCGTTTCTATTCTAAGGTGAGAAATTAATTAAAGGAATTTCTTACTAAGTTTTGTTAAACTTTCTGCCATTTTCTCTCCATTCCGTATCAACGAACTCTTTTCCATTATGTCCCTTTTTCCCATCTAACACCCTTTATCTCGTAACCCTACCAAAAATTCTATAGAGAAAGCATTTCTCCTATATTCAAATATTCTGCTCTCTCTTTTTCATCTTCCTGAATTAGCCATCAACACAGTACAGAGATTGTTCTGGCATCTTAGTTACAGAAAGTGTACTCTTAGGCACCGATAGAAAGGTAGTTCAGCTCCTGTGGCTATAATTACTAACATTACTCAAAAACTCATAGGCATAGCAAGACTTTATAGAAAAATTTTTGTTACAGGGAACTTTCATAGAATCATAGAATCACCAAGGTTGGAAAAGACCTAAAAGATCATCCAGTCCAACCGTTCACCTATTCCCAGTAGCTCCCACTAAACCATGTCCCTCAACACAACATCCAGCCTTTCCTTGAGCACCCCCAGGCTTGGCGACTCCACCACCTCCCTGGGCAGTCCATTCCAGTGCCTGACCACCCTTTCTGAAAAGTAATACTTCCTAATGTCCAGCCTGAGTCTCCCCTGCCGTAGCTTGAATCCATTCCCTCTACTTTATAGAAACATTTTTTTGCACGAAGATTGTCATCCAGAGTCTTAATTCAAGGCTTAATTACATCATTTTTTGAGGGCAGCATGAATGGTTAACTCAGTTTAAAATGTGCCCGGCTTTGCATTTTCACCCTGCAAAAGAGTATCGATATCCTCCTGTCCTTGTTATCCCCCCTTCTTTTTATTTAAAAGCAAATCTCAAAATATTTTTGTCTTCATTCCTTTTAAAACTCTGTTCTCTATGAGAATTCAAATTAAAAAATGTAAACCACATCAGTACAACAAACATCAATGAAGTGTTGAACGGTGGGAGGCATCAGATAAAAACTTTACAGTCACAATTACATTCTCTGTGCTCTATTTAGATAATATACAGTTTAGGTGGCAAGCCAACAAACTTTAAATAATTTTTAAACCAAAAGAAGATAAAAAAATCTGCACTGAGAAACGTGACTGAAGGCAAATGTCTGCTAAGATCAAAGAGTCAAAACAAAAGCCATTTAAAATCAGTGGAAAAAGAAATTTCATATTTCTTTAAAGTAACTGTATAAAACAGATGTATTAAACGAGGGCTCACCTAATCGCAGTGAAAATTCATAAAAGCGCTTCAGCCTCACGACCAGAGGACACACTGAATTCCATGCTTTCTCTTGCAACTGGATATCATTGGGGTTTTGTATTGCCTGAAATGAAAATTCCACCATAAAGAACTGTGAATTACAAACAGCAAGTAAAAGGTGATTTGGAAATTGTCCAGTACAGTATTTCAGAAAGTAAGTATTGTAAAACATAGGACAATTATAAGAATTAACATCATGTGTGAAAGTTATTAAGTCTAAAAAATACCATTCTTTTCCTTCTTCTCTTTAGCATAACTGAAAAATACTCATTCTAATCCAACACTGACATGCAGGAATCTTTGAATAAAAACATACTGCAAAAGCATCAGGAGTATAAGTACTGTATGCAGAAATAAACAACTTTTTACAATTATTATTATTTTAAACTTATGTAGGTAAGAGCTCAAACTAAAAGTAAATTTGAGGCTGACACAGGGAAAGGTTTGGTCAGCTGAGACAAACTGTAAGTTACAATTCAGAATTGTACCTCAAAACTAGCTTCACAGTGTAAGATACGTGCAAAATTGATATAAAATTCCAATTTACTGTATTTCATTATCTCACTTACATAGAGTAGCTATTTCCAGTATTTTTTCCTGTGAGTTTCGGACATTTGAGTATTATTTCTTAAGTTTTAGTTCTTAACTGTAACTTTAGCCATAAGGTACATGAAATGAGGTATACGAAACTGTCTCAAAGTGAAAAATAAATATTAATTAATTTCTAGTAGTAGACCCAAAAGAAGTTCCAACAGCCATCATTTAATAATTTAACATTACAGCTTATCATGTTGCACTGAATCCGTAAGTTTTCAAAACAGAATTATAAAGATTCTCATACAGCTCCATAGAATGTGCCTGGATACAGAAGAGAACACACTGTTCTGTTCAGTTTTTCTTCTAGAGCTTTCCCATTAGCTTGAACAAACATACATCTCTAATTTCTTGTCCAGCTCCTTTGTAAGCCTGAAGATCTGCAAGCATACTTTCTGAGTCCTGTAAAACTGCACTGATCTGATTCCATACTTCTCTTTCTCCATCTGTGGGCTGGGCATCTAAGAAACATAAAAGTAAAATGTGAAAGACAGAATGTAGCTGCAATACTGATGACAAGATTATTCAGTTTATGTTATATCACTTGACTTTTGCATTGTCTTTTTTTTTTTTTAATGATACACTTATACAGTTATTCTGCACTGCCATTCAGCTATTAGAGTTTTTCCATTGTTTTGGTAATCTCTGGCTCAGAAGTCTCAGCATCATAAGGCAGTGTAATTAGAAAAGAGGATAGTGTCTTGGTCCTTCAGTAAAAAGGCACCTCACTCACGAGCTCCAAAGATCAATTATAAAGGATCGCTTACTTTCCTTGCAGCTTGGGGATAAAATCAAGCCTTTCGGTGGATGGTGCAGTAGAATATTATGCCATGTCACCCTTCCTCCAGGCTTCTGAGGGTATTTTTCTCCTTCTATGCAACGTAAGCACAGTACTACACAAAAATAAACATTTTCCTTTTGAATGGCAGACACCATTCCTAATACTTGAATAGCAGCTCTATTTAATCCACTTCTATCAATCATTACTTTGTTTTCAGGGTGGGAGTGGAGTGATATGTAGACCTTCTATATTCAGAGTAATGACGTTTTGAAGGAAATCAAAATGCCCACACATGTATCAGATCCTGCACCTGGCTTGGGGCAATCTCAAACTTCAGTAGAGACTGCAGGATGGATTGAGAGCAGCCCTGAGTAGAACGATATGGTGGTGCTGGTGGACAGAAACTGGACGTGAGGGAAGCAGTGCATACATGTGTCCCAGAAAGCCAGTTTTAACCTAGTCCGCATCACAAGAAGCATGGCCAGTAGGCCCTTTACTCCACTCTCATCATGCCCATCTGTGGCAGTGTTCAGCTCCAGCACAAGAAGGGCATGCACCTGTTAGAGCAGACCCAGGGGAGGACACAAAGATAATCAGAGGGCTGGAACACCTCCTCTGTGGAGATGAACTGAGAGAGTTGGGGTTGTTCAGCCTGGAGAAGAGAAGGTTCCTTGGAGACCTTAGTGGCCTTTCAACACTTAAAAGGGGCTTATTATAAAGATGGAGGGAGACTTAAAACAGTACTACTCTATACTTCAGAAGGAAAGTAGAAACAAGGAGAAAACTGCTCCAAAAATGAAAATCCCAGCTCAGACATGGCTGCTGAACTGAACTATTAGTTAATATTAGGTTTGCAGTGATACTGTTTCTTTCCCCAAGCTGCAAGAAATCCCAGGTGTATACACCATAATGGTTATTTGACTTTGTGAAAAAGAAGGGAACAAAACAGTAAATATTTCTAAGTTTCACAAGGAAATTGGTATTTTTGTTTAAAACTTCTGTACTATCCACAATTGAGTAGGGGGAAGGAATGGGTCATCTATAAGTCAGTATCCACACTCTAATAGTTTTAATAAAAGTTAATTAAAATAATGTTTCCAGCAAATATTAAGGCATAAAAGAGAGTAAGCTATTGATTAGTACAAACCACAAGTGTAAAATCTGCACAGTCACATCACCAGAAGCATGATTTGGTTAACAAAGAATTTCTATGCTACTTTCAAAGTTCATTTTCTTTAAAAAGTATTGCCCCTAATAAAAATTTAAGCTCTCTGGACTGCTCATCCCTTTGGGATTTAGAATTGGTCTTTAGTAACCTCCTTTGTAGTTATTATTTTTCAGATTTTCCCAATTCATCTTTTGGAAGCTGGTGAAAAAGGTGAGTACTTGAAACCAATTGAGCTTTCTGTGGTATTCCAGCATATGGGGAAAGTGGAATAGGAGAAGGGTAGATGGCTGGAAAAGGGAAGGGAGAAGGCGGCAAAGGCTACAGAGCAATAGGCTTAGCTTGCACTTGCAGAAGCAGTTTATATATGCAGAAATTGTTTAGCTTAAAAATAAAAGCAGGGAGGATGTTTCAGGCTCTTTTTAACATGCATCTTATGTGTGAACTATATGTTATGCAAATACGCGTTCTGATAAAATTATGGTCATGTTTCAAAAGGGATTTTACAGTAATATGTTAGCTAACCATGTTTGTCAAAATATCTCTGATTGATGACTTTGTAGAGGATTTCATCTTGCTCTGAACTATACCAACAACAAAAATTAAAAGAAACAAAGAATTCTTCATGACCGAGATTCTGGCTTTTAAAATTGTTTTTCTATTCCAACAATACCAAAGCTCATTTCCCGTTCTGAATTAAAAAAATAAAAAAAATAATAATGAAAAATAAATACTATTCATGAATCACCTCTTGCAACCCTAACTTCAGACAATCAGCACATGCTTAAACAATTTGAACATATTTATAAATAAATCCATAGTCACTAGCTAATCCAAATTGAGAGCAAGCCTTCTCTATTGAGGGCTTACTGTTGTAAGTTCCCACTACCACTGAATGTACCACATTTCAAGTCTGATAGACCTCACAGTACCCTTAAGTCTGACAGTCTTTATAGTACTAATTATTATTTATCAGAATATTCTTTCTTTAGCAAGACAAAACAGGAAACTGATCCATCCTCTCTGATAACTAAATCCTCTGGAACAATCGCAGTCCATTTGTAGATGCATTATATATTTGAAGTACTTAATGAGCTTGGAAGGTGGAGCAAGCTTTTTTTTTCCAAAAATACATCATTTGTTTAAAAAAATATATCTTATCCCATCCTTCACCAGTTACACTTTTGAAAAAAAACAGAAACTGCAGCATATGTTACACATCAATACTCAAAGGACAAGATTAAATATAAAAGAATGGATATTAAGTACTAATTTATACAAAGTCAAGCATAAGACTATCTCAACAATTAAGACAAAACAAGTCACTTGTACAAGAAGTATTTCCAATCCATGCACTCTTTCTGCATCTGAAATGCAGACCAAAGAGCAGAGAACTTCATTCCACCCTCAGTCAATGTAATTGGAAGTTAAATGGATTCCCACTGATACTGGATAATGCTTGCATTTCAAGTGCATTAAACGCGCAATCATATTAGTCAGATAATATCATGGCCACCTGGTTTTGGCAGCCACGCAAAAGAACAGTGAGTTCAGCAAGGTGTCTTACAGGCTCTGCTTTCAGCATTTCAGCAAATTAGAGCACAGCATGTGTGTATACACACGCATATATATATATACATGCATACACACACATTTCAGGTCTGACACCATGACAATGATTTTTCCCCTTCCAGTCTGGCACATGATTAGAAAAAAGGCTAAGCTTACGTTCTTGACAAAGACAGAAAGTATTACTTTCAACCCCAGTGAATAATGCATTTCAGAGAGTTGCTATATCCCATACATTAAAAAGAATGGTAATTGAAAAAATAACCTGCTTGCCACATCTGCCAGAATTCCATAATTAGCCAGAACAAAATGAAGCTCTCTAAATGAGCATGAGGCTATGCCATGGAAACAAGCATGAGGTCACTGGTTTGTTGCTCTCAGCCCTGTAATGCATGAGGAGTGGACATCCTCAAGAGGATGCCCTTGGACTAAAACACCACTTCTTGCTTAGGGCACTTTTGGAAGTGCAAGAAATGAGTTTAATCTTGCCCTGGCTGGATATAGATTACACTTCCAGCCTCTCTGCCTGTGGAGCAAGGGCACTTATTAACATCCTGCAAAAAATAGTCAGTTGCTCTGCTGCTAGACACGTTCCATTAATAGACACTTTTAATCATGTGTGAGCAACTATAACTCAACATTTCATAAATCTTTCTGGGGATAGAGCAGGAGGAATACTGGAATATAAGTATCCTTGATTCTTTGGAGAAGGATCAGACAACAAGCCCACCTAGCTAACGTTTAGAAAAAAGAGAAACCTGTTAAGGTTCTGCATTCAGAGAGTTTGGTCTTATAAAAGACCTATGTATCTGGGGAGAGGATGGGATGAAGATGCCACTAGAAGACTGCCAAAAGCTTACAAGCTTTCTGAGCATGTTATAAAGCTTTAGCCTTTTAGGTTCAAAACAAATTGTTGTTACCAACCTTCAAATTATTCCCAAGAATTCATATTCAAATATTTATTCACCTGAAAACTAGGCAGCAGTAGTTTGACAACAGAGTTCTGCAAAAATGAGAACTCACAACGTGCTACAGAAAGAGCTTTAAATACCCAGAATTCATTTACCTTTTGCAAATTTAATCAAGGTCAAGATCTAATGAACAAAACCGTTGTTGAATGGAGAAAAACCCACTTCAAGAGAATCACCCTATGGGGTAACAATGAAACCTTAATTAGTTGTGAAGACTACAAACTCACAGGACTTGCCATGCACTCACTTTTGCTAACAAGGTTTTATTCAAGTTTCTCAAAGGTGAGAAAACAGGTATATGACAAATTCAAATAAATGTCACTGAATACAAAGACATCAAATGTGGAACAGCAGAACAGTTTGCTATCTGGAAATGAGACTTCTTTATTTAAGTATTTCAGCAGACCTTCCAACATTAATTTAGTGGAATGCACAGTTTGAATTTCACTTCAAAAGGTTGTTTTTTTTTGTTTTTTGGGTTTTTTAAACACCTGCATTGGAGAACACTCTTCACTAACCTCTGAAGTTGGGCACTACTTATCTTCAAGGTTGCATTGGATAAATCTTCAAATTGTTTCTACATGTACAGATTAGTAGCTATTCCAAGGCTCAAGAATGAGAGAGCACACAGAACTGCTTCTGCCCTATAACATTAATTGAAATTATTAAGAGATTCAATCTTAAAAAAAATATATATATATAATCACAGAGTTACAAAACTTGGTTCCTACTTTGGAATCAAGAATTGGATTAAGCGACATCAGTAGAACATGTTGCAAGGAATACAACTGATCATATATAGAGATAGCTGCAGAAAATTGGAGCACCGTGATATTCTAAATAATTGTGGTAGCATTGAATTTTCAAGGAGAAAATTAAAATAGCCATTAAAAATGTTTGGAAGGTGAAATTTTAAAACACACTTCATTTATGTTTCATTTATGTTTCATGATTCTTTCTTATTTCAAATACAGCACAAGGCAGAATTTGAAAAAAAGAACAATTTCAGGTGAGAAAACTTGATTTTTCTAAACGTCCTCTTTCTACCTGCTCACTTTTCTAGAATTGCATAGAGATGTACTGGAAGAACTAAAGCTAAATATGAAAATAATCGCTTGGTAAAAATATTAAAGAGAAAAGTGAGTTTATATTTAAAAATAAGCAAAGAAAAAAGATTTAAAAGATGCCATGTCAGATGCCCACCTCAAATTTTTCAAAGCAGAATTCTGTCCTGGAGAATAGTAACTTTAAAAAATATTTGTGTGGCATAAAAGAACTCATACTAGCTTATCCTTACAAGACATTACTGGAGGCATTCAATGCCAGGCTGCATGTAGCTCTGAGCAGCCTGGTTTAGTGGCTGGCGACCCTGCCTATGGCAAGGGGTTTCAACTCAGGCCATTCTATGGTTCTATGATTATCTGGGTTGTAAGGGAAAAAAGTAAAACTGAACTTTACTATGCTGAACTTACAGTGTAGTTTCTTAACTAAGATATCTAAATCTGTTCTGCTCGTGTTATTCTGCTCTGCATTTCTGTTCTCATTTTTGTGCACTAAAAGCTAAGGCTCCTCCAACCATGCAGTCATCCAGATTTATCTGACTGAGAGAGTATTTAGTAAGTTGAGGAAAGAAGTAAGTTGGTAGGTATTTTTCTTTTTAAATATATATATACTTGAACAGCTAGTTCCTAGCAAGGTCATTTTCCCACACAGTTATCACACATAACTTGTGCAACGACGTCTGTTATACACGTTAATTCTAGCACATGGCTATGAGTCCACATGACATAGCATTAGCTGTGGAATCACCTCTTTGGAGAAGCACAAACTTAGATTATTTTAAATCAATTGCCCAGGGAATTTAACACCCTCACATTCTTTTCCCACTTCCTATATACAAACACTCATTACTTTTGAGCAGTATCAGCACATAAAGCCACACAATTTTGATGTACGGAGATAGAGAGTATCTAGATCCACAGATCTACTCCTCCATAGTAGGAAAAAATGTTGTGTTTTTTTAATTAAAAAAAAAAATATATATTTATTCATTTTTATTTAAAAACAAAACACTAACACAACAATATTTGTATGGCACATTTTATGCACAGGAAGAAAAAGTATGTCACACACTCTTTTCTGGTACAACAAATTCCAAATGAAGAACAGCAAAAAATACCAGGGCAGGAATATCCCAAAACCCTGCAAAAATTTCAGAAGTAGTGCTGCCAGACTTACTTTGAGGTTTTAGCTTACTGCTAATGAAAAAGTGGATAAAACCTAAAAAGGAATATACTGATGCAAAAAATGAAACACAGTAAACACATCAAATCAATATATCCCTCACTTAAAAAGGGATATTCTCCAGAGTATTTCCTGTGTTTTTATATTGTTCAGTATTAATTCTTTCAGTTGAATGGAAAAGAAATCTCTCTGGGATACATAAAATTGCACAGCAACGTTATCAGATACTGAATAACAATACTTCACTAACACTTAAAATTGCTTAACTTACTTTCAGCAATTTACACAGTCTAAAGCAGAGATGAACACAGGCATGATTTTTTCCTCAGAAAGTATACAAACAGGTATAGCATAGTTGAATAAATCCCTGGAACACTACTAGGATTTCTACTACCAACCTAATTCTTCATTTAATACTCTCATCTAAGATCTATCATGGGAATCAAGTTGGAAGATAGCTGAATGATCAGTAAATATTTAAAGAGACTGGAAGCTAACCTTCTTCATGCGGTATATTTGAAATTGAATGTAGGAAATCTGTGATTATCTTACATGAACTGTGAGCATAGTACAAATACATCTGAAATTGCATTAGCTGAATGTTTTCATAAGCAGAGAAATTTTTTTGCTCCAGAACTTCTGCCTTCCTCTTGGCATTCTATGATTCTATGATATGATTCTGCATCATGAATCAATCAAAACCCAATTTTTCATTAAAAACATCTTCTCAAAGCTTTAGAAAGGCTTTTTATTATTTTTCAATTTATAATCATAGACTCATAAAAAATGGCTTTGGTTAGAGGGGATCTTAAAGCCCATCCACTTCTAATCCTGATTACTGTGAGCAGGGTTGTCATCCACCAAACCAGGCTGCTCAAGATTCCATCTCCAACCTGGTCTTGAATGCTGCCAGAGATGGAGCATCCACATCTCTGGGCAGCCTGCACCAGTGCCTCACCACCCTCTGAGTAAAGAATTCCCTCCGAACACCTAACCAAGATCTCTCTTTTAGTTTAAAACCACTTCCTCTTGTCCTATCATTATCAGACCATGAAGGAAACCTTTGTAACTGCATTCGTTTCTAATACGACTTTTTTTTTTTTTTTTTTTTTTTTAAATCCACTGAACTTGAACTGAAAACAAATTGAAAACATAAAAAGTCATGTGGCCAGCAAGCATACATACAGACTGGCACTCATGGCCAACACATTCGAGTGTTTTTACACAACTCAGTGTTTCAATGCAAAAAATGAAATACAGAAAACACATCAAGCCAACGTATGTCCTTGCAGTTACGTTCCTTCCACAGAACACGGATTTTATTATTCCACAAAAATCTCCAAGACTATTTCATTCCCTGGGTGGCTGTGCCCGACAAGTGCACAAGTGCTTACACCAATTGCTTGCATTTCTTTGGGAAAAGGCACTTAAGCTCACTTCTGTTCCTGTTGCAGAGCAGGTTTTGGAAAAGAAAAAACAACAAAAAACCAACAACCTTCTCTGCCAAGGCAATAAAATATGCATTTTCCCCTCTCACTTCTACGAGGCCTCCCATTGCCAGGCCACCTGTTTCCTTGTAAGTCAGCAGTCACAGCTAGTAAGACCTTCTTACAATATAGGACATGATGGGACTGATGAAGTCTGGAAGTTCAAAGCAGCTGAAAAGCTTTGCAAGAACTTGGCACAGCATCTACTAACGTGTCCTGAAGTTTGACAGAAAAAATTACATGATGATTTGTACAAAGGTTTAACATCCAAGTTCTAGAATAAAATTCTCAAATCATACAGACAAGCAGAAAATGGATTGAGGGCCTGTAGTACCTTATTCCAAACCCAAAATAACCAATTAACTTTCTTCATAATTTAAAACCGATTCTTTATGCTGTGGTAAATGAGATCTAGATGAGAAGATTAAAGTATGTACAATGTTACATTCGTACACTCCGGTTCTAATCCAAGAAAGCATGTCTGAACAATTTCTTCAGATTTAAATATGTTTTAATAACTTTTAGAACCAGTGCTTCTAAGCACGTATATACATACTTTCTCATTTCATGTCATTAATTGTTTTTTTTAAGAAAAACTTAGGAATAAATTATTTCAGAAAAGTATTCAAGGTGATAATATGTGCCTACTTATCCCAAATTCTCTCTTCAACCATGCCTCAAAAATCAAATTATTAAAGAGGTAGCTTCTTTCAAAACTCTTTTCCATTGTTCAGATTAAAGGTTTTAAGAGACAAAACATCACATGCTGTTAGCATTCTGATAAAAAGCATTTCACACAATTAATGAAGATTAACCCATATTTAAGGATTTGATGATCAGTTTTCAAGAAAGTGCTCAGAAGTACATGCAGGAATAGCATAACCAGCAAAAGGGAAATAGCTTTGATTCACAAACAAATGTGACAAGGAAATTAGTATGTGAAACACTGTTTGCAAACCAATAAACATGCAATTAAGAGAGATGCAATCAAGTACTTACACTTACACCACTTCATTACTCTTTAAAAACTATAATAATCCAGTTAAATCACCACTGAACCAGCCACCTACACTGCTGGTATTTTTTTAAGCTTTTCATAATTATTTCCACTGTAAATATATTTCCATTCAATGAAGAAACATGAAGAACATATATTATTAACCCTGATTTGTTAGAGTAAGCTGAAGTAAGTTCATTCACATATAAATTTAATAATGGCTTATAAATGTTCTGAAACTAAATCATATTTTATTTGCGTATCTATCATCCTGCCATCTTCTCATGAAGTAGTTATACATAGTCTTGCAGTTATCAAAAAAACTCAATACTCAACTAAAGTGTAATTTAATTTGCTTGCAAATCCCTTTTGAATTGCTTCATGACGCGTAAGCACATGCAGTTTATTAGGAAGTAATAAGCAAAGAAGGCAAGCCAGGCAAGAAGCTTTGCTCACTTTCAAAGTCAAGGAAAAAATTTGGCCCCTGATCAAGCTCTGTGCAAGTGAGAACTTTTAAAAGATTTCCCATTTGGTTCCTGAAAAATAAAAAAAGGAAGAGAAAAGGAGTTCTGAGTGAACAAATGGTTTTAGAGACAAGGACTTGGATAGACTGGTTGCGCTGGAAAATAAACACTGCAAACAATCCATCTTAAGATTTTTTTTTTCCTTAGTTCACTATTAAGTCAGGGAAAAGATTCTCTCACAATCTTGTAATTGTTTGAACTTACTTTCAAAATCCAGGAAAAAATGTGGATAGTTTTCAATTTCCCTGGTAAGGACCTTAAGAAGATTACCCATCCCAGCAAACCTAGCAAATGCAACAAAATCATAAACAGTTATATACATAAAATTAGAAAAGTACCACCAAGGTTTGAAACAGTCTGCATCATTCATTAAACAATATGACAAGTTCTTAACCACAAGAAATATTCTGATGGTCAGCTCTGTAGAGAGTAAAACCTTGTACAGATACAGAAATTCTATCCATCAACGTGGAACTGAAACATCAGTGCCTTATTAAGTACAGATATTTATGAGTTTATTTACTTAGAAGAAACTAACTGAAAACTGTGTTTACATTTGTAAATCCTCTATATTTCTTGAATCACATTACTCAATACCATTACAGAGCAAAAAATATTGTAACTGCTGAATTACTCTTAGCATAAATTTGCATTATTTCATTAGAATTACTCAATTGTTTAAAACCATATTACAAGAGAAATGTATTAGAAAGCTAAAATGCCTACTTTTTTAAAAAAACTTTAATTAAAAAAAAGTTCAAACTCTGCACTCTTTTATGTGCTTTTTTTTGTGCTATCTTTTATCACAGTGAAAATATTTGCATCTGCAGTTAATAAGAAAAACTGACAAAAGAAAAGTGACCAATTCTCAAAAACCAAGTCTCCGTGGAAGAAAAAACGGGAGCACCAAAGAAAAAGTTGGTTTTATTTGGTTGTTTTTTTATTTTTGTTTCTTTTACACCAGCTCTTAACATGATGTATTATTCTAAAACTGTGTGAAAGTACAGATTTGGGAAGTAAACAAACTTTTTTGCAGAAGTGAAAATCAAACCATGAAAATCAGATATTACACTATAAACAGTGTCCCTGAAAGGATGTAGAAAAATGTGATTTTAAATTTCAAAATCATATGAAAAAACATTCTCAGTACTCTGAACCATGACTCTCAGGGCTCACATCTCACGGTCATCTATTTTTCAGTTTGAGAGATCAGAACATACACACAAAAAATTTATTCTGAGCTTGTATATGGTCAAAACCCCATGTGAGGAGATAAAGGTATTTTTCCAAATTCTCCCTCAAGCACTACAGAAGAAAAAGTATCATAAGCTCTCATTTTTATACGTATATAAAGGATACATCTCCTAGGAAGGCAATGTAAGATTTGGAGATTTAAAAGCAGTCACAGTCATTCCATAATGCACAGAGTACAGAGTACACAGCTGCATGTAAACCAGGTTTTTGCTATAGCTTTGCTTTGCATGAAATACTTCTTCAAACTTTTCTCTCCAGAAGAGCAGTGAGCAGACTGGCAAGTCCAATACATTTAGCATCATCTTACATAAACAGCATTGAAACATGAAGAAACGTCCTGTGTTACTCATAAAGTTACATCTATTTGTAAGCACAAAAACAAAATGCAGTTTCACTTTCACAGGATGCACATTTTATGAACTGAGCCTACCTCTATGATTAGCTTACAAAGGGGAAAAGCGTGAGAACAGAGGAAGCAATTTTATACAGCACCAAACCTTGCATACTCAGTGATCCAATATCTCATCACACTTCTATATTGCATTTTATAACATCATTTAGATCAGGGAAAACAATATGCATAAACCTAGTTTCCTTTACTTAACCCTGACATAAACAACTTATATTACCAAGAAATACTACCACAATCTAAATTACTGAGTCGGTTTGTATTCTTCACTTCCAATTCATTTTAAGCTGTATCTTACCTCATTGCCTTCAGTCTTCAGAGATAATCCAATCATTTCTTCTACTGTCAAAGTTAGCTCTGCATCCGGAGACTGGTTTAGCTGACAGCATGTTTCAAACACCAAGAAAACTGTTCCCTTTGCCAAAAACTGAGGCTAAGCACTCTTATTTGCATTGAATAGCTTTAGGTCATGTGCCCAGTTTTTGGTTTCAGTTCCTTCTTAAAGAACCATATCACATCATAGCTGTGGAGATTTCTAACATATTTTTCCTGAACTTCTACAACATTTTTCAGCTTTTCATTTTCTTATCCTTTCCTACAATCCTCATACAGAAAACGAATCCAGATTTAGAAAGTACTAAACAAGAACCCAGACACAAAATTTACATCAATTTTCAGGGTTAAACTACAATTTCCAATTATCTTAAAGGCAGTGGCTTGACATTACCATTTTCAATATACACAAAAAACGAAAAATAAGTGATACTGAAGACCAACATCTAGAAGTCGTGGCTCAAACATTTAATAAATAAGCTTCATTTTTTTAATGATTCAAAATAGTTCCTTATTTGGCTTTCTAAAAGCAAAACCAAAAGCAAGTCTAGTTCCAAGTAACATTTGAACATATTGAACATCATTCAATATTATGTTTTTAACTCTGTATCAGAAGACTAATCTTCATCTTAATAGAAACATTAATAAGCATATTCCTCTGTCCCAAGATGCATTATTTTATTCTTCATAGCTTTCTGCTTCCACAGCTTAGATCTTTCAAACTGTCTTTCCCTGGAAATAACATAATGCTTTTCAAACCGCAGGAACTGCAAACACTTCCATAACTTCTAATGAGATTTCAAAGTAATCAGTGGCATAAATTCTCAGTGAGTCAGTTTATAAACTACAGTTGTGACAAAAATGTAAACATAAAACTAATGCACAGTAGCAAATTAGAAAGGCTTAATCTAGAGACTTCAAAATTTCATTTCATTAAACTAGAAAGCATTTTCTTTTACTTACTGCAAAATCAGTTCAAATGCTGAAATAAGACTCAATGCATGCATAAAAACACTGCTGTCATGATACTCCTAAATGATAACAGCTTCTCTTTAGTGTCCAAATCCCTCTGAGCATAACCTTTTATCAGTATGCTTTAAAAATGATGATATGCAGACACAACAATGTTTGCATTTTCAATTTTCTACCTTTGCAAATGATCAAAGCTTACCCTAATATAAATATATGAACTATGAACACTGAAAATACTTTTCCGAAGTACTGCTGACAGCTGAAAGCTCGTTAGTCCTTATTCAATGCTCAATATTTAATTAGTTGCACACAGATGCAAGTAAAATGTAAGAAATTTGTGATCAAGAGCGTACATTTAGAATTTTGTGTTTCACACATCGTTATTCACTCGCATTTTTTAAAGTGCTGAGCTTCAAAACTAAAATACCATAGGATGGTTTTCTGTTGCATCACTTTGCTCCCAAAATTTCGGTAATTTAGTTCAGACATTTTAGAAGTATTGCTATAAATTCCTTCTCTTACAGTAAATCAATCAATTTATTTTTGAGTTGTGGAAAATAAAACACTGACACAGCTCCCCACCAATCAATCCTTCAAATCTGACATGGTACTATCTACACTCTCAGATATACTGAAATCCTGTTTTGAAAATGTAATCAACCTTCACACTGGGTGTCATCAACTCAGTTTTGTATGTCAAACGCTAAACTATTTTTTTAAGATCTTCAAAATATTTGTGCATTTACTGCTTTAAGTCACTGCATAATTTTAAATTGTGAAGCTCTGCACCATTTTTAATTGATAGCTACAACATTATACACATTGCTAAGAAGAAGTAAATTTTAATAAAGTTATTTCATCTGACTTGACAGGATGAATTCACATCAGTACAAACTCAAAAATAGCAGTATCACAATGGCCACACGCAGACATACAAAGTTTTTAAATAGTGTTCTAGGGAAAAAAGGCACATGGATCAGCTCAACCCTTTACTGCTGATCAATGCTCCTCCGCCATATATAATTTCCTAAATCTGCCCATGTACATAAACGTAGTCTAAAAGGCTTTTGTGAAAATGAGTTGGATCAGCAAATACCTTCTGCTGAAATTCATTTAGATCACCCTAACTAAATGGGGCTGGGAGGGTTCTCATGAGAAGCTCCACTGGGAGTTTCAGGAGAAATAGAGACTCCCAAGCTCAGGAGCAGCAATCAGTAATTAGGAATGATGACTTCCAATGAAACAGCTGCACTGATGTATGCATGCATCCACAGTCTGAGGGAACTGTAGTGTACTAAGCTTATTACTATCATTAAAGCAGTGTAACTGACCTTACTGCATGAATAATTAACTGTGATATAAAAACCAAAACAAAATATAGCACCATCTGAACCCAAGATCTCTTAGATCAAAACGCCCAATTTCAAGTTGTCGTGATGCTCACCTATGTAATTTCCTGCACTGCTCCATTACAACAATGCAGAACCGCACAACTTAGAAAATAGTTTACTGACTTACAGAATGAAATGATAATGGAAAAAAAATCCTGACTAAACATCAAAGTTTCTTAGTAATGATAACATACTTTGTTTTCTGAAGAAAACTCTTATCACTCTTTTTTTTTTTTTGTTTGGGAAAGGAAGGAAGATTTAAAAGAATCATTTCTAGCATTTGTCGACTCTATTACTAACATTTTTGCTTTTGCTTCTTATCCTTTGCAATAAATATATTAAAAACATTTTCTCTTCTAAAGCACTTGTGGAAGACTAACTCCTAGAAAATGGAAATACGCAGTCCTTGGAGTCATCCATAGAGCAAAAGCATACAGAGAGACTGTCGTACAAATAAGCAAAGAAATAACAGTGTCTCATCTTCCTTATTCAGGTGATGGATATACACAGAAAAAATCCAACTAAATTCTATCCCCCAAAACTGATGCAAAAAAATGGAAAGTAGAATAAAAGAAAAATGTTGCTCAAAGTAAAAGCAACCCAAGATAAAAGAATAGCTTCTGCTTTGAACAATTAATTTATAATAGTTCCTAGATAAATAATGCTTCAAGCCAAGAGCTTTTACTGTCAACTAATAGGTAGCTTGCAGGACACAATTAACAACTATAAGAAAGGTGAGGCAAGTTAGAAGAAGATAACAAATGGTTTGTAACGACAAATGGATTTTTAAATAATCACAAAATGTTAGAAGAGATGGCCAAGAATACGAGTATTTATAGCCCCAAGAATTAAGAGCTTGGCTTGTGGTTTCACTAAAATCAGAAAGTGAAAAAAAAGGGTTACCTCAGATGAACTTGCTGCTTTTTAATGGAATTTTTCAACATGCCAACCCTCACATCTGAGTACACTTTGAAGAGAACACCTATGTATTTTCAAAGTGTATTATGTCAAAAAGCCTTCATGAAAGAATGAAAACCAGAAAACCAAAATCTCTAGATTCTGACTCATAGACCAATAAAAAGAATGGAAACCAATGAAATAATTAGAATAAAAATTATGTTTGAAATGAAAAAAATACTGTTGTAATTTTCAGTAGTGTTGTACTGAATGTGCAAAGTACAGTAACTGTAATCCAATGAATCACTTCCACAGATGCTTAAAACACCAGAAAGGGGATCAATCTCTCCATACTCCATCAGTTGATGATATCAGGTAAGCAAAGCAGGAATGGTTTCCAACTGATGCATGGAAATGAGATGCCTTTAATAGAAGCAGAACAGGTTTAGCTAGTGTTAAGAGTTACATCCTTCAAAACGAAACCATTTCATCGTTTTTCAGGAGGAATTGAACTTCTGTTTCACAAATACTCTAAGAGAAGTCACAGCCACTCTTCTCAGAATTTTCTTCTTGTCTTCTCTCACAAAAATTATTACCAAAATGTGAACACATATGAAAAACTAGAAACACAGAAAAAAAGCTGTCATTGTTGCTCTTTCTACCTTTTAATGTCTTCCAATTTTTCAGCCTTCTAACTATGCCAGAGTATTTCACATGCTCATAGAATGCTCATAGAAAATCCAGTGCAAGTGTCTGAAATAAAAACCTACAAATGCAGTTGGTCTGGTAATCAGAGAGACTGAGAAAAATTACTTCATCGTTATACTGGACAATAAATTAAACATAAAGCAGATTAGAAAAGTACTAAATTTGACATTTTTCAAGGATTGATTTTATAGTCAGGGTTAGGGAATGGGGGATTATATTGAATATATTGCAGAATGTGTCTTCTCCAAAGCCACAGTGTAATCTGTAATTAGGCAGAAGCTATAGAAATGCATGAATTCCAGCAACTCTTCCCTTTAGCTTAATTAGCTTTGTGCCATTTTTTTTTTATTCCTTCTGATATTATTTTATTAACTTTCATTCTTCCCCATTAGACTCCCAATTCATTAAAACTTACAGGGAAATCTCAAGACCATGGCATTGCCACAAAATATCCTGCCTTAAAAATTATATTCAGTTACTAGGCAAGTATATTAGCCCTCTTAATTATGGAAATATAAATATAAATCTTGTATTATTAAGCACTTGCATCGTGCCTAATACTTTAAGGAGCACATCCTCTAGGAAATCCATTTCCTACTTTTATATGCAAAGAATGCTAAAAACATTTTTGTGCTGCAACTTTTTTTTTGTATTTTAACAAATCTGCAAATTCCATACAATGACAAATAAGGGAAGAGTACTGTGAATGGCACTGAATTAAAACTCCATCCTTTTAATTAAAAATTCCATTAGATAGTGGAAATGAAAATTGAAACAACATACTGACTGACCCTGAGAGGCTTCACCATAATTAATTTAAGTAACTACTAGAAGCTACTCTTAATTTAGCAATGAGATTTGCGGGATATCTTTTTGTTAAGACAATAAAAATCGATGCACAGTGACTTCATCCTACTTCCCTATAAAATCTATTTTTACTTAGCTGACAAATTTTCATGATGATTAATCACAAACTCATTTTCAACAGCTTATTCCCTTCACATTACAAGATTCACACGCCTATAGAGGCATATTATACAAAGAAAACAGCATTGTTCAGTGATGTGAGCGAAGTTAGACATATGGACAAAAGTGAACATTGTACAGTTGTTTTGACAACCCTACAATGCTACTCAGTGGATTTCCTGTGAAGGAGACATTTAAAACTCACAGACCAGACTACAGACGTTTGCTCATTCAACATGGCTTCACTCGAATAAAGATAACACAAACCCAGGAAGCTTTTGTTGGTGATGTGGTGCCCTCTACTGTCTGAATGGAAATCTCAACCGGAGACACACCTGAGTGTTTTTAATCTACACAACACTGTACAGCATTGCACTATGAAAGAAGAAGTTTTACACAAAGCGCATGAAAACATACGCTCTAAATAAAAACTAGTCACATTTTATCTGAAATGCTTATGATCTTCATGCTTAAGTAAGATGCCACTGCTTGTCTAGATGTAATTACTAATTTATATTTGCACTGAACTACCAGTGCTAGCTTACTTCTTCAGAAGATGCACACACAGAACTGAATTTTTATAGGGACCAGAACTACAGTAACAGTGGATGAACTTAGCCTCTACCTTTACTTCATTTTCTAACTAAAGCCAAACTAATCAAATTGCAGAATGAATATCAAGATCAAAACCCATTACATTGGTTTCCCATTCCCTATTTCTTTAACTCATAACATAGTTTAAAACCAACTGTAAATTTACATTTAAAAGTATGAAAACCACCATTTTTCCTGAAGCATTCAATGCAGTGAGAGCTATGAATGAGACATCTCAACTTTCATGTAACATGCTACATCGAGTCTTTGACAGTACCTGTGTACTCTACATATGAACAGAAATTCTGTCTACAATTATTCAAGTTTCTATTAGTACTGCTTGTTTTGAAGCTTAGAGGCAGACTATAAGTTGAAAAAGAAGAAATCTGGTTTTCCTTTTGTAGTTTCTGACTCAAAATTAGATGCACAGGATGAGAGACACTAGCTTTAAAAAGCCAATTATCTGTAATCAAAATGTAGGAAGTTAGTTCTATCCAACTTTTTTTTTTTTTCACTGCCTTTTTTGAGTTGTGATGTTTGATAGGCAATTTGTGCCTTTTAGAACTAGGAACTATGGAAAAAAAACACCATAATTAGGCTTAGAGCAAAATTTTGTAAGTTTTACTCAGTAAGGACCCAAGAACTTTGCTTAATTTTCAATCGTAATTAACTTTCCATTCACACCTAAACAGAAGTGATACAAAGAAATCGTAGAACCACTGAATCATAGGGGTTGGAAGGGACCTCTGAAGATGATCAAGTCCAACCCCCTGCTAAAGAAGGTACCCTACAGCAAGTCTCACAGGAAAATGCCTAGGCAAGTTCCAAATTTCCGCAGAGGAAAAGCATCCACAGCCTCTCTGGTTCACTTGTTCCAGAGCCTTCGTCATCCTCACAGCAAAGTTCTTTCTCATGTTCTTACAGGACTTTCTACGTTCAGTTTGTGAACACTGTCTCTTGTTGTGTCACTGCGCACTGCTGAGAAGAGCTGGCCCCATCCACTTGCCAATCGCCCTTTGATATTCAAATAAGCACTGATAAGATCCCCGGTCAGGACTCCCAGCCTTTCCTCATTTGGGAGATACTTCAGGTCCTTTATCACCTCTGTGGACTCTCTCTAGAAGTTCCCTGTCTTTCTTGAACTGAGGAGCCCAGAACTGGACACAGTGCTCCAGAGGTGGCCTCACCAGGACAGAGGAGATAGGGAGGGCCACCTCACTTCATCTGCTGGCTATGCTCTTTCTGCTCCGGCCACAGGAGAAAGGCTGTGATTGCATTCATCTCAGAGACATAAAACTGAGGTTTGTGCTACCTCCTTACTGTGAGCTCTTTGGAGGATGGGGTGAGGCAGAAAAACCCTCAATTATTCCCAATTTCATGATACACAAATGTTGTTATTTAAGTCAGTGAAAATTTAAGTCAATCTATAATAAAGCAGTGGAACATGACAGGAAATTTAATGTTGTTTTCTTCTTTCTCCTTTGATTCGATCAGTATTTTACTGTACTTAATTTCTGTACATTACTGTACTTAATTCAACTTACTGACTAATGAAAGCAGTGCAATTAAAAACTTCAGAAAAACATGAGACGTTACATAAAAAATGCTTCTTCAAGGCCATGGCTTGTCCAGCCATCCAATCCTCCAACCACAAATGCTAAAAACAAAAAATTCTTCAATTCTTCAACACCAATATAATCAGCCTACAACCATATTTCACTCACTAAAGGATGAATACAAGAGGACCAAGAGTATTTAATATTTTAAATGAAATGATAAATAAGACTTTTTCTTCTAGCTTTAGTATTATGTAATAAATGACTCTCACTTTTTAACACGTTTCATTAAGAACCTGAATTGATTAGCATGGACTTCAAAAAATGGGGAGAACGGAAGGTTCTTTGAAAACATGCAACAATCAGCAGATTCTAGCCAGGAAAAAAGACTACAACATAAAGAAAGATATCTTTCACTTTGTTTCACACTTGGTTTGTTTCTGCAGACTGTAGTTAAGGTCATTATCCACTAAGTGGCATTATCAACTCAAACACATAAATTTGACAAAAAAATAACCATAATAAAGCTCATTTTTCCTCCTAGAAACAAATTGATAGAAAACATTTTCATTTTCAACATTTGGATGATTTTAGTTATGTTTGTCAGAAATTTAGGGATAATTCCAAACAGTCCAGTCTATTAGTGAATCAGCATTAAACATTTATTCTTTGTGCCTAGACATTTGCAAATATCTAGCAGAATGATCAGGTTAGAAATAAGGCTATCATATAAGAAAGGCATATTAAATGAACAAAAATATTGGAGTAATACAAGCACAAATTAGATTCATAAAGGTATAATGAAGTATTTAAGAAGTAGCTGGGATTTCAGAACTGATATACACCAGTAATTTAATATTTACAATTGTAAAACCTAAAAACATCAGGAGACACATCTGGTGTTTACTTCACTTTTAGATAAAACGTTTATTAAAAGAAAAGTAAATCTTATAGACCAGATAAGTTGATGTTAACTGATGCTAAAAGGTATGTGAAAAATAATAAACACCATTCTTACTTTCCAATGGTTATGTTTTAGTAATTATTTAAGGGTTGGGTTTCAAGATGTTACTTAATGATAAATTAGAGTAAGTGTAGTTTTTTTTAACAGAAGTTTATTAGAGTAAAAGCATTTAGAAATATAAATACAAGAAAAAAGCATTTGATCAGAACTCTCAATTTAAAATAGGTTTGTTCTATTGTTTGCCCCCATTCTTTTATCACTGTCAGTTTGTACATGCACATGTAACTGCTGAAAATAAAATGAAAAAAAATCAGTACCACTGTACAAAAGAGTAAAGGAAATTGAAATAAGCAACTGCTTTCATCTCTCTTTGTAACTTCAAGGCATGACTTTTAAGCTTGAGAAACGTCCTATACATGCACTCAAAATTCTGAGCATACTTCAATGCTAGATTTTTTTTTTTTTTTTTTTTAAGTGATTTTTTTCCCTCACTGGTCACAAAGGAATTGCATTAGGACATAGTCCTTTTTCCCTACATCCGCCTACAACAAACATTTGCTGCAAGTCAGAGACTCCAAAACCAAATTGTTTACAATTAACTCAAAAAGTCATTTAAAAAAATTGTTTCTTTGTTCCAGTTGGATAGAGAGAGAGCCAGATGTGTGGCTTGTTGATCTTGCTCTTTTCTGACCTCTGAGTGTAGGAAGAACTGTAGCTGAGGAAGGAAGTCAGCAACTTGTGTTAATGAAGGTGAACACTGCAGAAAAAGATGTTTGCAATTTTAAAAAAAATATATCAGAAAAATCCCTTGAAGCAGTTTCTATTAAATGAATTATGACCTTCCTTTTTGCTATTGGTGAAAAATTGGAATCTTTGTTTCTGGAAAAGTCAATAGAAAGTGCAGCCTTTGTTCTGTTTGAAAAATTATACTCTTCTTTTCAAAAACTTCAAGAAGTTAATCACCTCATCATTAACAACTGCTAGGACACTGTCTTCCTGTATGAATACAGAATTCAAGGAAGCCATTTCAATTTCAGATTCTGACTGAATCACACTCTGTTACTGTAGATAAAAATCCATCCTAAAGCTGCTTCAAACTGAGAAAGTGATGGATGCACTCATCTGTCTGTAAAACATAGCTGGCAAAATACACAAGACAAAGAACTGTACTTTCTACAGTACACTTCTTCATGTTTCCATGAAACACATTCATGCGTTATATTTGTAAATATTCAATAATTAATTAATCTGAGCTGAAAACTATTTCTTACATAGTTCACCTGATGCATTACAAAACAAGACATCCTACAAGCATAATAACAAATAGTCAAAGACTTCACACTAACAGACGTGAAACTTTATCATCTCGTTTCTAAATTTTGAATTATTTTCTAGAACATGTCTGAAAGATATTCTAGAGTCCTACTACTCAGGTTCTCCTTCTATCATGGTACCTGAAAAGTCAGCAAAAAAGTTACCATAGTTGAGGTACTAAAAACATAATTCCTGTGGAGTAATAATTCATTCATAGTTCTTGTGAAGTAATAATTCATGCCAGAGATTCAGTTTAGATGATTATTTTGGCACCTATGAATCAATTCTGACTCTACACGGCTTCAAAATGCACTACAGGCATCTATATCAATTGCCTGAATTAGATTAAATTTATGAAGGTGTTCTCCCTGCACTATTTTCATCTTAAAAACTCACAACAGTTTTGGTAGAAAATAATCATATGTAGTTTTGGTCAACTGGTTATTAGGAATTTTCCTACCTTCCAAAGACCTGAAAAATATCATCAACTTACATTTATTATGTTACTATTTAATTAAGAAACTTTCTTGTGTGTTCTTGGAAAACAGGAAATTGAAATCTAGTTTATTCTCTTCCCATTCCATGTTTCTCTTGACCCCCAAGGTCATTTCAAAAATGTTAATAGATACACATGAATATATACACACAAAAACATTTCTGAGAACAGATTAACAAAATCTTACAAGGAAATTCAAATTATGGGAAATTAGAACAATTTCATGCCATACATTTTGAAACAGTTGTAAGAGATACAGCTCATAATAAAAAACCTACAAGACTCTACACTAGGAGAAGTGGAAAATGTTATCGTGCAAGACTTTCAAAACAGCTCAAACAGCTTGCAGCTATGACCACAAAGAACTGCAGTAATATTCAGAAATGCTTTAGGGCTTGTTGTTGTTATATTAATATTTCATTCTTAGAAATTTATTTTGAGGAAATGTGTTCAGATGCTTCTACAATCTGCATTTTGTCTTTATCTTTCCTGACAGTCAATCTTTCAAATCATTAAAGGAATATTTAATGGGTTAATTTTGAAAAAAGAAATTGTCTCCACATCTGTAAAAGGTTTATAATAACAAAAAATTAAAACTTCATAAAATTGTCAGCTTAAAAAGATTACCAAAAAAAATAATTCAACCAGTAGTAGTTCCTACTAAAAGAATTATGAACTACACTGTAAGAACTAATAACTTTCTTTGAACTGAACTAAATCGAGTAAATCATTATTTCCTCATTTCACCTTCCTTGTTTCTCATTATTTCCTTTTATTTTACAGTATTCTCTGGCATTCCTACAATTTTTCCCTTTATTCTTCCATTCCATTTTACTTCTCCTGTCTTTAAGATCTCCTTGCCCTATACTTCAGCTCTCAGTCCCTCTCCAGTTGAATGGATAAGCCAATGTAGAGCAGTCATTTTTGAGACTCTGTCCTCACCAACACAGCAAGATCTTCCTTCACTTAGGAAGCTGAATGGGCCCTAAAATATATTTGAAATACTATCTTCATAACATTTAAGAGGTAGGACTTACACATAATTCCTATTTTGAATTCTACAGGACTGTATCAAGACAGAAGGCTGGAAGGCCGTTTAAGGAAGACAATAAAGTGTGAAAATAAAATGCAGCAACTTCATTGATTTAGTCTATATTCCTTTCAAGAATCATATAATTAACTTGCAAGGTAGATAAGAATAATTTCCTGCAGTGCAAAAGTTATCAAAGATGATAGGCTTACTCCATTCAATCTCACATCCATAGACCTGGATCTGTTTAACCACCCAGTGAAATGAAACTGGAATACTGTTTTGCAAATACGTTGCTTCCACTTTCAACAGAAACCTTTGTGATCCTTAAATTAATGAGTCTTAAACCTTCCAAGCTCCTCTGCAGGTGGCTTTGTTGCTTTTGAACAAACATCCACATAATTAGCAAATACCTTTAATTTGATAGACTGCCACTGATTCCCTGGGGTCATTTGGATACTGCAAACCCGCTTTGATAAAAAGTCAGTCAGACTGCTGCCAGGTTGGGCTTGCTTTTACCTACCACAGATTGAAGTCTTTGTGGTTATCTGCCCACAGCAGCCCTTTCTGAATTAATGGCAGTAAAATTTCCTTTTCTCCAAAACCACTGGATGAATAGTAATACTTCTTGAGACCTTACTTTCTTCAATAACTTAAGATATTAGTCTAAGTTTTTAAGTGTTACATACTGCAGCAGTCCAGCACAAATTATGTTTGCTTCATATTTCCCAACAACATAGAACAGGCTGGCAAACAGCTGAGTGTTGGGTCAGAATTGACAGAACTGATTCCAGCAACATGTAGCCTTTGAGCGCAGGAACCATGACTGACACTGACTTGGCCGTACATGAAGCATTACATTTAGCTTTCTATTCTGATCTTCACAAGCTAAACTGACATGACTTGCAATATTTGACTACGAAGAAGAAAATCTTCTGTGATAACTTATGACTACATCTACCTATTAAAACCTTTTAGTTCTACTCTACCATCGTCTACTTCCTCCCAAGTTACTTAAGACTGCAGCTGTTCACAACTTCTTCATCTTATTTCTCATGCATTAAACTTCTCTGAGCAGAGAGCAGGCAAGAAGGATACATTAAAGGCAATAAAACAGTTTGATGTCACAAGTACTAGCACTGATTTCCCTGTGTCAAAGCAGCATTTGTTTGATTCTACTGTGAGATGATTCACAATCTAAGCTGTGAGAAAACTAATCTGGGCTCCTCAGTTCAAAAAAACAGAAATCTTCTAGAAAGAGTCCAGTGGAAGGCAACAAGGATGACTAAGGGCCTGTAGCACCTCCCGTGTGAGGAAAGGCTGCGAGACCTGGGACTGTTCAGTCTGGAATAGAGAAGGCTTGAGAGAGGATCTCATAACTGTTCATAAGTACCTGAAGTGCAGGAGTCAAGTTGATTAGGGCAGAATCTTTTCAGTGGCATGTAATAACATAACAAAGGGCAAAATGCACAAAGTGGAACACAGGAAGTTCCATACTAGTGTAAGGAAGAACTTCTTTACTGTCAGAGTGATAGAGCACTGAAAGTGGATGGCTGCCCAGAGAGGCTGTGGAGTCTCCTCTGAAGACATTCAAGATCTGTCTGGACACCTATCTGTGCAACCTGCTGTAGGAAACCTGCATTAGCAAGGAGGTTGGACATGATATCTGGAAGTCTCTTCTAACCCCTACAATTCTGTGATTCAGTGAATCCTAGAAGTCACTGAAAATCACACAGATTTTCATCAGCAAATTCCTTAACGCCAAACATCACAGATGGCAACAGGGATGATACAACAGGAGGGGCAGACAGAACTGAGCCACCATGTTTAATGGCAATCAGCTTACCAAGCATGCACTTACTTAATCATAAAATTAAATCCTATATATGATCAGACCACAAAGAGTTGGTTGCAGGAAAATAAAAATTCATCAGAAATGATCTCTTATTCAATCTCAAGCAAAAGTGGACTTATTCTACAAACACTTCATACACACTAAAGTTTAGCTTATTGCATTCCTTAGCTTTCTTACATTCACACAAACACTTACTATATCTTACCTGGAAATAAAGTAGTTCCAAGTCACATTCGAAAATCCAAACTGTTGATGCAAAACATTCAATGCCTGTCTGTCATGAAAAAAATTCAAGATTAAACGTGAAAAAACTCTGCTTTTCCCTCACTCCTCAGAAAAAAAAAAAATATATATATATATTCTAGAAGTAGTTACACCACATTCCATCAATTGGAAACTGAAATTTTATTTTAAAAATGAAATATGAAGTATCCACATATCTATAAAGTAATTCCATTAAAAATTCCTGCGAGGTTGAAGAGGTCAGATATTTAACTTAATTTTTATGCTATATAATTCTTCAGAACAAATTCAATTTAATTTCAATTTTTTAACGTGCAGTTATCGAGATTGTACAGCCACAGGAATACAATACTCACTGGTACTATTATGCATTACATTAAGAATTAAAAAAAATAATAATGAAATAACGAAAATAACACATTTCCAGAACATTATAACAGCTATTTAGTGTACAGCTATACGTACACACTAAGTAAATAATTGCTTACTTATTTATGGCTGTATTTATTTAGAGCAATATTTACACTGAAAGAAGTTAACCTGAAGTGATTTAAATTCATAAATGAAGTTTCCAGTCTCTTCTGAAATTTCCAAAATAAAGAATGAAATTTAAATGATCAACAGTGATTATTTCCTTTGGAAAACGTGTGGGAAGAAAGCTGAGAAGAACACACGTGGATTAGGTACTTCATAAGGAACTATAGGGACAACTATTCCTGAGATCTGGCTCTTACATCACTTTTACAACTCCCTAAATAAAATAATTTACAGCAGTGTAAGTTTGCTCCAACTAAAAAGTTGAAACCAACTTAAGAGAAAGTAATCTGCTAAAGACAGGAAGAGAACTTCCATTTCAGCCATGCCCTCAACATTGCTAATATGGCTCCACACGCAGTCTTTTTCACAAATATTCTCATTCACTATTCTAATGAATAGGGAAAAATGGAAGTTCATTAGATCCATAAATCAGCTGAATTAAGTTTTGGTATGGACAATTTCATGGTTATGTTTCTGTGGCTGTACTTATAAAGATATGGCTAAAATCATACCTAATCTAACTACAGATTTTTGTTCATTTCAAAACATAAAAGTTTTTCAACACTTTCCAAAGAAGAATCCCCTGTTGAAGCTCAGGGAGTGATGTAGCATTTTTTTATCTTCACCCAAAACGAAATACCTCACTACAAAGTACTATAATTCATTATAAAGACAGATTAAATTAAATCAGAATGAAACTCTAATTTCTCAAGTACAGCACCCACACAGAGAACTAATTAGGAATAATTCCTTTGAGTAAACAAACCTTTATACCAATTAGCAGCTGGTCAAGTCAGGGAACTCCCCTTCTCTAGGGAAAAAAAATGTACTCTCAGCATTGCTTTATTATGCTGCCGGCTGCAAATTCTCTCTTTTCTAGTTCTGTAGCAGTGGAGGGGATACAAAATTTATTTTTGAATCAATTTAATGGGAATGTGGTCAAGAGCTGAAAAAAAAGCAGCAGGAAAAGGCCTAAATTATAACAATATTAGGATTTTTTTTTAACTTTTTTTTAACATTTTCAATCTAGGCCGATTCTGTTCCAAAGTCTAAACAGAAAACCTAATAGCAACAGTGAAATGACTTAAAGCAAACAGTAGCATTAATGAAAAGAAAGTACACAGAGAGAAAAATTCTCATTTTTTTGTTCTACCAAAAAAAACCCACAAAAAAACAACCCCAAACCCAAAAACAATTAAAGCCACAAAGCAGGAATATTATGCCAGTGCAGCATTGAAAGCAGCAGTTAGGTGCAACAGTAAAACTGGATAACAAGATGCCATTCAAAGGAGGTTGATTCATTTATTATTTGTGATGTTTGAATCTGCTCAACAACTTCTGTGCAAGATTGAAAGCACCTGAACTGATTCCTACCTTGTTGAAGATGATCCAGAGCCTTCCTGATACTTAGAGAGAGATGGCAACCTGTGAATTTTAAAATTTGATACAAGAATAGTTATTAATGAAAGTTTAAATTAATAAGTAAAAATAATAATTTTAAAAAAGTTACCTTAGTGCCTTTAAAACATTATAGTAATTTTTCTTTTTTAAAAAGCAATGAGAACGTATCTTCTCTTGTGCGTTAACCCCGAAGTAAAAGGTCAATTATCATAGTACAGTGCACCAGGATAGTGAACTACTGTTCACAGGGTTAGGATACCAAAAAAAGCTCACACCGAGCTTAGGAAGGTCCTGTAGAGTTAAATTGGATGACTCTCAGCAGTTTTAACTGTTTCCATGGAGAGTTACAAGGAACTGAATAATAGGAATCGATAAAACCTTTCTACTGTTTTAACTTCACAACTCGTGGGAAAGAAGCCAAGAAAGAGGAATCAGTGAACAGGCAAAACAGGAACACCCACGGACAGAAAAGAGTCTGGAAAAAACCCACAGAACCCAGAAAACTACAATTTCCTCTGGAGCAATGATAAAGCAACAGAAGTTTTTTGACCCTCCAGCCCTATAAGGCACAGACAGCATCAGCTACCATAATTTTCCACAGCCTCTACTGATTAAAGATGCATGAAATCATCACCCCTTTCCTCTTGACCTGCTGACACTGAGGACAAATCTGAAGGATTCAGTCACTTCAGCACTAAGTGAGCAAGTAAAGTTTCAAAGAGGGTATCTCACTTTATCTCACTTAGGGCTTCGTGTTAACTCCAGCTACTGAGCGTTTAGCTACTTTCCAAACTTTGTGTCATTAAGAGTAACTGAAAAGAGTGGTCAAGCCACAACAGAGCAAGATTCACGTTGAACTAAAACAAAGCAATTCACAACACGGGATGAGAGAAAGTGAAGTTGGTAGAATAGAAAGGATGAATATGGTAAGAAAGGATTCCACTGTGCAGGTAAAGAAACAGGAGTGTGAAACTTGAATGCCTGATGAAAAAAGGAAAGAAAAGCTAGAGTTTAGCTTTGAAAGGGCAGGTCCAGCACAGACTATTCCAACACTGTATTTACTTGCTTTGGAGACGAGAAACAACAACAAAAAAAATCCTCAATCAGTTTGAGAAAGCGGAGGAAAGTCTAGATAGATAAGCACCTTAACTCTAAACAAATACATTAATTAATCAATTAAAAATCTCATGCCAGAGTAGGCATCCGCAGAACTGTACTTATTAGACCCATCATCAGGAGAAATCAATTTGAAAAAACAGACATTTTCAGCCACTGACGCCAGGGGCAACAGAGTTTAATTGAATTCACAACCCAGTATCACGAGAAAGAAAAGAGAAGTGCATTAGTGAGGGAAAAAAGCTGCTAAATTCCCACTTCTTTTTGAAAGTATTAAATGAAAAGAGGACTACAAAGTTCACAATTCAACAGTCAACAACTACTACATTCCCTCTAAATGTATAGGATGTGTCTCTCAGAATTCCAGTAAAACATATGAACAGAGATGCTTTTCAAGAAATTAATTATTTATAGAACAATTCATCCAAATTAATTAAGATAAAGAATTGCTGGAATCATTGGGACAGAAAAAAAATCTAGTCTGTATGGAATGAAGAGCTGCTGTAAGAAATGAAAAATGATGTTATGATGTAAGAACAGAAGACAAAACATATGACAAACTTCAGAATTGGTGTAATGCAAAACAAATTAACTGGATTGTTTTAAAAAAAATCTCTATGTTCAGAACAGGAGTCATCCCGAATTGTACAGGTGATGTGAACTGGAAACCTTGACATCCATTGTAGATACACAGAAAGGTAAGTGAGTTTTTCTTGAATTACAAATATGCTGACCATTTCCATATATTGATGGATAGCAAAGCAGATTTGTCAAACAATTCTCTTATTCTCACAAAAAAAGGACAACGCAGGAAAAAATGAGCTCTCCTACAGCAGGCATAAAGTTTACTAGAAGCTTACAGACTGGCTGGACTAGAACAGTTACTTACGAAGTCCAAATACATTTTTATATAGAAAAACCAAGTTTTTGAAACAAAGCCCAGCAACTATAATGAAGTACCTCCTGTTCAGCATAATCATGAAACTACAGCAAGCTTTCTGTTTATACTAACTGTTCTAAGTACAACTCAGTTACGAGCTAGCACTGTATTAGATTTTTAACAAAACCTGCTTTATGCTGTAGAAGCCTTTTTAACCTTCTAAAAAACTTATTCTCGATATCCAAATGTCTTTTGATCCTAATTAAAAATTAAAAAAAAAATAAAAAATAATCAAATGTCTAGTGAAAACAATGCCAGTCCAGTTCAGTAAAGCTAACACAACAAAGGGGTATGCAACAGGCATGTAAAAAATAACAAGTAGATGCCAGAAGGCACATCTTGTTCAGCTAGCAATAAATGCATGGAATGGCCTGCAAGGCAAGTTTACTGAAACATTTGGGCTGATGGAGATGGCACTGAGTGGCAGAGAGAAAATAAACTACTCTAATTGAAAGAGCTTCCAATTTTCTGATTTTGCTCTTTAACACAATGTTCCTTTAGAAGTGGAGATAAACAATCAGATTGCTATCAGAGCCTTCCAGAGGAGAGCCAAGGGAATCATAGAACACCACCTTAAAAATGTTAATAAGTGAACACCAGTATATTCCCTACAACACTGTGACTCAAATGGAGTGAACAAACATATCACTGAACAACTGTTCTTTTCAGCATGAGAATTCTTGCGTCAGGAAGAACACAAAGTCATCGCTTCCTTAACACCAGCGTAATGAAAATGCGCAGAAGCAAATACACACTGCTGCTTACTCATAGAACCGCAACAAAAAAAGTCAACCACCCTGAATGCCAGTTTAAAGGAAGGAGGTCAACAAGGAGGAAAATCATCACAGATTAACGTAGAAGAAAAAGTTCTACACTGCTTTGGTAAGACCACATTAAATTATCTCTAGTCAAAAGGCATTTATGAAATGAAGCACGAAGTCAGAGCAGTAGTCTGGGGGCCCTGCTGGCGCTAACACTTATTCCACACTCAGGGATTTGAGCAGTAACAGTTCACAACCAATTCAAACTTTAGGCAAAACACAGCTGTTACTCTGAAAGTTTCCTGTTGTGCAAGAAATAATTAAGACTGTATGAACAGGATTCAATAAAGCATTAATAGTAAAGATGCCAAGTTAATTCTACTTGCAAATGGGCTACAAAAAGTTGCAGTTCAAAACTGAAACACTGGAGTTAAATGAGATGTCACGTGTAACAGAGAGGTCAGGCTATGAATTGTAACAATGCAACCGCAGTATTATTTCACATATTAGAACTCATTCACACCAAAAGTAGAAAGTACAAGTTCCAAAACAAAATTACAAATCTCTATTTCATGGGGGGGAGGAAGAGGGGGGAAAGGAAAGAAAGCAGCACTGTGTATAGTGAGAAACACAGGCTTATTAAAACCTTTCGTATCAAGCTGGTAGTACGTAAATATTGTGCAGGAAGATGAGAGAGATGGATGGCAAGATGGAGATCTTACGGCAGTTCACACCACTAAGCAGCAGCACCTAATCTAAGTCTTGTTGCTTCCTCCACATGACCTCGTCATCATCAACATCAGGAATTCCAGCCCAGAAAGCAGCATCCACCATACTGTCTTCCTGTGGACCAGAGATGTCTAATCATGGTCCATCCCAGGTGGAGAGACAGGTGCTGAGTTCACTAGGCAGCCTTCACTAATCACACAACTATTCCTAGAGCAAAGAGGCTGGGAGACAGATGGAAGCACACCACAGACTACATGCAATTCATAAGTTGCCAGTGGGCCAGACTTTGTTAAGACATTAGGTTGCTAATAGCTTTAATGCTGCTTAAAAAAAAATAATAAAAATAAAGAAATCAACTCATTAGTTCTTGCAAAATACAAAGTTAGACTTACACCTACTTGACAAGAGGCAATCAGACAATTAAAGAGTTGAGACATTTTCTTGAAACAGATTCCCCTGGGAAAACTTAAATCATTCAAATTCAGTTTAGTATTAGCAAGTTGTACTACTTTGGTTAAGAGAAGGCAGAACTTAGGAAAGGAATAAGTTTTACACTATTATCAGGAGGTCAGAGGACACTGCAAGTGCCATCTGCTTACATTTAATTTACTCATTTTGATTTAAAATGCCAGACAATTATTTTTCATATATATATTTTTCTAAATATAACTTTTAAAATGACTCGTTACCTGTTTGTTCCCTTGGGCTTTTCTCGTACAAACAATACAAAACTCAATTATTTTAAGATTTAAGGTTGCTGTGGATTATTTTTCCAGCTTTAGACAGGTTCTCAGCTTCAGATTTGACTGATTTTATTTCTTTGCAGAAACTCCTGCCATTGCAGGAGCTCTCAGATCCCAGCTTCCTGAAAAGCAGGATTTGAGGCTGCAAATATAACAGAAATCAGAGCAGGGCAAATAGCCATGCTTGGAGCTTGGCACCAGCTAGCATGGTACAGTTTGTGGCTGTGCAATTAAAATCCTGTCCCTCCAGAACAGCCTGCTCAGATCCAAACAGCTTTTTGGAAATGGTCCACTGTCTATACTAACCCCAGAACTATGCTTGGGCACAATGTGGGAGAGTGTTAGTTGGCAAAGGACAAAAGTGTGTCAGGATCAGTATTAAATTTTAGCAGTACAAACAGGCACATGCCATATCCACTCCTTGTTTAGATCCCACTATAAACATGTATCATGATTATAGTTCCCAGTTGTTCCTGGAGAACTTCATTTTGGAGTTTAATTCCATAAGTTGCCAATGTACTTCAGAATCAACAGGTCACCTTCTCCAGGCATGATGGCTTCTAGTTCTAATATCACGCCTTCACCTAGGCTGCTGTTTTCAAATGTACTTTCAAATGAAGAAATACACGTAAAATAGTTGACTATTTGTTTCCAGGTGTATTATGTGCAGTGCAGGTGAAAATTAGCACTCTCTACGTTTTGAATTTATTTATGTTCAGGTAAGACTGAAGAAGAACATTTAACTTCTTCCTTTTAGCAAGCCTGGATATCTGCCAGCAGAGTACTGGTCCAGCCCGTCAGCTAGCACAAAGTGGGCACAGCTCTGCTGACAATTAGCCAACGTGCAGCAGCTGGGACTCTGCTTCTCCAACCTTGACCTGCAAGTCCGTGCCTGGTGGGCAAGGAAACAAGTCATACACTTTGCAAGGTTAGTGTTTCATGAAATAATCTGCTGTGCTTTCTTCATTAATTCATAGACTCGCTGGTATCTTCACAGATTTATTCTAAATCAGAAACCCAGAATGTGTTATTTATCATGCAAATGCAAATCAAAAGCATTAAGATTTAATTAAAATATAAAGTAACACAAGCAACAGTCCTTGTGAACACAACAAAAGCATATAACATTTTTCCAAAGGGAAATGCTCACTACTCTGGCACAAAGTGGACGCGACTGTTATAGTGAGGAAGAATGTGTTTTAAACTTTGCATAGATGTAAGCCACATTACCCAGTGACACAAGATAATGAAAAATTACTGCGAGTGCAAAAACGTGCATATCTTTCATAACTGCATACCTATAAATTACCCCAATCTGTGCTTCTCCTGGTCTCAGCTCTGCTTACCTTGAAATTGCCTTAAAATGTAGCAGCACCGTCAAAATTGCCTATTATGCTGTGAAACCTACCCCAATGTTGATACTCACTGGACCACTGGCTGCCAATCCAGTTCACTAAGTTCTGAAAGTTATTCTCATTCTCTGCCCAGTGTAACTGTTCCAGACAATGAACTCCTCTATGCCCATTTACCTGGGAGTACTTCAATCGTAGAACCTTGAGCTACAGGTACTTCTGTCTTACAAAGAGAGAGAAGAAATGCCTCATCTACCCCAGCACTGACAGGAGCAAATCCTATGAGCACGTACACAAAGATCATTACACTCCAATTAACCAGAAAACTATCAGATCTTCCAGAAGAAACGATCAAAAAACCTAAAACACAACAAAAGCCACACCACGTAAGTGAAGTAACAAACTCATTAAATCTCAGTGACAATTGCATTGCTGTCATGAAGAAGGCATCTGTTTCTCACTGATTTTGGCCTAAATCCTAGTTCTGATGTGGAAAAAAATGTATTAAGCCATCTTGTCAGAAAGATGGATTTTAACTCCAAAATCACTGGGCCGTTTTTCTCTTTCTCTGACATGCAGTCCAGAATATCTACAGTGACATTAGAAAAAAGACAAAGCTATGAAAAAACTGCTCAATACCAGTAACTACTTCTCTCCAGTTGCCTTTAGACTCCCTGAAAAAAGTTTTTGTTCCATAAAAAAGTAAACGTTTAGGTCAAAGAGCTTTAATTTCACAGCTGTGAAAGAAAAGACTATTTTGGTTTCCACAGGTAGATCCATCCTGCTGTCTTTTCTAATTAAACATGTTGCATTAGACTGAGCTTGAAGAGAGAGGCTTATTTAGATGCTTCCTAGTCAAATTGGTTCAAAGCATCAGCAAGTAAAGGGAATGTACAACTGGCTGGAACCAAATTAAATCAATACTATGGATTGACTTGGAGATGGCTTTGAAAGTACATTGAGGAGATCAGCAGGGAGCATGGCTGCAGTTGACAGATTAAGACTGGTTCTGGCTGTACACTTAGATACTGAAACATAAAAAAAAAAAACACTACCCGGTAAACCAGGGCAGAATCTTGGTGGCACTTTAGAGCTATTTGTTTTCACCCTGTGGCGACAATGTTGCCCTCAATGTGAGGATGATACTTTCTGTTAGAAAGCATCACAAAGAAAACACTTGCTGAAAGTTACTGTAAGATTCCAGAGTAAGTGGGCACAAGACCTCCAGTCCTGGAAAAGCACTGAGACTTCCAGATTTCAGTTCTGGGCAAGTCTTCAGTGAATCCCCTGAATATTTTGTTCTCTTGTGAATGGAAAATGAACTTTTAACAGTACAAAATTAAGCAGTAAACTTAGGCATGCCTGTCTACAGTCACTGGCACGAGATAGCAGAATACCGCACAGTCATTCTTCTAATCACCAGCAGGAAAGGAACATTTCTGCAGGTTTGGAGGACAGCCTAATCCCAGAGAAATGTGGGTTTGTTTTTTTTTTTCTTCTTCATTCTAAATACATTTATATTCAGCCTCCCTTTAGAATCTCTCACCCGTGTAGCACACACACATAAAAAACAAAGTAAAAAAGAAACACCAAAAAAGTAATTCTAAGAATGAAATGTTTTATTTCAGTGTCAGTTGAAGGGAACACTACCACGTACTCTGACAGTTATATGAAATTAAACATGGAAAGCAGAATGTCCAACAGCATGTGAAACAGTGCAAGAAACAAAGCTACCTGAATAATCTCCCCCCAGCTCCTCCTTCTGTGATCCTCTCTCTGAAGCAAGTCATATGGCAGCACTTTTCTCCTTTTATGGGAGAAAAAAAAAAAAAAAAAAAAAAAAGAGAAAGGAAGTCAGCTCCACAAGCAGGACTGAGCGGCCACATGAACCGAGAAGCTCAGTGCTACTCACTCCTTCCTACCAAAGTGAATTAAGAATATACACCCTGAAAGAAGCATGCCATGAACCAATTGCCATTTACCTAAGGCATACATAATTACATCATAGAATATTTCATGCTTACTGAACCAGAGAATGTACTAAACACTAAGAGAGAGTTGTGTAATATATTTGTGTTTGCTTATCAAACGTCATCTTTCCTCGTGTGAATGTCCTACCATTAGCATATGAATGTCTTCTTTCTGAAACAGCTGTAGTGATAGTATGACTCAGAGCAGCAATTAAAATGCATTCCTGTGAACTATCGTATTTTCTACTCATATATTTCTCTGTGCTTTGTACCCTGCCTTGTGCCCAGCTCCCACTCCCAGTTTTGTGCACTTCATTTTTTGTTCAGCACCAAACATGTGTGCAGAGGGCAGAGGTGGAGAAAGATACAAATGACGTGACGCAGTTTGGTCTTTTCAAGTAAACTGTTGAAATATCATTAGCAGAAAACTCAGAAAAGGTAACATACAACACTCCTTATTAATCAAGCAAAAAGGCAAAAAAAAAAAAAAAACACCCAAAAAAACAAAAAACCCAACATTGGTCTATCAATAGAAAAAAAAAAAAAAAAATCGCTGCTAATCAAAACAGCTAAAATTTTAAATTGTAAGAGAGGACTCCTAATTACAAAAAGCTGAAGAATCGAGAAATAAGAAAGCACATTTCCTCACCACATACAGGTAATGAGATCAAGAAGCTGTAGTAATTCCCATTTCCTCTCCAACAACCGGCAGCTGGGTGCATCACCCAGGCCAGCTGGGTAGCAGATATGCTCTGTGCAATCAGGTGCTTAATTTGGCAGCCTCACACGTACCTGTCATTGACTCAGAACCACCTTCTTTTCCTCAGCTGATGAGAAATCATTCCATGTTTTATTTGACTGCCTTTCTTGGAACTCACCCTGCAAACAACTGAACTCAATTACACAGTTACGCTTGCTGGGTTGCAGCCCACGCACCAGAAATTAATAACATAGATAAGCACTGGCCAGGTCAGTCTCTGTCCATAAGGTTTTTTTTTGTTTTGTTTTGTTTTTTGTTTTTTGTTTTTTTCTTTTTGAAGGAAGGAAACAGTCTTCCCAGTTATCAGATCACTATCTGGTCAGATCAGATGGCCAAAAAATTAAAATTATCCTGCTTTTTTTTTTTTTTTTTTTTTTTTTTTATAACCAAGTGCATGAAGTTCACTGACAAAACAGTCTATCACTGCTATTACATGGAAAATGAAATTTGTTAAAAATGTAAATATATCTTGGTTATTGTTAAAGATTATTGCTTACTCTTGGGAAGCTTTTAAGTATCACCAGTAGGTACTTAGTCATTTTCTGATGAAATGCTCTTTCAGTATAAACAAGGCATGTATTTTTAAGAAGTAGTATTTTAACGTGTAGGTGTCCCTTTGCCTTATTAGAAAACACAGAATAACTGCAGTTGCAGAAGTACAGACACTTTATTACGATTGTGGTGAGTCAGACGCCAGGATTTGGCAGCCCACAGTGTTCCTCAGCAGCAGAACAAAAGGGGATTTTTTAGGCAGATTTACTTTTAGTTCAGTAAAGGACAAATGATACTGTCTGTGCTGCAATGAATCAAAACCACAGAAAAACAAAGGCCTAAGTAGTCAGACCACAATCAGTTTTGTCTCACGGTATAAACATGGGCAAAAACATTATCCGTACTTCTAAGGCCTATCACATGTATGTTCTCTCCATGTCTTTTGGATACAAAATTTAAAATACTATGCCTAACTAATTGCAGAAATACAAACCTGTTCTACAGGCAGCATAACCCCAGAATATTCAAAATTAGGAAACACTTTCTATTTTCCTCTTGAGTACAAAAAGCATTGATAAAAAAAATCCACTTACTGTTCCGTAACATCTTCTCTAATTAAAAATATAAACCCTCAGCACTGCACTCCAACAAGACCTCTCATGTATTCAGAGCACGAAACACATTTTGAGAGACTCATTTTCCAGCTTCCCAGTCATGCTCTCATTTGGAATCACAAACCGTCCCTGCAGTAATTGATATTACAGAGCTCTGCTTTATTACAGTATTTTGAGAGGATGAGGGAAGTGCTCCAGTCCTACAGGGTATTTATGCTTTAATAATAAAAATACAGGAAAAATGGTTGCAAAATGCCAGTTCCCATTTCCTCCCCTGCCAATCAGTTGTTAGGAACATGGCTAAAGTCTTGCTTCCAGAAACTTCCAAAGATGCACGTATTCATAATGAAATCCTTAACTAAAGGCGTCACCAGCAGTCTACAGGTGATCCTTTGAGTAAAGCACTGTGAACTTGTCAAACAATGCAGTACAAGAAGTCAGACTATGTATATGTGGGTGGGAGGAAGCGTAACTGATACAAAATCGGATTCGCCACGGAAATGAAGCACAACAAATTCAACAATCTAGTCTTCTACAACCTAAACAGGTTTGCACAACTGAGAATTATTACAATAAATCTTTTCCCTCCCCCAAATCCCAAAGCAGAAAACCTCCAAAAAATTAGGAACAGCAAGTCAGCTGTACCAAGTAACAAACCAAATGATAAATACCACTGCACATCTCTTACGATGGCTGTTTAAATACAATTCTGGAATCAACTGACATGAGAGAGGATCAGCTCATAATGGTACCACCACTCAGCATTTCCCTATCAGCCAACAGCTGATAGTAATAAAGTTTTGCCCCACAGCTCCCCACTATTAATATGCATAAGAGAAACCAGAAGACATACTTTCTGCTCCCTTCTCAGAAAGCTATTAACTCAAGCTAGCCTCCCAGACTTAATGTGGGGTTGCTGCAAAATGAAAATGAGAATGATCAGGCTGTTTACCAAACACACACGCAATAAAGAAAACAGAAAGTAAGTTTTCTTTGAAGTGACTTCGAAAAACAAGAAAAGCATCCCTTCCCACTACTTCCCAATGTAAACACATTCAGCCTATAAAAGAGTAACCTTAGCACACAGCAGTCTTTAGAGGTTGTAACTACATGGTTTTTGAGATGCTGTGATTCTACGCTCTGGGCTCAGTTCAGCTGTGTAGGTAACAAGTGCTAAATGAAATATCCTCAGCATCAACTTTATATACAACATCCAAGCTGCCCAGCAGACTTTTCACCAAGCAGGACGTGGTTTTTTTCTACTTCTTGAATCTTCTACCCAAGGATACAGTGGACATCATAAAGCATCTCAGACGATTGTGTCAGGCAACTGAATCAAACTATGTTCAAATCATGTCCTCACTCCAAAATAACGACTATTTTTGGAAGGTAATCACAGCATACGTGCCAAATTCTGGACTTTATCTTCTCCAAAATCTAAACTTTTTTTAGATTTACTAGTTAATATGAGAATAGAAGCACAAAAATGGACTCTCATGAGAATTCTAATCATGGCTACAGTAATTTCAGTTATGAACTTTAAGTAACTGGGATGGTAAGCAGGAAGCCCTCTAACCCAACAGGAAACAAAGTTGAGAAGCCTGCAGTTTACACTTGGAAGCTCAAGAGGTATGTTATGTTATTAAAAAAAGGTTTTAAAACCTTCAAGCCTCTCCTGGAGTAAAACAGAAAGTCATCCCTTTCATAAACTGATGAGGGAAGGAGTCAGATAATTCTGAAGTTTCAGATGACAAGGCAAGAGCACACCCTGGAGCACCATAGAGCAATTTAAGAACATCAGCAAAGCAACCATGAAGGAAGTAAAAGCACCAGGTGGTAAGTGGTCTCGGGGCTACAAGGCTGGCTCACAGTCACACGTCCACATGCCAGGGCAGAGCCAACAGACCACTGTCTGTTCTAGACTACACCCACTGATGGTATGAAATTGAGTATTTCCTGGATCAAAGAATGAAAAACCCATGAAAATCAGATTTCCCTCACCTCAGATGAATGCCTTGATCACAGGACATGTCACCCTTCCTGTGGCCTAATTAACACCACTGCATGTGAAATAAAGGTTTCTTACCACTACAGAACAGTTTATGAGATGTTGTCTGCTGTACTCTCCTGGGAAGACAGAGCTGTGAGCTTAACTTACTTCAAGTTGAAAATGGGACATAGAAACAAGCTTGCACCTCATAGTTAATTGATGCACCTCATGCATCAACGAAAATAATAAGAGGAGGGAAGAAAGAAAAGTCACTGCAAATTCTTTTTCCTTTAGTTTAAATAAATAGTTTGCACTTCTTATTTATTTCTTAGCCAAACAAGGCTTTCAAATCCAGTGGGAACACTCCTGTCTGCAGGTGCCAAAAGCAGTCAGGTGCAAGAGAGATAGAATTCTCCAGAACAGTCCTGGCAATAACAGTGCTGAACGGATGCACAAATGAAGTTCCATGTTTCTCATTTTTTCGACAGAAAAAAAATACAGATAGCAGAGTGCTATCACACAGGAGTTTTAAGAACACCATCACCAGCTTTAAGGCATCTAATTGTAAAACAGGCCACTCAAATAATTTATGAATTCAAGTTGTAATTCAAGAAGAAGACAGACTTTCCCTCCAAAATTCCATAAATTATATATATATTTATATTTAAAAGCTTCTAATAACAACTTGAATGTGTGTGTACCAGAGTTCTATAGGACAGTACAGGATTGCTGTTACCTAAAAAAAAAATAAATCAGTGCAGGGCTACGTATCCCCAAACACCAAACCACCTCCACAGCATTATTAAAGCGTGCAAACTTCAGCACCCAGCTATGACTCAGTCTTTCAGAGCTCACCACAGATAAATAGGGGACCAAACGCCAGATCCCAGTATCATAGAACATATTTCATCATGTAGTCCATATATGACAACTCTCACGATACACTGATGCTGTTCAACAGATGTGAGGACTGTAAACTTAGGGGTTACATTTATAAACTCAAGACTGACAAAACCAGAGTGGCATTTGTGGGAGGCATAAATAACACCACGTGTTGCATTGCTAATGGATCCTTCAAAATGAATTGCTCACATTTTTCAAGATGCACAAATTTCTTACAAAGATTTATTGAAAATAGGTTCAGGCTTTAGCTCCATTTTTTGCTGTGCCATTCACCCAACCTAAGCTCTTAAAAGTCATTGTCACTCCAAACAGCCCTTCAGAAATAAAATAATGAACAGGAAAAGAAAAAAAAAAGAAGTCTAAGATTCACAGAAAGTTTGCACAGAGCACTGGCTATACCCTCTATTGACAGGCTTGTCAATTAGACTAGAATATTTCAGCTGCTGGCTTACAAAAATAAGTATTATTGAATGGAAGTAAGTCTGGAAATGTGAAGATATTGCTCATGAGAACATTTCTAAACATTTAAAATCCTTAATAATACAGATCTTTTAAATATCAGTGTCTCAGTACCCTCCTCCTCCCAGCTCATACCCATCTTATAATTTGTCCCATTTCTGATATTTTTGCCATACAAGCAATGACTGCTACCAAATCATCAATCTTTATCAGATGGTATACGAGGACAGAAAAATAAGGCACATGTTTTTCATTTTAATTGCAAGTATGGATTGGAGTCCTGTGAAAACATAAGAATGGTAAAATCAGTGCTTCGCATGAATTAAGACCTATACATCTCACATCACTCGCAGTGCTTTCATCATCATTCATACGTGAATGCCTAGCAGCTCCTATTACAGTTTCAATTTAAACAGCAAAATTCAAATTTATGACCGTATTTTTTGCAACTCACAAGCTGTCCCATATATTAAATATTTTAATTCATGCCTCTCAAACTGTTTTCCCTGATTTAATGCTACTGTTTTGCATTCATAGATAATGTAAGTAGAAAGCACTGCTAAAAGAATGATTGATAACACTGAAACAGATCCAAATACATACTGAATTCATTACACTGGAAACACTATGAGGTTTTGGCTCCCTCAAATTTGTATGCATTATTACTGCACATATTCCTCTGTCCATTGATACCACAGCTCACAGTGACATACTAAGTCTGTTTCCAGAGATTTAACAGAAGACTTAATGATGTCTGGATTGCATACAAGTTCTGGATTTAAAACATTATTTTTCTGTTCCGTACAAAATGTGAACTGAACAATCAAGTTCATGTTCTCCGATGTGCATCATGCATCTGGTATTAAACAATGCCAGTGATTCCCATTTTCCCTAAAAATTCCAAACAAGATGGTATTTGGAAATATATATATAAAATCAATTAAAGAAGTCTTACTTAAAGTGCCTTTACATAAAGTGCCTGTTGTACCTATACAACATGGTTTCTGATAGAGTATTAGAACTATTATTCATCTAGATTATGTCTATTTTTAATATACATTTTTAACCACTAATTTTGTGTAACACATAACCTGTAGAAATCAGCAACATACTACGCATGCAAACTTTGACATCTTTATGAGATTACCAAGCTGCTGAGGACAACATATTTTAACCTAACAAAACTGTGTTAAAAACAATGTTATGAAGACAAACTAAGCATATTAACAATGAATTATCTTCCCAGTACTATAAAATACACTAACAGACTCACTGTTATGGCAAAATGGCATCTGCTGACAGTAACTATGAAGTAGTATCCTAGAACTTCACCATTTTCCTTTGTGAATTAATCAAGTATTTTTCATTCTAATTACTGGCATACATTGTCTTCTTAATTACTTGTGGTTTGCTTATTTTTTGTTTTTAATAAAGAAGTTCACAGCCATATGCGACTGCATAAACAGTACGTAGGGACAGTGAAAAGTAAAGAGCAGAATACAATAAAATTTTGGACAGTCATTAAGAAACCATGCAAATAATCCAGAGAGCCTCTATTATGCTTGCTATAGTTTACATGTCAGTGAAACCTTAACATTCAGGTACACTACACTACAGTGTTCAACATGCAGCTGAGGAATTTCATTCTTAGCTGTTACCTTATGCTCTTCATAAACTTAAGTCAAGCCTTTCATGCTAATCCCATTATCTGTAATTTCATTTCATTAAGACATTCTTAAAATCTACTCTAGGAGAGTGAAATTGAGGAGCTATAGCACTTTATGACATGTTTTTATTTTGGGCCTGGTGAGGGGGTGGTGGCTTACAAGAAAGCAGGATCCAACATAAGAAACTGCCAAGTTTATTCCCTAAAAAAAAAAAACAAAACAGCATGCTGTTCTGCTGTTCATATATACGTTACAAAGATATAAAAGACAGCATATTGAGAAAAGGTAAATATTATCTTAGTTCTTCTCTGTGCAGTGTGAGTTGGGATATTTTCATATACCAGTGCTGGATGTGCAGGGTACTCTACCCACAAAGCAACCTCTTGTCACAAGTGCATCTCATTCCATCTCTCCCCACCTAAGCAGAGCTCACAGTCAAAGTCATTTTCAGTTTTGTTTTCTTTTTTCTCCTGACCTTGCAGATGGTGAGGAGAAGAAATGCAAAGCAAAAACACCCCTGTCCCCATTTATCCTTTCCACACACACACTGCCTTTAGGAGCTGGTAAACAACAACCAAGCACAAACATGATCTGTATAGAAATGGAGAGCTACCAGAAACAGGTTGGGAAGCAGGCTGAGCTGCCCTCAGCAACGGCACTGGAAGGGTGTGAAGTTCTTTCCGCATTTCTCGCAAATTATGGAATGTTTGGTTTTATCCATTGGCATCATATATTACCAGGGCCTTACTGTAACACAACCCAGAGCAATAAAATTAAAGCTAAACTGTCTTGAAATTAAATTAGGGATGAAGAAATGCAAGCGCGATATCTGCTCAGCGTAACACAGCACTGACAGCGATTCGTCGATGAGCAGCACATTACCGAACGTCATTTTCCTCCGTTCTCACGTCTAGCTCTCGAAACGGAGCATCCAGTAAGCCGTGCTCCCGGCACGGCCAGCAGCCGCCGCAGAAAGTTTTCAGCAGAGCCCAAGTTGGGCGTGCGAGCCCCCTGCCCCCATCTGCAGCGCAGGCAGCGGAGCTCCGCGACCTTTTCGTTCCGTCCGCCTTCCGAGTCCCCGTCACAGCCCAGCACCCGGTTCGCTGCCTTCTGTCCGCGGCCAGGTGCCGCAGCCCGGCCCAGCCCGTGTCCAGCGATGGAACCGCGGATGCTCTGCGGACGGAGCGCCTCACATGAGGAGAGCCCGCCCGCCCCTCACCTCCCCACCCGGTCCCGCTGCCCGGGCTGGCAGAGAAGCGGCGCGTTCCGAGGCAACAGTTGGCCGCTTCCCCCGGCATCGCCGTCGTCCCCCAGGACCGTCCGGACAGCCCTCCCGGGAAGGACGGGGGGGGAGGGAGGGAGAGGGACGGCCGCGGACCCAGGGCTGGACTGAGAAGGGGGCACAAAGGCGGCAGCTTCCCCCTGCAGCCCTCCGGGGAAGGCAACACCCGAGCGGAGATCAAAATAACGCGGGGGCTGCGGGGCTCCCCGCTCCCCTCCCAGTAAGGGGAGCTTCTTCCCACCCAAGAACGCCGCCTCAGCCCCCACCGGCGGCCGGGGGACGAGGAGACCCGGCTTACCTGAGCCGCCCGTCGCCCGTGCCCGCCGCGGTGACCCTCGTCCATCCCCCGCGCCTCAGAGACAGCCGCGGCGCGGCCCAGCCCTGCCCGGCCCAGCGCCGCACTCGGAGGCCCGCCCCGCGGTGGCTGCGTACGGCTCCCGCCAGCTGTCGGCCCCGGGCGGGCGCGGCTCACCCCGGACCCGCCTCCTGCTGCCGAGGGGGGCGAGGCGCGCGAGGACGACGGGGCCTGCGGGCTGAAACGCGCGGCGTACCGCACCTCTGCGCAGCCGTTCCTCCACACGCAGGGCCCGGCGTGCCCGCCTTGCCTCAGGCGCTCGCCGCCGTGTCACCTATGTTGTCGCTGAGGCGGCTTTCACCCATATCTGTCGGTTCCCAGACCGTCCGTCTCCTTTCCCCTTTGTGGGCTCTCTTTCAGTGTGTGAATGCTTGAGTTCACCAGGGCTGCAAATACTCTTTTTTTTTTTTTTTTTTTTTTTTGGCTTCACACAAGTCAGTACTTCCTCAAGATGTCAAAAGCAGATCTGAGCCCGTTCGCAGCTCGTGAAAATGCTTTGTACTTCCTCTTGCTTCTGGGAGGGTTAAGTAAGGTTAAAGCTGTGAGAGTGTTTCGGTGCTTGGTTTCCCCCTTCCCCAAAAGCCAGTCTGAGTCATTTACAGGAAGAAAGAAACCAAAAACAGCCGGCGAGTAACAGCGTTGGGAGTACAGCACAGAAATAGCAGGTTATTTGTTCACACCAAGGCTTGTGCTGCTGAGCTCTGTAAACGTGAGAAGCCAAATGCTGACCACAATGCCTGTGTCACACTGCCATGGAGCCAGGAGCTCACAGCTGTGCTCTGTCTGGGGAAATGTGTCAAAGCTGGGGCCTGTGCCACCCAGCAGGTGTGACTCAGGTTGTGGGGAGGCTGTCGGTGTGTAGGATGCTCTGCTGGCACAGTTCTGCCTTTTGCACCAGAGCAGTGTCCTGGGCAGCAACACTTCCACAACCATCACAGTATGCATCTGGCTATTTTTGAACTGCATTTTTTTTGGTCTGAAAATTCCCAATTTTCTGGTCAGAAATTAGTCCATGGAAAGGCTCTGCTACAGTGCATGTATTTAATACAGCTATCCCTACAGCATCCAGCTCAGTGGAGCGCTAAACTGCTGGCTTGCATTTTTTTATCTACTCAAAAGTAGCTTGTAAAAGCAGTAAAAAGCATTGCTCCACTTTCAAGCAGGAAGAACACTTACGTGGACAGCTTGAGCCTGGAGACAATGGAACCTGGGATTCACAGCTAGCAGCTCTGTGTCCCCTTTTCCTTGCTTATTTTTCTGGGGCACATGTTCTGACCGCTGTATGATGGGCATATCTTTAACTGAATGCCATTATAAAAAAAAGCTGTCCCTCATCACTGGTGAATACTCCAATTTTGTTTGTATATGTTATATATACTCTCAGAATGTATGTACTGAATGCCGATGGGATTTAGCCAGAAGAATATTTTGTTTCTGGATTCTGGTAGTATTTAGGAATTAGATTTTTTCAACTTTTAATTCTGTCGAAACGTATGTTATGTATTGATGAAATGAATTCTGGAACTCTACACAGCTTTCACGTCACACACTACCATAAGAGTGAAGTTGAACAGCCTTCAGGGGGAATGGCAGCTGAGTGATAGATTTCAGATTCTCAGTTTTGGACAGTGACGTTACAGGCTAGGAATTAATTGTTTAATCAGCTCTTTGCGCATTAGCCATGTGACAGTAACTGTCTGTGTGGAACTGCTATCCCAGTGCAGACGTGAGACAAATTCAGCTTGGGACATATTTGGTAGGGTTTGAAATCCTAAAGTCATCTCCTATCATTTGGACTCTACAAAATGTGTCAAATAACACCCAGCTTTTGCTCAGAAGTAGTGCAGGATTCCCACAAACATGTCTACCAACCCTGTGCCAGTATCTCAATCACCCTAAACTTGCTTTAAATTTGTGCTTGCATGTAGACAGGTGAATTGTGCCTCTAAATTTAGATGTGCAGACACTTACATGGCCTTAGATGTCAAGCAGGTGTTTAATGTCCCACTGCAGTCACTGTGTACTTTGCTGCACAAGTGAATCTACATTCATTGCAATGGAAATTTAGATACCTAGCTGAAGACACCTGCATACAGACCACTACAGTTTGGGAGTTCGAATCTCACATTGAATCCCATCCAAATCAGTTTGCTGACTCAAATCTCAGAGGTATTTAACGTTTTCTTGCAGCTATGGCAATGCATATGGAACCATAAGCCATGGCTCAGCTGGGACATGGTAGAAGAGCAGCAATCTTACAAGTCTTTTAGATTCTGGCATTGCAACATCTCCCGTAATTTGAAAGACCACATCGTTTTGTTTTTGTTTTTAAAGAGGAAGGATATATTCAAAAAGTCATCCACAACACTGGCAAATATCTGAATGACTATCTATCTGGGACAACATTTTCTAGTCTTTTGTAGAGGGTATGGTACCTTGCAAGTCCTAAAAATCATGACCTTATGCTGAATAACAAGCATCTGGATGCAACCAATGACCTCAGAACAGATGGAAAAGAGTTTTTTGCTTGTGATGTTCAAATTGCCAAGCAGAAGTAATAGAGTTATTTAGCAGTTTTCTCAAGTATTACCTGTAGAAGTTGATCTGTGGAATAAAAGGACATCTTTCTTAATGATTGTTTTAGCTTTCTGTTGACTGCCATAGAAGGTTAGTACAAACAATGTTCTCAGAAAAGAAGGTTTTAGCACTCACTTCAGAGATTACCAAATTTGAAAGGAAGTCTCTTCAATTTCAGAGCTACTTAATCATCTCCTCTGTCTGGAAGTACTTTGTTTTTTTTTGGTTAACACACAAAAAAAGAAAAAAAAAAAAGAGAATGCTACTGGATTCTATGAGGTAAAATAAGTAAATTTTATGAATATTCAGTATTCAGTATTATCCTGTCATCACTTGCATAATTCATGGTACTGATGCTGTTTGGAATTGCAGCTGTTCATCGCTTATGAAGACAAACCTCAGTACTAATCTGCAATTTAGGGACATAATTTTTTCTCAGTGATACCAGACAAAATTAGGAAGTAAAACCAATTTGAGACATAACCAAAAAAAAAAAAAAAAAAAGAGAGAGAGAGAAGAAAAAAAGGAGTTTATCTGTCTTTCTTATGAGTCTGAATCATATCTGAAATTGAAATTGTTTCCTACCAGAGAAATATGCTGCTGTATGTTTATCATTTTTTTTTCTTTCCTCGTAAAGAGTCAACCATCAGTAAGAGGGCAGAGAAAAGTTTTGTATCTCAGTTGTTGGCCTTCTGCTCAAATAGCTTGCTTTATCAGCGTGCACTGGGACTTCGTTGGAAATCCCCAGTTTATTTCTTGCATCAGCTGATGAAAGAACTTAGCAGAAGCATGGGCAGCCCTTTTCTGGCAAAGGATCAACTGCTGGATATTAGAGAAGCTACACTGATCACAAAAATACAGGCATCCCAACTGAATACAGCTGGAAATTTGTCTTGTATTTGTTTACCTATTTGGGAGTCAATGCATCAGAAATATAATCCCCATTAAAATGCATGTACACACCTTGGAGAGGTGTACAATAAAAGCATGTTTATTTAATGTCTTGATTATATTCATTAGGCATTCAATGTAGACTCAATTTTATTATCAGTCTTACAGAAGTTAAACAAGTTTGCTCAATAACCTCTGTGATTAAGTTTCTTGTATAAGCTTTTAAAGATATCATGGGCATGTGCACAGTTCAAAAATAGTTGAGATTTATAAAATAGAATAAAATACATAATAGAATAAAAATAAATGTTACTTTTGTCATTTTTAACAAGTCTGAATATTATATATTTTATATATACTATTTGTATACTATAAATAGCATATATAATAATGGATCTTTGGTTATGTAATTGAATGGGAATATGGTTAGACTCTGGGATACTTTTTGGGTATGGTTCTCCACTGTGAACATCCAAATATACATGACAAAGCATAATAATATTGCTCCTTTATACTGCAGATGCATAACTGGTAACACTGTAGTACTGAAAATCATAAAAACAACAGAAAGCTTACCTTTTCAGAACTCAGAAGTTTATCAAGAAGCTTGATAATGCTTACTCATTTTGTATGCTTTTCCTACAATGAAACTGCAGGGCAGTGGAATTATAGTTTACAAAAAAATAGTTCAGATTTGATGTAATAATAATACTAATGCAAAACGAATAGCAATCATTTCAATATCTTTCTGGATATGTAATGTTGCATTTATCACTATTAATGTTAATAAGAAAATGTCTATGTACCAAACTATTTTAAGCTGGTCGGCACAAACCCATTTTCATTTGCATCTACTGAGATGTATCCTGGCAACCGTATATTTTTGGATTCGTAACAATTTATTCTATTCATTTTATGCAAATGAGATAACCAATACTGCAAGAATCATGAGAATTCAAGATGGATATCTCGGATAACATTGTTCAGAGCTATAGATAGATGACTAAGGATGATCTGTAAGTCATATAATTTTTTCAACAATTTATTAAATATTTCCTTCAACACATCAACCCAGCTAAAAGGTTTATCTTGCATGATTCACATACTTTTTATTCCAAAATGGAAAGCATTAGCAACCCAATCTGTGTCCTGTGAAGTAACGATTATCCCACACCATGGTTCTGCTTCCAATTTGTTCTTTCGTCAGTTGAAAATGCTGCATGTTTTCCAAACTCACACAGAGCTTAATCAGCTGGAGGAGAAGGAAGAGCAAAGACTCCAGCCACTGATCGCATCTGTACATGCTGACTTGCTAACTGGATAAATAAAATAGTGTCTACATCAAACACAAAGCTGAAGTGCTATATATGGAGTTACTATCTTATTGTGTCATTGAAATGTCATTGAAAGGACTCATATAAGAAAAGTGTCTTATAGTTTTGCTGTTTCTGTGAGAAAGATTTGTATGCATTTGCTATAGGAATAGTTTACAGCAACTTGCACATCTTCAGTATATTTTGGTACCATCAAAACTTTTACTGTTTCCCTTGAGATCTAAGGTCAGCTGGGCCAAAGCTTTGTTTATGTACGGTGTATAACACTGTCCTAAGTACAGAACACTATCAAAAGAATTAATTCCTTTTCCCTACCTTTGTTTAAGAGATTTTAGCCTGAATCTAACTCACTGAACCTGAACAGTCCAAAAGCCAGGCCTATGTAGTTCTTCTGAAGAAATGGCAATTCTGAAGCAGCGCAGCTGGTAGACTCAAGCTGTTACCTACCAGATGTTCCTAAGTGCACATGATAAATTTTGCTGTTCCACTTTGAGACAATGAGCTTCCAGTCCTGACCAGTAAGATTCAGTCATATCCAGAATAAATTAAAACTGGGCAGCTGAAATTGGTCCCCAACCAGTTTTCCTGTCCTTGCTTCAGCATCAAATCTACGTCTAGCATGAGCGATGGAACTATTTCTGAAGCACTTCCCGAGCCACTGAAGTTTTCAGCTGGCCTAGGATTCTTTTTTCAGTTTATTATAATACATAATACTGACAAAATACAATATTAAGAACGTGCTTCCTGAGCTAATCAGTAAAGCCTTTCTTGTGTAGAAAATTTCAGCAATATGTTTTTGCCTTATTGCTACATGGCAAACTTAAGTTTGACTGAAATCTTTAAGAGAGGTAAAAGATCAGGACTGCAGTTTGATGATGTATGAAGTGATGAGCTGTTGTTCCAGGAAATTGCACAAGTATGTCAAAGTAACAATTGGCTTGCTAGAATAGACTCTTAGCTTTTATAATAGGAAAAGCCAGGATTTTAATTGCACTTAAAATTTCAGTATGGGTCCAAATACATAAATGCCTGAAGGGATGTGATGAATATGGAGTTCAGTGATGACCACTGCCAGGTTAAGAAGCATTGGGCACAATCTAAAGCATAGGAAGTTCTGTCCAAACACCAGGAAGCATTTCTGTGCTATGGAAGGGATGGAGCACTGGCACAGGCTGCTGCAAGGTTGTGGGGTCTCCTCCTTGTTCCTCTGTTGTTTTGGTAAGGCACATTACCACTTCTAGCTGCTTGTGAACTTCTTGCCTGTGATTGTTATTCCCTAGGATTTACTAAGATGACCTGCTAGTATAGTCAACATGTGATAGGTTAGATCAAACTGTTTAATTAGTAGGTCTTTGCTGGGCCAGTCATTTTGACTGAACCATACTAGAACATGCTCACCCTGTCAGCCCTGAAAGAAGACATAAGCAAATGTGAGATCTTCTAGCACAAAGTGGAGAGAGAGGCATGCAAGTTGTTCATACAATGTGCATCTGCTTATCACTCAGCAAATTTAAGGAATTCAAAACTGAGTCCTCCCTTCTACAACTGTTTGGTTCTTCCGATGCAGCAGAAAACTTAAAGCATATACTTAAAGCATATCCTTTATTAAAGTTATTGTGATTTAACTGTTCTTAGCTTCATCTAAACACATCTCAGGTGTAAATCTAGTGTAAATCTTTCAGTAAATCTGTAAATTCTGCAGGTGTTTTCTTCTCTTCACCTGTGTTTCACAAATTGTTGAGGATCCATAATACATGCAAGACAGTAGAAGACTAGAAGATTGGCATCTGTTTTCTTTTCAAGTTTATCTAAGTAGGATAAATAAATTTTAAAACAATCTTAGATATTGTAGTCAGCTAACCAAAACCACCCTGAAATTTGAAAAATCGAAAATGGAAAATGGTATCTCTTTCAAAAGAAGTGCTTCTGCCTTTTAGTCAAACGTTCAAAGAAAATTTACATATAGGAGCACTGGTAAGGGCTCCATTTGAGAGGGTGCCAACATGAAAACAATTTAATTCTTCAACAATCTAGGCATTCCAAGCTTAGTCTATCATTTCTCTAGTTTATAAAGTAAACAGCATAGCAGCAGAAGTGCCAGGAGCATTGAGAAACTGCTTAACTGCCCAGGAGTACATTACTCTTCTGCTGTCTTATTAGAGTTAGAATTATTGTAGCTTATATATCATCCTCCTGCTAGATCATATCAAAATTAATTAAAAAAGGTAAATATCCTTATTATTAGTAAATTACTTAGGCATTTTCTGACATCTGACAAGGAAAGATAAACAGATTTTCTGGAGTTCTCTACATAACCATTGCATATCTTCTTTCAAGCATTGAATCTATACATAGATGAAATGAACTGTTGCCTATCTGAAAGAAAATTGCAGCAGTAATTATGAAAAGTCAATAGGAATCAAGCAAGTGTTCGAAATTAACAGTAGTTAATACTGAGACAATTATGAGAAAAAATGGAAAGTTTATTTACATGGGTGGAAAAAGACCTGTTTCCACAATGTATTTAATAATCATAGGATCACAGCATCATTAAATAATTCATGTAGGAAAGGACCTTGTGCAGTTTGTACTCCAACCTCCTGCTCAAAGCAGTATCAGCTGTGAGATCAGGCCACATAGCAATGATGTTTATCCAGCTGAGTCCTGAAAACCCCCAAGTCTGGAAACTGCACAGCCTGTGTCAGTCTACTGTCTGACTGCCCTTGTGCTGAAAAGAGTTTTCTTTCTAGCCAACGTGCACATCTCTTCAACGTAGTGTGTTATGTCTCCCTCTCCTGCCATACATCTCTCTGAAGTGCCCATGTCTGTCTTCCTGGATAGTCTTCTCAAAGGTATTAGAAAGCTGCTGTTAGTCCCACCCTAATAGTCGTATTCATAGACGTTAAATCATCTGTTTTTTCCCATCAGTTACTATGAATGAAAAATAAATACCTTACTCCACCTTACTTTCTTCCATTTGCCTCATAATGCCACTTATCCTAAAGCAGGTGCTCAAGTCCAGGATCATGGAGTCATGAAAAGGTTTTGAGTTGGAAGGGTCCTTAAAGCTGACGCAGCTCCAGCTCACCTGCCACAGACAGAGTAGCCACCCACCAGATCAAAACCCACCAACATCTAAACTAAACCTATTTAGATTATGTTCCTTGTGAGAAAAGCTCCTCACTTTCTAGCAGCAACCAGATGTTTCTTGAAATCAAAAGTGTTTCTGGCTTTGGCATTGCTTCTTGCAGCAGTCCTAGTTAGACATTCTGCAGTTCTACCTTGTACAGTTGTTTCAGCTTTGTTACTATGGTGAAAAACAATCCAAGTATTTGACAAGATGATATGCAAACAGTCTTTTCTAACTCATTAATAGGTGACAGCTGAAAGCTATTTCTCCCATGACAAGAAATATGTTAATTCAGCTGTTAGAAGAAACAACCGAGCACTGAATTACAGAACAATTAATTTTGCATAAAACAAATGAAACATAAAAATTTTTGTCACATGTTTATAGATCTCATAGTAGGACTGCAGCATATTTTCTGCTTCAAGTTTTTCAGTGTATTTTCTGCATTTCTTTGCATACAAGAAATGGCTTATCTTACAGGGTAACACCTATAAGAGAAGCTGTAGGAATAAGCTGAGAGCTGTGTTTTAGCACAGGCCTAACAAGAGAATTCTGTCATGATGAAAACAGAAGAAAGCATTTAAAAATTTTGTGGATAACACAACCTCTATGACTTCAGTGGCACGGGAGAAAACAAATAGGATAATTGTTTGCCATCATAACTGAATCAGATCGCAAGGAGCTCCATCTTCATCATGGAGTTTGAAATAGTGCCAAAATCTCACACATGACTTAGGTGGAGGCTGGTTTTCCTGAGCCTGTGCACAGAGCAGAGAGGAGTTCTGCCTTTTGTTGAGGTTCAGGACAAGGGCATGACATTTCTTTCTGTGTGTTTGCTTTGTGCATCCAGTGATTACAAATGGTGTTTTCTTTACCCTGAAAGTTCCACAGTGATAGGGAATGCCACACAACCAAGGACAAAAGTCATACCATTACAGTTTTTCCTTCCGCAGCATTACTTTGTATCAGATTTTGTCTGGAATGAATTTTTATTAACTCCTTTCCACCAACTAAAGTAGTTCAGAGAGAAGGCTTAATGCAAATGAATCAATAAGGTAATTAGTGTTTTAACCAAATGAGCAGGTTCATTTCATGCAGTACCAGAAAGGCATTTCCAGCTCTGCTTCCCTGACAAACTTTACCATTAATCAACCACATCTAGCTTGTAGTTTGCTAAATAGCACAAAGATGACGACATGAGCCAAGCTGCTGTATGTGATTTGCAATCCATTGATTATCATACAGCAAACGGAGAAAAGAGGAGCGAGGTTAAAAGTTGTATTTTAACATCTTAATGGCTGTGGAACCTACCTATCAGGGTCTTGTTCAGGGTTTCGGTCTCTGGCAGTCAGCAACTTTCAGATCTCTAAAGGGTTCCTCGCTCTCCAAGGGCGACTGCCATGTGAAGCTCAGAAAGAGGCAGCACAGATCTGCATATTCAGTGCTGGGTACAATAGCTCCATTCTCACTGTCAGGTCAGCAGTCAAGTTCAGCGTAACTCCTCCTTCTGGTTCTGAATCAGGACTTTATGGAAATGCTGCGGATTTTTAATAAAGCGACTCTGCTGTGAAACAAATCTTCCCTTAGTGACAGCTTTGTGCTGAGCCGCAACAGCACAGAGCTTATTAAGTCAAAACTGTAAAGTTCAAAGACAGCATCAGGTTTCAGTAGGCATCTCTCCTCCCCTGTTCTTCACAGAAACATAATTTGTTACCGCCTATATTTTTGTTAGTCAAGTAAAGTCTACGCGCTCTTGCTGCTGTAAAGCTCAGTGTATTTTAGTAACTAGTGAACCATTCTCACGTTTGTTTGTTTTTTTTTAATCAAAAGCCAAAATTTCAGATTATTAAACTTATTTTCAGTCTTCTGTACCAAAATTCAGTTATGGGCTGTGATTTCTAATCAGCAATAAGCTCTTCCATAGCTCTGGAAATGATCATTTTCAGTGATCCGTATCATGGTGCAGTATTAAATTAATGCGTCATAGAGCAGAGGAATGTTATTCCATGGCTCTTAATTCAGTCATATGAGCTGACTTATGGAAAAATTTTTCTTCCCAGAATATAATTTATGCTCTGAATGAGCTCCATCCTTTTAAATTTCAGTGTTATGGTCTTTGCAAAAGTTGCAAGTGATTATAAACTCGTGTGAAAGCAGCAGCAAGTTTATTTCAATTTCAAAATAAAAATGCAAACCTTAAATCTTTATTTATTTTCCCCATTGGTTTTATAGAAACCCTAAACAAACTCCTTATATATGAATCTCTGCACCACTTAGAATTTATCATTTTCATTCTGATTTCAGTGCTTTGTGTTGCAATCAAGTGGAACTCAGTATTTAAGCGTAGAGGGCTTGCATCATGTTAAATGCACAAAAAACAATTTCCTTTAACTGAGTGCTTCTTGGTCCTCATTTAGAGTATCAGCCAGCGCTGTGGTTTCCCTGTCATCGAAAATCCAGCCACTGGCTTGAATGTGACATTTCTAACATGGCGACTGGGTCTCTGGGACCCTTTTTTGGAGATTTGTAAATATAAACTTCTTTCTTCCTTCACCCACAGTGATCCTGTAGATGGCTGCTGTAGATCATGGTCCAATCTCAGCCTCTCTGTTTTTCTGCTGACTGGGAGTCTTTCCTCAGCCACTGCATCAATCTCAGCCACTGCATCAAGAATTAAGCATCAACCACATTTAAGAGATTTTGGAAAGAAGCTTTTGAAAACAGGCCGGTCTCTCAGTGAGTAAAATGCAGTGGGTAAAAAAAAAAAAAAAAAAAAAAAATTTTTGCAACTTTTTTTTTTTTTTTTTTTTTTTAAATTTAAACAAATAATTTGATACCATCTGCCTGGGTCAACTTTGAGTGTGACCAATGGATGCCGTAGGAACTGAATAACTGAATGAGGACAGATGTGGAAAGGATCTCTTTGAAAGGGTAGATAACTGCAGGACAAGGGGAAATGGTTTTATGTTGAGGGAGGGAAGATTTAGGTTGGATGTCAGGGGGAAGTTTTTTACAAGGAGAGTGCTGGAACAGGCTGCCCAGAGAGGTTGTGGATGCCCCATCCTTAGAGGCCAGACTGGACGGGGCCCTGGGCAGCCTGGTCTAGTATTAAATGTGGAGGTTGGTGTCCCTGCCTGTGGCAAGGGAGGGTTGGAGATTCATGATTCTTGAGGTCCCTTTCAACCCTGTCCATTCTGTATTCTGTGATTCTGTGTGATTCTGTGATCTAAGTGGTATATTTTTTCCCAGGGTAAACTCAGTGCATATCTCCTTTGCTATTGTGGTCATGGTTTTTTTTTGTTGTTGTTGGTTGGCGCTTTTTTTTGTTGTTGTTGTTTTATATTTCTCTTGGTCAAAGTTTCCATTTTCTCTGCAGAAAGCTTTCACCAAGCTTTCTTTGGTGTCTGTCTGAAATGATACGCGAGGTGTCATGCAAGGTGACAGCAGAATGAGTAAAATAAATAGGATGCCTGTTAACGAAAGTGGATTTCCTTCTACACAGTCATTACTTATGTCATGCTAACTTTCCATATCCTGTAAATATGAACCTCACCTCAAGCAGGAAACACATGTGCGCACATTCTTGTCATTGAAAAAAACGATACAAGGCAAAGTTAGCTGGCACCAGACTTCTAAACTGCAATGTTTGTGAAAAGTCACAAACACACCAAGGGGAGATCTATATAAAAACATGAAGCATGAAGTTACAGAGTTAAAAATGTACAGTGATATTTATACTGTTCTCTTAAATAAGCCTGAGCATTCTGATCTCCTTTAAAACTGAGGTCTTGTGCCCAAACCCAAAAGAACTCTACTAGTGATAACTCTCTTTTGAAGTCACAGGGTTAACAACACTGTAGCTACATAGTCCTGTTAAAGGGCTGTTCATGTTAACGTAAGCTGGAATAGCTGAAATGAAATCAAAGGAACTATTTTTTAAATGCTTGCATATATAACATAACCCATGTTATTAGGACAATTTAAAGAACAGCAAAAAGCCATTGTTTCACAAATAATTGTTCTCTAAGATTATATTTCTTTCCATGCTACTAAATGGAACAGTACATAAGAAAAACACTGCAAAAGTTGTTTTAATGAATTTTGGGAATGGATCTTCAGGGAGTTGCAGGAGAATCTTATGAAGAAAGTCTCTGGTAGCTTTAATTACAGAAACACTACCTGCATACACAAAGGAAAATGAGGCTCTTCATCCCTTTTTTCCTTTCACAGCCTGTTGTGTTAGGTCTGTGCTCCACAATGCACAGTAGAAGTTCCGCAAGGTTTAACAGCTGTGGTAGCCTGAAGGAGCTGCTGAGATGAGCATTAACAGGCTAGGAATATTGATAGAGCTGTAGCGGGGGTATGTGTTATGAAAGAAAGAAGAAATCTTACAATATATTTGAGAAAAAATGTAACATCATTACAGAAATTTACCTTCTTGTAAGAGATGTCATCTGAAAACATACATCTGATGCCTGCAGGGATAAATGCAAGTGGTGTTAATTGGATCTAAGGCTGAAATGTTGTAGCTTAGTTTGGGAAGCAGTTCTCAAAATCCCCTCTTTATTTTACAGATGCCTCAAAATTTCATCAGTATTGTTTCCTAATGTGATGAATGTGGATCATGGAGCTATTCTCATTCACTACTGCAGAAGTCACCATGGGAAGGGGTGGGAATTTATGCACTTCAGATGATGTGTAGGGAGCAGCTGGAGTAGAAGGTCCATCTGTTCTCCTGGCATAATCTTCTGACCTCTGTCTTCTCATTGGTTATGTCAGAAAATAGGAATTATTTTTCTAAACAGGTATAAAAAAATCCAGTGATCTTTTTTAGTACATACCTGTTATGAATCTTCATCAGAAGTCAGTGTTTCTAACAGCCCAGCAGTGTGCCTTTCCTGTTTTCTTGCTGCAGAGACCCGCATGTAGCCTGCAGTCATACAGAGATGTACCACAGTGTCTACCACAAGTCAAATGTTCGCAGGCAGCTGTAAATACATGTCAGCTCTTGATCAAGCCTTATATGGATTTTATTCTTTAAAGACTCATGGATAGGCTGAGAGACCTGGGGCTTTTCAGACTGGAGAAGAGAAGGCTCCAAGGTGACATGATAGTGGCTTTTCACTTTCTGAAGAGCAGCTACAGGAAAGAAGGGGACAGACAGGATTGAGCACAGCCCTGCTGAAAAACCTGGTGTAATGGTGGATGAGAAGCTGGACATGAGCCAATAATGTGCCCTCACAGCCCAGAAAGCCAACTGTATCCTGGGCTACATCAAAAGAATAGTCAGCAGCTCAAGGGAGGTGATCCTGCCCCTCTATTCTGTGCTGCTGAGGGCTCACCTGGAGTACTGCTTCCAGATGTGGAGTCCTCAGTACAGGAAAGACATAGACCTGTTGGAGTGCATCCAGAGAAGGGCCTCAAAAATCATCCATGGAATGAAATACCTCTGCTATGAAGACAGGCTGAGAGAGCTGTGCTCTTCAGGCTGTAAAATAGAAGGCTGCTAGGTGACCCGAGGGCAGCCTTTCAGTGTCTAAAGGGGAGCTTCAGGAAAGAAAGGGAAAGGCTCTTTAGCTAAGTCTATTGTGATAGAACAAGGGAAATGTTTTCAAGCTTATAGAGGAGAGATTTACATCAGATATAAGGAAGAGGTCATTTACAGTGAGGGTGGTGAGGCAGTGGAACAGGCTGCCCAGAGATTTGCTAGATGCCTTGTCCCTGAAGACTTTCAAAGCAAGGCTGGATCAGGCCCTGGGGAACCTAATCTAGCTGTGGTATCCCCATTCATGCAGGGGGGTTGGACTAGATGACCTCTAAAGGTCCCTTCCAACTCTGAGGATTCTATGATTCTATAATTCAATGTTTTCAGCTGGCTTTTTTAATACAAACATTAAAAAAAAAAAAAAAAAAAGCCTAGGGCTGGTGTCCCAGCTGCAACCAAAGAAGTCACTTGAGAAAAGGCATAACTGTTCAAAGAATTGGCAAACATGGATGTTGGCAGCTGCCATCCACCCAGTTCTAAAAAAGTCTTACAAAAGATGAAGCGAAATTTGAGCTTAAAAAAAAAAATAATACTGCACACACTAAAGCGTAGCCTGTAGAAAGTGACACTAGGAACATTAGATGCTTGTGTTGTAGTCAAGTATAGCCCTTAAGAGTCATCATGTGTCTAAAATGTTGCTACTTTTTTTTTTTTTTTCCTGTTGGTCTGCTTTATAATGAAGTCAGACCAGTTATGGTAGCAGGCTTAGGCTGCAAGAGGTATTCATTCCAACTGCGACAATATTTGTAAAAGAACATTCCTAGGAGGACTACTGGCTTATTTCAAAATGAATTTTTTTTTAATAGAGGTCATCTTTCATTTGAATACATTTGTTTATTTTTTTTTCCTTGTTCCCTTGGTTTGTTCTGGAAAATATAGGGTGAAAAATTCAAAGCAGTAAAAGCACTGCAATATTCATAACCTTCCCAGAGACGCGGTGCTTGTAGATGATACAGAATACTTGAAGGTACAGTGAAAAGGCATATTATAGTATATCACTTATGTGCTTTAAAGGCAGAGCAAAAAAATAGTCATAGGCAACAAAAAATCTCACTTTTAATATGGATCCATACCTCCCTGACTACTGCCAAACACAAGATGTCTTCTCTATCTCACTTTCTTTCCCTTCTATGAAACTTCATCTTCTGCGTCTCTGTTTTCAATTCATGTGAAACAGCAAGGTGTTGAACATAATTAATTTTTTATCCATTGCTATAATATTCAACTGTTACAAGTTCCAACTGATGGAATGGAGAACAGAACCAGATCACCCAACTGGGAGCTGAAAAAGAGCAGTCTTCTCATTGTGAAGGCACAGGAACAAAGATAAACAATACTGCTATAAAAGCTTATAAAACACAGTTTTAATGTAAATATAAGAACACATGTATTTATGCAGTATTTAGATTCTAAAGCTTTCTCTTCTTCGTCTGGCCAGCAGATGGATGCTTCACAATCCTCTGGTTAAGGATAATATATGTACCTCCTTCAGTATTAAATATTGAGGCTGCACAAGATCCAAATTCTGATATAGTTCCTCAGAAGTAGCTTTGAAGCATACTCTGATTCAGTGCTCCCTTCTTTCCTTCTTACATGAATTTCTTGTTCCTTAATTGCTCCAGGAAGGAGTTTTGACTTTCCTGTAATTACATGGTTGTTTCCATAAGTTTTAGAAACATTATGGCCAGAAGTTATACCAGAGGAGGTTTAGGTTGGATGTCAGGAGAAACTTTTTCTCTCAGAGGGTAGTCAGGCACTGGAATGGCTGCCCAGGGAGGTGGTGGAGTCGCCGTCCCTGGCAGTGTTCAAGAGGCGCCTGGATGAGGAGCTACGAGAGATGGTTTAGTGCTTGTGGTACTGATAGGAATGGGAGGGTGGTTGGACTGGATGATCTTGCAGGTCGTTTCCAACCTTGTGATTCTGTGTGATTCTGTGTGATTATCTGCTATTGTCATGGCCACGTGCAGTTAAGCTGTACAGTTTTCTTGACAGTGAAGCCAGTTTGACAGTGGAACGGTCTCAGCCTACTTGTTTCTACTTTCTACTTCTTTTTCTCCTGTTGTCTGGACTTTCAGATTACACCAGTTATTTGCATAGCCCTTGGAGAATTTCACTAATCTGCTTTCTATCCAGTTTTATAATTAATTGCATTTGAAGAACTGAATATTTGATGAATTGTGGCAAAAGGGAGATTCTTTAAGTTTTCTTCTATACTGAGCAAAGCAGTTAATAAAATATTCATCCCAGCATGGCGTTATTAAATTTTGAGTCTTTAGTTAGAGAATATAGTAAATTTATTTTTAGGATTCCTAGCACCAGATCAAGATATCATGAGCACATGATAGTGATTATTATTCTGATATAGACCAGCTACATGAGTTCAAATCTCTTTGATTACCTTCTCTGTGACACAAACTTGCAGCGGTATGTTTTATGCACAGTAAGTCATTGTCTATCTGTTTCACTGTATGCTGCATCAAATGCTTGCCATTTTCTCATATTTAGCCTAAAGAGCACAGAAAGATATAAAGCCAATATAAATGTAGTATATGCAACTTGTACCTATTGTTTCAGTGTGAAACTCTTCATATATTAAGACTTATAAATCATAAGAACATATGAATAGAAATAATCATTCTGACTTCTGACATCCCCAGACACTGTGGTAACAAATCACTAAAAGGAATGCAACTCCTCCCTCCAACTCTGTCCTTGAGGGATACCATATAACGTGATTCATCTGACCTAACTTTAGATCTTCACATCTGAGCTAGCCATACTTCAGAGACAATGAAGAGAAATGGGCATGTGATTCATCTGACCTATTTCAGCCACATACTTTAGGATGAGTTTAATTGCAGTCTAGAAATGTGTCTTAGACTCCTTGACCATAAAATTAGTCTACTGCGACCTGATCAGATGAAGATGTCTAAAATAGGTCAGATGAATACCATTTAAACTATCTGAAAACAGAGACCACACTATGTAAGATATGCCACAAAGAAGGGAGAAAAAAAAAAACGAGATTGAATCTTAAAGCTACTTAGTGCCATGAGAAATTATGGATATCAGGTGCTTGCTGAACCATTTTGTGTCATAAAAGGATTCATAAACATAAAATATTCACATACTTACTCACATATATACATTCAGAGCTTTTGGGGGTGTCTGAGGGTATTTGAAAGAATTTAACATGATTTAAAGATTTAAAAGAATTGAATATGATGTAGAAGATCCAAGCAATTTTGGAGCAGCAGGCAGAAATCAGGTTGAACATTTAAGACATACCAGAATCCTACATGCCAAGGTAAGGAAAACTACATCAGCTCTCTAATGTTCTTGTAGAAGGATATCTAGGACGGTTATCATCTTCACATGGAGATGCCCACACTTAGATTTCTACGTATATGTGTGTTTAGTGTCTAAAGTTCTGGTTATAATCAATAAAACTAAAAGTCTGATATATTGACCTGCATATAAGCACCTAATAATGTATGAGATACCCCAGGGCATCATACTTAGCCTGCCAAAATCACTACAACAATACAAGTCCCCAGCAAGTCCTGTGTCATTTAATAAATAGTGACAGATGGCATTTTTTTTCAATAACTTGAATCCCATTCCTATATTTGCCCTTGGTAACTGCAAAGAGAAATAATGTTGAAGGGATTGGGAGCATAGGTAGTATACTCCTCAGTCCTCTCAATTGAAGACTGAGGTTCAGACAGAAAGAGAAGAGCAGACCAGTTGAATTAATGGTTTTGTGTTTGGTTTCATTCTCAGGCTTTTAAGTAATATGATCTTGAACACACCTTCAGTGTCAGATGGGACGCAACTGATCAGGAGGAACAAGAATATACTTGGCAGCAGGCTGAATGGGCTCATCACCAGAGCTTTAAACTAGATTTGATGGAGGAAAAGGGAAAGTACTGCTGAGAGACAGAGAAAAGCCAGGGAGCACTGTCACTTCAGGATGCAGCTGGGAAAAGCTTCAGATTGGTCCCAGAGAAATTTGGGAGGTCTCCTCCAAGAAGGTAACAGCCAGTAGCCCAGCTGAAGTGGCTCTACACCAGTTCACTCAGCATGGGAAATAAACAGTCTGTAAATTTTGTCATAAATGTATGTATTGAATTAGTAGACATACTGAAATCTATTTTTTGTCCCATTTTATAGCAACTGGAATACCTATAACATATTTCATGTTTGCTTGCAGAAATTTAGAAGACTGCTTCTAATGGAATTATAAAAGACTTTTCTTGCATAATTCAAGCCAAGTTATATCTGCTAGAATTTATTCTCAAGAGACATGCACATATTATTATATTTATAATCTCTAGTGTTGTACAGATCACAAGCACCGAAAAAATAGATATTTCACATAAAATATAGCAGAACTGAATACCATATAATCCAGGGATCTCTGCATTCTGACATCACTGATCTCTGAAAGGAAATCAGGTGATTATTACAGGTGAAGACATTGCCTACATGGTAATTTTGAGCATTAGTCAGAACTCTGAATACAAGTAATTCCTAGATATTCTCATATGAATACTGAACAATATCAAACTTGAAGAGGATTTAAAAACCATGACAATATTTATTTCCCTACTTACTGTGATAATAAAGCAATCGCTAATATCGCTAAATAAAGATTCAGATCTGACTTAAAATTTATTCAGATTTGAGGCAATTCACTTTGTGTTGGTGAGAGTGCATATTATAGATCTTGTTGCTTAGAGACACGACTATCTCCAAGAACAGCAACTCACCACAAACATATTCCAGGGTCCTAAGCCAATCTTCCAAACACTGTAACTCTTTTGTTCCTCTTTCCCTCTCTCCTCTTTACCCCAGCAAACACAGTAAGATCTGAGCTGGGAAAACCTTTGCCAACAATCACCTTCATAATTCATTACCTGAATTAGATTAAAATATCAAAAATCCCTGATCCTACTCCCTTTTCTTCTGCTTTTGTCTTCCATGAAGGCTGCAAAAATAAATCCTGTAAAGCTATTTTCCTGTTTTCCTCTTAGTTTTAAGCAGTGGAGTAATGTTCTCTTAGGACTGACTATGCTAGTAGAAGTAATCATTAAGTAGAGAAAGGAAAATGTTTTAAATGAACAAATTAATAATTTTTTTTAAGGTTTCTTGCAATGCTTAAGAAATTCGATGTTTCTCTGGCAAATTAATATTTCTGCATATGTGATGCCATTTTGTTCCTAAACATTTTCTTTTCTATCTTTGCAATTCTAAACACAGATTATTTTAGTATTTCATATAGTTGCTTATACTACATGAGCTTTGCTTTATTATTCCTTCTAGAATCAGTAAATTACAGTAACCCTTCAGTGTTACAAAAGTCCTAAGCTGGCATTAAGTTCTGCAGTGAAGATTGATTGATCTTGACTTTCAGACATTTTTAAGTAGACATAACTACTTGGATGAGAAGATAGACTGCAAATATAAGAAAGATTTTCATAAATGTACTTTCAGCCATTGCTGTGTCCTGCTAGAAGTGCTGTTGTCCACTCCAAATTGAGGGTTTTAAATGTGCTTCAGACCAGAGTAAACAGTTGAAAGGAATGTTAAAATGGTCTCAGAGTATTTGATCTGAACTTCTGAACAATTTCCCTATCTCTAGCCTGAAGTGATAGGCATGTTTAAGTAACACATAATTCATTGCTACTCTGGATGAGGTGATATTTACTCCCTTATTATGGAAGGTAAAATCTTCAGCATATGAAATGATAAATTGCATGTTCATATTTTTGGTGACACATATGGAGGGTTATACTTCATTGTGAGCTTTCCTATTTTCCTTGGCTTTATGTGGAAGCACAGAGTACTAGTGATGAGTGGCTACTCAAAATTCAGAGATGAATGTTCTCAGCTGTCTTTCAAAGACATACCAGAATAAGTAAATTAATTAATTAATCAATTAATTAATTCAGCTTTGATATTTTCCCACCACTAGGAAAGTTTTTGCTCACCTGGATTGATGCACAGACAGGCTGTGTATTAATTAATGGTATGACAATCTTCTCAGCAGGACAGATATTTTGAATATAAAGATTTAATGGCCTGCATTTTCCAACTGAGGTAATTGGGAATTAATGACTTCCTCCATTTGCCTTTTGGAACAGCCTGTTCCTTGAGGACTGCAGAGATGTTTCAGGCCATGTCCTCCCAGACCTGAAGGCAAAATTAATCTTGACATTCATGCAGGAATGTGGAGAAGAATGTGACCTGTGCTTTATAGTCCTGCCCACTTATAGAGATGCAACTTTTTTGGAATGAATAAGCATCAACTCTCTTTAGTTTCAACCAGCAATACCAAGGTGAGTGCATTGGGTGTGCCTGGGAAGCTTTTTTGATCCTTCTTTCTCTCAATGTGAAACAAATTCCTTTTCCCCAGGATCAAAACATGGTATGTTGTGTCATGCTGTTGTTCAGGAAAATTGAGTGAAATTAATCTTAGGGCCGTAAGTAATGTGAATACACACATTCTACATAAATGTATGTGTGCCTATCCTCTAGAAGTCTTTTCTTCTGTGAAATATTTTGTTGTAAGTATAGAAATGAGTGTATGTAAGTGTTACCTTTCAAAGGAATGAATAAAGTTGAAAAACACTGCAAGGTCAGTTAAATATTGTTTCCTGAACCTCAAAACTTACAATAATAATTTTTTTTAAAAAAGAAAAGTTTTAAATAATCATATTGCTGACTTCTTGCTTAATCTGAAGCAGACCAGCTGTTTTTGCTTGCAGTTCCTCTCCACCTTTTGATAATCATCATGGCAGATGGCTCGTTGCTGAATGAGTTTGATCCTATTTTTACTGAACTTCATATTTAGATAACTATGTATCATATTTCCTGTTCATTTATTGCTATTAATTTTGTTCTTATAAATCTGTATATGCATCATTTATTAGTTCTACAATCCGTGTTAATCTATTTATTGCTTTAGTATACCATTTAGAATTAATCAGGTGGAGTAAAACAGTGCCATCTTGTGGCACTCATTAGTTGTGTAGCAATTTCTAGATTATTCAGCTTTATCATTTCATAAAGTCAGCATTTTCCAGAGTTGATTTTTTGTTGTACCAAAATGTTACCCAAAACAGGAAAATCTTCCTTTTCTTAAAAAGTTGTTCGAGAAAGCAAAGAAACCATATTTCCCTGCTCAAGCATGAGCATTTTTGAGGTCTTTTATTTTCTGTTAGAGAAATATATTAATACCACTAAAAGAAAAAAAAACTTATCCTTTATGGGACACATTTCACAGTTTGAACTATCTAGGCATGCTATGAAAATAAGTTGTTAAAAGGATGACCTGACAGGTTGTCCTGATAAAGATGGAGTTCATGGAAAATATCATTTTGAAAAAATTGTCTTCTGGATGGGTGAAGTATCTTGGATGCCAATGTACTATGGACAAAGCATTCAAAACATCAGTTGCTCAAAAGGTTTCAAGAATCTATTACATCCGTCTACCAATCTGGCTACACTTTCCCCCAGAACTGTAGCACTAAGCAATTTTTTCCTGTCATTACATTGTGTTGCACCTGAGGAGGAGGCTCAGTGTTTATGAGCATGATATGCACTCAAAATAGATTCAAGAACTGAGTAAGTGCCTTGTCTTGTCTTCTGTTCTCTGCTTGACTTTCAGTTAGAAAAGGTAGCGTGAGATTTTCAAAAGCACTTAGCCTCGACCTAGTTCTCCTCTAATTAAATCATTCCTCAAACTCCCACTCAGTGAGAGATCATTTAGGCCATCCCCAAATGCTTTAAAATTAGTTCTGTTGCTTATTTGTGCTTCAATTCCTCCCCTCTGTATAAAGGATCTAATAATTACCTGCTCTGTAGGAGCTCTGCAAAACTTCATTAGTACTGTACGAAACTAACTTCAGAAGTGCAAAGCAATGTGTGCTTTATTTCACATATTTCAGTTCAGTATGCACATCTGACCACATCATGTTTTGTTACACAGCTCATAGGAAGGATTGTCCAGCTTGTGGAATGTCGGTATGATATTTCTTAAGAATAAATAACAGGGCATGCATATTAGGATTTTTAATCAAATAACTACAGTTTACTATGGACTACTTTTGGAAATTGAGTAACCCAACAAAACAGCACTGCAATTATATTACAGCAAAATGTACCCTCAGTGATAAGTTCATATGGAACCGATTTGTATGTATTGCAGTGAAGACTAGCAGCGTATGAGACTGCATGAGCAAGGACACAGCCATGGGAAGAGGGGAAATTTGTTAGTATCACTGATATATTTTTATTATTTATTCCATCTTCTAACCAATTTTTTCCCATAATTATAAAACATTTATCATCATCACATGGAATGCTAGAACTGGGATAGGAAAAAAAAAACACCCACAGTTCTTCATTATTGAATCAAAGCCCTAGGGAAACTGAGGCCCTTGAAACTTAGCTATAGACACTTTGTTAGCTCATGCTCTACTCTTTGCAGAGTTGTGTGCTATTATCTAGAGTCCTTGATTGTTCTTGAGAATAAAATCATAGGTAGAATGAACTTATTTACCATAAACACTGTAGATTCTGTTTAATGAATGTATTCCATTCTATCAAAGGGAAAAGTTAAAAATCGATTTTTTCCCTAATCAGATTCCTGCATGGCACATGTATTTCATGGAGAAAATGAGTTAAATTCTGGGCCATGTTCATTACTACTCTCAAATGTGGTTCCAAACATGCTCTACTTTGTTCCTTCCCTGCAATACTTATTTTTGCCTTTGACCACAGACTCATGTCTGCGTTGCCTCAACATTGAGAGAGAAATAGAGACTCCTGTGACAATTTTTTTTCAACCTCTCTTCAAGCCCTATCTTGCTCAGGGCCATTTTCTGCTCAAAAACATTTGGTACATCTCCTTTCATGGCTGTACTGAGCTCCACATAGGCAATGATGTTTTAGTGACTCAGCACATATATTAAAGCTACATTGCCATTTTTTCCAGTAGGGGGAAAAAAAAAAAATTCCATGAAATGCCCATCTATCATAAAATTAACACTTACCAAATTAATATACTAAAGTAATACTAAGAAGCAACTAATAAAGAATGGATACTCCAAATGTCACAATTTGCATGTGTGCAGTTGATATGATGTCTGACACAGGAGTCTTGAGGGGTATAAGGTGATACAGGATCATGTTTTCTTCATACTAGTCTAATAGTCTCTATTGGGAAGATATAGGAGCCAGTAAAATCAGATCTTTTGGAGAAATTCTGTTGTGATTTCCTAGGAGGCAAATACTAGGAAAAGAGTGCCATGTTGCAAGATAGAATAATAAGTCCAAAATAAATAGGGGATGGTAAAAGGCTGTTTTTACATCTGTATCTGCCAGCACCTAGGAAACACAAGGATGATAATTAGGATTACAGCTTGTCCTTCCACAGGCATATTCCAGGCAGCACGTGCCTGGTAAGAGCAGATTAGCGCCTAATACACAAGCAGACAGCTCAACAACTGACTGGTGATGTATTTTAGAACTACAGTCTGCAGTTTGTTGACATACCTCCAAGTGTGTTCAGAAACAAACGATAAAAGATATGTCAGCTGCACTTCATGAAGATTGGGAGGACATGTATAGAGAACACGTGTTGTGCTTATAGGTGGGGGCAAGAGCTGGTGCGCGAATGTAGGAGACTTAGTGCCTGGGCTGGGCGCTGGTAGGAGCTGCCGCAGTCCAGCAGGTGGAGCTCATTGCTAACAAAAAGGCAGCAACACAGAAACGGTGAAAGCGTCTTTGTTTACATTTTCTTGTGACTAGCAGCTCTTTCGGTGTCATTTTTATGGTTTATCACTCTGTAGCTGGTATTACAGTATCGTTCGCAACTAGTGCTAGGTAGTGGCATAGGTGAGGTGGTGTTGATTAGCTTTTGAAAGAGCTGTGAGCTCCTTAATGACATCCTGTGGGATTCAGAGTGCTTTGAGATTCCTGTGAACTAGACTCCATCATAGTGCGAGCAGAAATGCCAGCTAATCGCTGTAGAAGAGCACCCGATGTTTAAAGGGAACTTCTGTAGTGAGCCTGTAGGGAGATAGCCCTGACATCCGAGGGCAGATTTAAAGAACTCACAGTACGGACTATTCGCTGTACTGTATTAAATGATATTTAGTATGAGAATTGTATGTTTAAAATGCTTGATGGGAACATAAACAAAAATCCTCAGAACCTTCACATGCTGATAGGAAAAAAATAAGTCAAATGTTGTCTGTATTTACAAGTTACTTTCTATCTAATCAAATTAAGTTTTGTAAACTAAAGCCAGATAATGTTTTTTTTTTTTTAATTTGTTTTTGTACAGAAAAAAAAAAAAAAAAAAAAAAAAAAAGAGCCTTTGTATCTGTTTTCAAAGGGATATGACAATGACTGCCTAGTAGATTTGGAAGATGGATTTATAAGACCTCCAAGCTGAATGACAGTGACCAGCTTCTGGCAGTCATCAGCTGGGCATTGCTGCCCACTCCATGCAGAAGGCATGAGCTGGCGTTTCATTGTGTTGGAAACTGTGTCCCAGCTGGTAAACAGTATGGAAATTACCTGCCGTTATCCTGGTACAGAAATCCCAGAACGCTTCCACAGGGCTGGTCTCTGAATGCCTCCAAGGTTCCAACATCACATTTCATTTTGACCTTTTAAAGAAAGACATCCCTGAGTTGCTCCTCTTTTTTGGTCAACACAGAAAATAACTGTAATAATCCCAGGCCATGGGAGAGATCAGAGGCAGATGCCTGAAGTTGCTGATACTAAATCAACAGCTACTGAATCCTCTCCCTTCAGAAATCAGGTTAATCTCAGACCTCATTACATTTAAAATGAAAGAATAAAGAAATCTTTATTCTGGTCTTCATCTTAATTCAAAGAGTGATGTGTCAGTAGAAGAAACAAAATAAGAAGTGTGGAATAAAAAAGTAGGGTTTTTGTTTGTTTGTTTGTTTTTGTCTTACTAAATGAATACATTCCAAGAGTAGAAATAGCTGTATTACTCTTCTTCTTTTGTACAGAGCTAGAAGCAACTGCAGAATCCTTATGACAGATTCTTGCTTTAAATAGTAGTGATGTTGCCTATGATCTAAGTACTAGATATAGTAGATATATTGCTGCGTTCCAAAGCAATCATACAATGTCATAAGGTAAATTAACCTATGCAAACCTGAAAATCTGTCTGCTGTTAGCAATTGCACTGGTATCATATAAAACTAGGTAGAAAAATATGTTAATAACAGACAGTGGAAAATTGGGATTTTTACAAGTTTGTCCTTAACAATATGCTTTTATTTGCTAAGCAGTAGCTTCAGTCAGCTGTAATACACATATACATATGTACTTGGTAAACAAAAAATAATAAGAACACATTCAGGAATTGCACTGACAATTTATATATTACACTGAGGTAATTTTCTGTCTCTTTAGCCAGTTCTAACAGACATTTCATTGGCAAGAGTGGATAATGAATGTTTTCTTGTTGTTTTGGGAAGGTGGGTGAGGATGCAGAATAAATAGTGAATTAAACTAATTTATTTAACAAAAACTCCACAGGGCTCATCAGGTTCCTTCCACAGCCGTCTACGTGTGATTATATACCAGAACAGTAGGCCATGTGTCCACAGCTGCTGGCCTAGAGACAATACTTTTAGTGAGTTTTCCCTCAGGTCTGGCCAGGAGCAGGTGATGTTACAGCACAGCTCCAGTTTGGGTGAGAGGCAGGGTGCCCACAGACACAGAACTAGCTGGGAAAATGGCTGGGATACAGGGCACCTACCTGGGTAGATTTGACAATATTGTTCCAAGGGGATAGGCTGCTCCTTGCCCTCTTCCTGGGATTTGTCTTGGAGAGATGCTTTTGAGGATTTGTAGAAGGTGGTAGGAAAGTGAACAGTCCTGCAGCGTGAGGATGGAACCCAGGGCTCAGCTTTTCTCCTAAAATGTACCTAACTACTTTGACACTGTCTGCAGGACACCATGAAGGAGGAGGATTCCTGTAGACTATATCTGTAGTCAATGGAGTGATATAGGCCCTTTTGTTAGTGTTCCAGAGTGATCAGAAGTGAAAGAATTAATAAAATAAATTAAATAGCTCTATTAATCCTGCCCTTATTGTTCAGTACAGATGTTCCCAGGACACTTTGCTGCATTCATTCCATCCATACAAAAAGTAGGAAATCCACCAGATAAGCGATCTTCTATTCTCAGAACACTCACAGCTTTTGGAAACTATGTCACCTGTGTGACCAGCGGGTCAAGAAGTGTGACCAGCAGATTGAAGGAGGTGATTCTGCTCTTCTACTCTCCTCTCATGAGACCCCACCTGGATATAGCATCCAGTTCTGGGGCCCTCAGCTCAAGAAGGACACTGAACTGTCAGAGGGGGTCCAGAAGTGGGCCACGAAGATAATCAGAGGGCTGGAGCACCTCCCCTATGAGGACAGGCTGAGAGAGTTGAGTCCCTTCAGCCTGGAAAAGAAATGGCTACAAGGAAACCTTATAGAGGCCTTCTACTGCCTCTGAAGGGTACTGAAGGAAGGACACAGGAAAGCTGGGGAGGCACTTCTTGTAAGGGCAGGTAGCAATAGGATGAGAGGAAATGGTTTTAAACTGGAAGAGGGTAGAGATAGACTAGATATCAAGAAGGAATACTGTGAGGGTAGTGAGACACTGGAACAGATTGCATAGAGAGGTTCTAGATGCCCTTTCCCTGGTAGCATTCAAGCCCAGGCTGGATGGGGCTGTGAGCAACCTGGTCTAGAGGGAGGTGTCCCTGCCTACAGCTGCAGATTGGAACTACGTGATCTTAAGGGTCCCTTCCAACCCAAACCATTCTATGATTCTATGTCAAATACGATTAAAGTAGAATCTAAAAAGATAGTTATGCTAGATCTATGTTAGCATTTATAATAGTATAAAAAAAAATTAGACTTTCATAATCAAGCATAGTTTTACTCCACTAGGATGAGCCTGAACAGCAACAGGCTTTGTTCTAAGAGTTGAGCTAATATGAATTAAGGTAGAGTATGCATCTAATCTATATATCTGTTATTCCTCAACAGTAATCTATCTAGAAGTTTTCATTTGAGTTTTTATCAAATATACAGAATAGTCCAGAAATCAAACCAAACTAATGGGGATTAACATAATTTTATTTCCAATTAGGAATACTCAGAAGGAGTTACGTATTTTATGTGTAGACAAGTTTTCAAGAAACCTATAACATAACAAAGAGTGTCAAACAGTGTACTGAAAAAGAGAGGAAGAAAACATTAACTGGAAATACAAATTGAATCTGACAGGAGGTTGAATCTGAGTATTTATAGGTGGCGGGGTGTTAATACGTTATGTAAAAGCAAACACGGAACTGGCTTCTTTTTCTAGATATTGTATTAAAAATAAACAATAACACTTAGGAGGAAATGTACTATGTCTACAGTGCCATGTTCCTTCTTCACCAGAAAAAGAGGTTCTTTGAGTTCTGAAGTCCACATCATCTTAACTATCCTGTAATTCTACCAGGGGGCCAGGAGAAGGCCAGAGAGAGCAATTCCAGAGATGTTAAGGACTGCAATTACATGTTTATTACATTTTGTATCCTTCTAGTTACGACTTTTTCTGGACTATTTTCAAAAATCTGTGGACAGTTTTAATTAACAAAGATCAGTCTTTTAGACCTTAATGCTTGCTTCATGACCCGCAAGTGCTAGGTGTAACTTCAACAACCTCTTGGCAGTGGAAAAGCAGAATGCTAATGCCTGAAATTATGTGGCCAGTTCCTACCAGATCAAGGAAAGTGTCCTGGTGAACAAATCTGTGTTCTCACAGTGTAAAGCTAGGCTTTGCATATTGTCATAAAGAACTTAGAAGTTAAGAGTTCTGTGACTGCACCTGGTATTTTACACCCTATACATCACAACAAACGCTGCAGTCTCAAATGGTGCTGTGATTCCTGCAGGGTTTTTTAGAGGGTGTGGGGAAAGCAATCCTATCTTTTCTTCAGTCCTTCTCCTCAGCCATAATTTAGAGCAACCAGATCTGGATTGTTCAAGAAAGAATTGCCACAGTTTTTGATATGAATTCCCAATCCAGATAATTTGAAATCAATTTGGCTCTGAATGGGGACAACAATCAGATTTGTCCTTTTTTTACTGTACAGATATTTTTCCATACTACATGTTGTACTATAGAACTTCTACCTTTCTTCCTGATGAGCATCCTTCTAATGGAAAAAATGCATGTTGCAGCTTTTCAGCATATTCACATCCCCTGTGATTAACTGCAAGGAAGGATGCTGCAGCATTTATAAACGACAAACTCATTTTATCCACAGAGAATTTCACCAGTTTGAGGATTAGACACTACAGCCTGCTCTGCCTGGACTGTGAGTTGAAGCACAATAGCATGTAAATGCATTTATCTTCCTTCCAAGGTTAGCACTTAGCACAGCCCAAGACAACTGTGTGTAGCGGTGAGCTGATAAGTTTCCCATTAGCGCAGCAGTAAGCTGTGTTCCTGGAAGCTGGAGTCCAAGAGGTTACACAGAAAAGACACGTGGTTCTGTTCCACGTCAGCTCTTATCCAGAAGGATTTATTATTTTTGCCTGAACACAAACCCTGCAGGACATATGGTAGCTCCTGCAGATCCTCTTATGTGTGTTATTCCTGGTAAAAAACAAAACAACAACAACAAAACACACACACAAAAACCCACAAAGCCTCGTGGAGAATTTGTGCTATAATGCTATACTGCACATGGAGTTAGCATTTCAGAAACAAAGAAATGATGTCTCCTTCAGAAGTACATAGCATTAAAAACAAGTTCCTTGGAAAAAGAGGTTCATGTCTCATTTTTGCACTTTTTATGGTATGATCTCATTCAGTATCATTCTTAGAAACACTTCATATTTCAGACAGAAGTATTATTTGCCATCCTCTCATGTCTCTCATTAAATTAAATTGTATTGTTGACATAGTCCCGCGTTAGTGTGCAGATAAACTGATGTTTTTTAAAAGTACCATTTCCTGCCAATTCCTTAGAATCCAAACAAGTCCAAAGTGTGCTGACAAATATATGTGAAATATATATGTGGTTGCTTCTCTGCAACCATTTTGGGATCATTAGATTTGTTCTAAAGGCTGAGTCTTTGAGAGCTTGTTTCACACAATCCTAGGTTTAGGGTTAAAGCAGAAGTACTTAAATCTTTTAAAAAGTCATTTGTGATGAAAAGTTTGCAGTCAGCCCAACGCAGCAAAGTTTGATGCCTGTCGCTGCAGGCAGATAACTGCCCGCATGCTCTTTGAGTCTTTGAGGTTTATTAGAATTATTTTCATAGAATTGATCCTCCAAAATTGTTGCTCCCCTTAGATGATCTCCTTATCCAGGGATGTCTTCTGTTCCCTTTCCCTTGCTTTGATAGTTCTCTTCACAGAGCCATCTCATGAATCAGGCAAAAAAAAAAAAAAAAAAAAGCTTATAATAAAGCTGTCTTGAGCAGTTGCTTGGTAACTGTGTATTAAAATGCTTCTAATATTCAAGAGATACATAGATTACAACAATAAAATACAAGAATACAGCAGGGAATCACTAACAGCTGTTAAAAATTTAACACCCACACCCACATGCTTGAAAAAAACATTGTACTAATTAGCAATGGATTATTAGCAGTTTCAGTAATTGCTTTGGATTCAACATAATGATCCTCTCTGGCACAAAGAATTTTCAAAAATTCTCCTGAATTTTTATTTTTTTAATAAGATAACTCCTCGTTATGAGATGTAACAAGAGGTTATAAAATGTAAGGTCATGGATTTTGAAATTATTCTCCAGAAACAAGGGTTAGTCATCTAAATATAACAAAGAAATAGCTGCTTTTCCTACAGAATTCACACCTCCTATTTGGGATCCACTGCCTTGTGTTTGCTTTTCCATAGAAAGATCATAGCAGATGTCTGTGCAAGGAAGGTTAGGAGGAAAATGTCTTGAAAAGATGTAGTACTTGTATGAGTGTGTATGCTCTTTTGAAAGTGTGGATTGTACTGAAATAAACTTTCTTTAGCAGTATAACTTAGCTTTCATAGGATTTAATACTCGTAGCCATACTATTCCTTCCAAAACCTTACTTAAAAGATTGTGGAATGACTGCAATGACTGTAGAGGAGCTATGCTAGTCCCACTCTGAGATGGGAGTAGGAGGTGTGGGACTGACTACAAGGCTGATGTTCAAGGCAGCCCCCTGAGAAGCCAAACACCAGCGTTCAAATCTCTGCTCCAAAGAGCAGGAAAGCACATTTATACAAATTTGAATATCTCAATCAGGAAAGACTAAGAGGATGTTATAGCCTAATGCCCAAGCTATTATTGCAAATTAAAAATGAAAAGCTTTAAGTGGGAGGTAGAAATTTAACTGAGGTTATTTTTCTGACTTTTGAGTTGAGTAAGAAAGGAGAAGGGGAAGTCCTACTGCATTTGCTGGGTGAATGTATAAGTGGAATACAGTTTCCTAGATCTACCATTTCAGATGCCAAGGACTATCCTGTAAGGTATGCAGCTGACCCTATAGAAAGGAAGCTGTGTCTCCTACAGGTCCTCTGCCACATCTGTTTGACAGTGCACTCCTTGCCCCCACACCCAGCCTGGTTGTTGTGCCCAAGGCCTAATGCACACGATTGTATGCCTTGGGACTGACAACAATCAGGGTTTCACCAGAGACTGCTAACAGCCATCATACTGTCTCAAACTGTGTGCTAAGACACCCGGTTCAGTAGATCCAATTCTGAGTTGTATGACCATCTTTCTGCCTTCTTCTTATGATTGAAGTGTGCTGTGTTTTAGTCCCCATCTGCGACAACCTGTTATCCCTTTGTAGATACCCTGTAGTCTTACTAGTGCTTTGGACATGTATGCACTGGGTTGAGCTAGAGATGTCTGACTTCTTGTTACGTGCAGTGGGGATCTAGTCAGACTAGAAGTTTTATTTCAGTTCACCTAAAGCAGAATGTCTTAAGTTCCCAAGGGCATTTCACGTGACACAACTAACTTGAGTTCCTCTTGGCTGCGCAGAGAATAACTCCATCCTGGCTGGTACTTCACTAAGCTCCACTGTTTGTACTGCCTACATCTTTTCAATGACAGCTAAGCACAAGTAAAGTTTGAAATGTAGGTGTTTTAATATCACATTGAATCCTGGCTTATCTGTGTATGTCCACTGTGTCAAGAAATACAATTCTTGAAATCTCACTAATGGTCTCATCATGAAGAGAAGTTTCAGATTTCTGCAATTCTATGTTGTGGTTCACAAAAGAGGAACACAACAAAGGAGTTAAGGTGATTATAAATATCTATAGTGTGGGAGATAATTTGATGGGGACAAACTTTTTTTGGTGATAAGTAACAATATAACAAGGGGCAATAGACAGAAAGCAGCATGTAGGAAGTTCCATACTAATGCAGGGAAGAACTTTACTGTCAGAGTGACAGAGCACTAGAACAGTGCCAAGAGATGTTGTGGAGTCTCCTTCTCTGAAGATATTCGAGACCTATCTGGACATCTACCTGTGAGACCTACTGTAGGAAACCTGCTTTAGCAAGGGGTTACAGTCCATTATCTCTAAAGGTCCCTTTCAGCCCCTACAATTCTGTGATTCCAGGAACTGATGAGTTTTCAATAATGCTTGATTGCCAGGATGTCAGAACCACGGTCTTTCATGCAGAATAAACTTCTTATGGTCATTAATTGACATACTACACATTTTCCTGTAGAATTTCCTTCTCCAAAGTGTATAGTTTTCTGTTTTAGCACATCTCATATTAACAGTACACAATACATACCTGTCCCATTTTTTAAGAAGTGTACCATAGAAAATGAGATCTCACAGTTCCTATTTTTTTTCTAATGACTTTCTCCTAGCTGAAGATCTGGGTTTTTTAATAGCAAGAAAGCTTTTCAGAGGAAGTGGGAGATTTATTATTTCAACAAGTTTTTCAAGTTTTTGTCCATTATGACGAATGAAAATTTAGTGGCAAGTGAACTGAATGAAATAATTGAACTACTAAATGCAGAAAAAGAGTATTTCTCAATCTGGTTGCATCCTTGCAAGTTATAAGGCTCCGTTGTGGATGGAAATATTTACACAATACTCCTTGCTTATGAAAAAGCAGGAATATGCTTATGAATGTAATATAGATACAGTGTAGTGATTTAACAGCAATTTAGAAAGACTTAAGTTGTCTGGATACGCTTGATTCTTTACTGCATAGAGGGTAGGGTTAAACACACACACGCAGGAGACCCTCCTATTGAATCACAAGGTTCAGAATGGACTGTCTTGCTTTCTAAACTTGAACCACAGAGATAAGGAGTTTGGATGTGGCTGGATTACCCTCCTAGTCCCAGACTTAATCAATACTTTAAATCTAAGGGATTATATGTGCACAAGTCATCTTAAGAATAAATCTTAGTAAAGCTAATAAAGCCTAAAACAAATAATTTGCCACTTACTAGGGATCTATATTAGCTAGCTGTCTTGATATCAAATTATAAAGGATCTCTATGCAGGTATAGCCTTACGTGGTATCCCTACTCAAAAGGCAATCCTATTAATGAAGACACCAACTATGCAAAAGAGCTCAAGGGTCTCCTGGGCTGCTCACAATTTAATGGAGTAAGATAGGGTATGACTCATAGTCATACGTTGTTTGTTAGGTGCATGCTCAATTGGTCTTCAGCTGTTGAACTAGGTGTCTGCAGTTGTGTTATCAGTACTCTTGCACATTGCCTTTCTGTGCAAGGTTAGGCCAAAGAAGGAAGTTGAGGGAAGAAGGGAGGCAGGATGGGGACAGTGACAACACACTGTCACAGATTCAAATAACTGGGATTATTTACATTCTGAAAATGCACATATGTGTGGTCCCTATGCCAGAACTACAATCAGAAGGAACATCTACACCAGAAGACTTGCTGAATTTCCATGTGCACAAAATCCATTTTCCTCTGTTTCCACTGGAAAAAGCAATGCCAAGTGTGCAAGTCATGAAGGATGAGACTTTTTATTCTGCAGAGAAAGACAAAGGGTTCACTTCATGTTAATTAGTTTTAATAACCTTATCTGGTTCACTAAAAAATCGTACTCGTGCTCCTTTCAATACTCAGCCAGGCTTGGGTCTAGTCCAGAACCTTAAGAAATCTTGAAGATTATTTTAAACAGAACAGATAATTCTGTAACCAAGTTATAGGATTAACTTTGGTCTTCCCAGTTCTGATTGTGTGTTAATTATATAATCAATATTCTTATGAGTGTTTTGTTAGAATGTCAAAGCTGAAAGCTATCAAAACTGTTAATAATTAAAGGCAAAGATAATCACAACATTCTGGAATCTGTGACTCCCCATTATGGCCCTCTGCTGAGGGAACTGCTATATAATATACTATAGTTCTGCAAGCAACATTTAATCTATGAAGGAAACAGGAATCATAAATCTTTCTTCATATAACCACAGAAAATTATTACCTTTTTTAAAAAATGACTTGTCCTTCTATGACCCATATATCTATGATGTTTGACATTGAAGCAATAAGGCATTTATCAAAGGCAGAAACAAATTACAGGAAAGGAAGTAGGAAAACATTCTTGCTTTAAAGTGCTAATAAATAGATGCTTTTTGTAGTTTGTGTCAAATTTTGTGAATAATAAGAGAAATAGCACTTGATGTTTCCTTGGTTACAAATCTCCCAACTTAAGGCATTAGGATTTGAAAGGCTAGTGCAAGGAGTAAAACCATATTGTTTAATACAGTCCAAACTGAAGATCAGAACCTCCTGCTAGGACAGGGTAAAATACATCTATGTGTTGAATCCTAGTCAGTGACGTTATCGTGTTTCATAAACGACAGGTCAAAGTCTTTTCAGTAAGATTTAGGTATGAGACTATAGAAATGGATCTGCTGAAGTTTTCTACTCTTTTAATGATCTGTATGCTTTCAGATGTTCCCTCCTTGAGATCCAACAGCTGGGAGACAGCACTTCTCTTCCCAATGGTTTTAACATGTAACACTGTTGTTTCAATGATAGCATAAATATTTAAGGAAAAGAAAAAATTAACATTTTGCTTTAAACATCATGAAGGGGGAATTCTTTCCAGTATCCAGTATGTGTCAAAAGAAATAAATCCAGGATTTCAAAGCTTCCAGTGTGACTTCCAGTTTCAGTTGGCTCAAATGTTACCTGCATCATAGAGATCACTTAAAAGAGAAGAAAAAACTTACCCACAAGCTCTGACGCCCTCAGAAACACCCTCCATCACATGTGGACTGAATTTAATGTGAAATTTTAAATCAGATAATCTGTTCCAGTGAAAATATAACAAAACAGTACTTCCTATGTTGTAGCAGTTAGTGTGACTACAGCCTAGCTAACATAGCTGTTAGTATAGGTCTGAACTTTAACTACTTCTTGCTGCAGCAGAATTAGACAAAAATATGATGAAGCTTGTTGTCTCAAACAAGATAGCTGGGTATCAGCAAGATGTCCCAGAGTGTGCTGAAGTGTTGGGAACAGCATGCTAAGCAGACTGTGCATACCAACAACAATGAAACAAAGTGGAAAATGACAGTACATAAAAAAAATGCATGGTCTGGTCATCAGCAAGATGGCAAATGAGCAGTGAGATAGACTGAAAACTGGCTGAATGTCCATACCCTGAGGCTAGTGGTCAGTGGCACAAAGTCTAGTTGGAGGCTGTCAACGAACAGAGAACTACAGAGGTCATTACTGGGTCAGTTCTCTTTAACATCTTCATTAGCAACCTAGATGATAGGGTAGAGTGCACTCTTAGTAAATTTGCAGATGATGTGAATCAGCTGCTCCCCTCCAGACGCTTCTGTGCTTTGTGAGCAACCAAGCTTCGGTACAGGTTGCCCAGAAAGGGTGCAGTCTCTGTACCAGATCTCCAAAAGCCTCTTAGATGTGGTTCTGAGCACGCACTCCTGGGTGTCCCTGTTTAAATAGGAATTGGATAAGATGGACCCAGAGGTCCCTCCCAACCTCTGTGATTTTGCAATTGTGTTCTTTAGCCAGTCCTAATGTAAGGATAAGCTAAGAGTGCTGATGTAACCAAAGGTAGCTGGAACAGCAAAAACAATTATGGCTGCCCAGTCTCCCTGCAGGGCAGTGTCATCTCTCCCATGGAACAAGGAGGCCGTGTAGGGAGCCAGTATGATAACCCAGCCAGCTTCTCTATCTCACTGCTCTATCTTCCCCAGAGCACAGGGAAGTTATGTAATCAACATGTGATTGAAATACTTTAGTATGCATGTCTATTAACCCTCCTTGCTTTAATTTGCTTTTATATATGATATATGTAGTTTAGACTTATTGGGTTGAAGGGAAGTAATGGAGTCAGGGTAAGCAGACCTTACACAACAGCAACCTTGAATAACCCAGAGAAGGCAGATGGATGGTGATGTCCTACTTTGATCCTGTTTGCAGCTGAATACTATTGAACAGCACTAAGATCTGTGTGAGGAATTTGCAAATAAAATGTGCTGATATTGTGAGTGCTTGCACTCTGAGAGGAAAAAAAAGACAACTTAGGGTGAACTTTCCACTGTTGTTACTTACATTAGCATGATTTTCAGTAGAGAAATGAAATAAAAATCCACTCTTTTTCATGGAAATGATTTTTTTAGATTTAAATGAAAAAAAAAAAAAGTAATGAAAAACGATAGTCATATTTTCCATAATTTAAATGAAGTGTATAATTTAGCAGGGACAAAATGCCAAGTGAAATGGAAATTATCAATCTGATGTAAAACAATCTGCCTTTCATTTATCTAGCTGACTCTTACATGTTGGCTGCAGAAAGCTGAACATTATCTTTGAGTTCCCAGTATCTTATTAGTAACCTTGTGCACAATTTGCAGTAATTCTTACACAGGGTTATATTCACAATGCATTCTTATCTGAATAAGTGCAGCAAATGCTGAAGATAAAATACCAGGTTTTCATGCTTGCCAACAGGAGACCAAGCATTGCAGAACTTCCTTCTAAGTGATGGAGACCAAAACAACAGGTATGAAAAGAAAAAATAAGGGATATGAAAAAAGGAGCATTACTGCCTAAAAGAAAAGAAAAGAAAAAAAAACAACAACAACAACAAAAAAAAACACCCAAAACAACAACACAAAAGCAACCCCAAAGCAAAGAGAGAAATAATTACTTAAAACACAATAATATTCTTTTTTTTTTTCCTCCCTGATACTCTTTTTTTTCTTACTTCTTTGATATGGCAAATCATGCCTCCAGCAAAACACATATCCTGTGTACTATTTTCTGGTCTTTTGACTTCACATATATTCAGAAGAACAAGCACTTCTAATACCAGTGATGAGTAGCTTGAATATTCCATTTTTTTCCAGGCCCCAGCAAGACAAGGTGACATGAAAGCTACTGCAGTGATGTTCAGTTTAATCTTATAAAAAATCAGAGTAATATTAGTGAAATCTTGTGAGTCATGTTACAGAAGTACAGTTTTTATCTAGTGAGTACTATTCTTCTACACTGAAATTTCCAGGAGTAGGTCTTCTCTCTCATCTCCTTTGCAATAGTTGTGCAAATAGGCATGTTCTTGATCACAACACACCTCGTGTCCTTGCAGTTGGTCTTACAAATTCCCATAAAACAGGGGGGTCATATCCAAACTTTATGTGTCTCGTTCTCCTGGTGGTTGTTAACCCTGAAGTCTGCCCAGGCAATGTCTGAAGAAGTCTTAGTACTTTGAAGCCAAGCTATGGGCAGATGGAGAGGGTGAATGATACATGGTGGTACTCAGGCCCATGCCCTGTTGTGAAGTTTTTGTTCTTAAGGAGAAGAAAAATGAAATTAATCTTACTTTATTAAGAAAGAATAATAAGAGAAGAAAATGGAAAGAAAGTGATCCGCATTCCTCAAATATTTCTTTTGAGAGAATTTCAAAATATCAGAGTGGAAAACTCAAGATAAAGCCAGGTCAAATATGTTTCATGGCAGAAAAAAATCTGAAATGATTTGTAATGCCAGCTCTCTCGAGAAGATATAATTAGAAGAGAAATATTCATGCAAATTCCTATTTTTCAGTGGAAAATGATTTAGATTTCTTTTTTTTAGTGCTTTGTAATAACTCTCCAAGCTTTCTTTCCTCCATGGTTCCACTGTATCTGTTAGAGAAGGAATTACAGGTTATTCAGCAGATGGAGGAATATTTACATTAATTATTGAACACTTTTAACTGAAAGTGTCAGCTATCCAATTCAAAACTCCTGACATCAGCTTGAGCAGTCTGCCCAGTCTCAAGTCTGTTTTGCAAAACAGCTTTACTCAGGGACTGGTATGAGGAAAACTAGTGGTATGTCTTAACCTACTCTTAGATCTTAGATGCACTGAGCAGAGCTCTCATAACCTCAAGTTGCCATGAGAAACCATTCTGCATTACACTTTACATGTAAAGATATTGTTTCAGTGCTTTAAATCTTGCTCCAACTACTAGCTGACAAATATGTACTAAGGACCTAGAAATAATATTCAATGAATATGAAAGTTAAGATATGAAAAATTCAGTCATTGTTAAATACAGGTCATATCAGTTAATGGTTATAAAAAAAAAATAAAAAATTACAGAGATGTTTAAGGTAATTCTGTAATACTGAACAAACAAAAATTAACGATAACATTTAAAATAATATGTGTATATATGTATGTATATATATAACTTTTTCAGGGATAACATCACACACTTCTACTTTCCTTTTCCTCTCTTATTAGTTTTCACACAAAAGATCCTCAGTGTAGAAGCTGTTCTTTTCATTTATGATGTTGTACATGACTGACCTAGGCAGAGTGTCCTAGAATCACAAAACTGTTTGAGTTGGAAGAGACCCTTAAAGGCCATCTAGTGTAATTCCCCTGCAACGAGCAGGGACACCTACAGCTCCATCAGGGTACTCAGAGCTCTGTTTCCAAGGATGGAGCATCCACCACCCTTCTGGGCAAAGACGAGAAATGAATGTACACTCAGCCGCCGGAATAAATAGACAGTCACATGAAGCTCTTAATTTGAAACCTATGACCAAAACACAATATGCCAGTTTGTAATTTTTAACAAACTTGCACAGTCAAATAATTGTGAAACATACATTGTCAGTATAGTTTTGTTTGTTTGTCTGTTTGTTTTTTTCCAATCAGGAAGTTTGCTACAAATGATACATTTCAAAATATAACCCTGCCACAGAAAGTTGTGACTACCCTTCATGCTGTGACACATTTTCAAAGTAAATCTAGCCTAAGAGAAATCATTTTCTGCAAACTAACATCCCTGAAATCTTTATTCTGAAAACATCTGAAAATAGAGTGCAATACTGGCTCTAAAAATAGTAAGCATTTTACCCTTCAATTTCTTAGAGCCAAAAATCCACCTGCACTTTTGTGTCAGATCTCCTGACATGCAATATGAACATATTCTACACTAGGCAAAATTATGATTAGCCTAGATAGGATCACAGACAAATTTAGTGAAGCTATGTTTAGGGCTGCAGAGATTATCAAGTCCCTTCCACTTACTGCATGTCAAAGCTAAGCTGATTTGTGTTGTGAATATCTCTGTTAAATGCAGAGATTCCCCCATCTCCATGCCTACTTACCTTGCAAATAAAAGGTTGGGTGTTTTGAGAGTATACCTACTTATTTCAGTAGAACCAAGAGAGAACCTTTATTTAGTGCACACCTACTATTACTTGTGCCAACAAATTATACCTTTTGATTGGTCTGACTCTGTACGTTGCACTGATATGTCATTAAGAGCAGATGCAATACTGATGTATTCTATTGCTGTCAGTTCAAACAGAATGAATTGAATCTACTAAGAAATGGAAGACAAAACCAAGTGAGATGTGAAATAACTTTTGTATTTAGATATGCTTTAGATATGGCAGAGAAATACTTTACTGAGTTTGTGATGACCATAAAGTAATGAGGAAATTAATCTGTTATTTTATTTGAGATGTGTGGTTGTATCCACCTATTCCTGCTGTTCTGCAGTGCTACAATTGTATGGTTTTATAGGTAACTTAAATTTCCAAACTTATCTGACCGATTGACTATTCTCTGAGGCCATGGAGTGACAGAAGTGAGGCAGAGGATTGTCATAATTGGTCTGCAAATTAAAAACAAATTAGAAAAGAAAACCACAACAACAACAAAAAGCCCCAAATCAACTAGCTAAAAAAAACCAAACAAGCCCACCACCAACAAATAAACACTCAAAACTGCAGCTATGGTTGCCATTCGTGTTTGCTGCTGTACTGAAAAAATGATGAAGGATACATTTGGAATCTCGTAATTCGTATCACTGTCTTTCTGATATATATGCTGTAACAGCAGGAGATCTCCTGAATTATGCACTCTTGACAGGAAAATATCCTAGAGTTTTCCACATTGAAAATACATAATAAGAACACAGTCACATTTACATAACGTTAGTAAACCTTTCCACGAAAGATCACATTAGAAACTGCAGAGATTAAATGGCTGAATTGAATGTATGAAGGTCTTCAAGAGGAAAGACGCTCATTAGATTGGAGCTACTTGGAAATTTAGGTGTTAACTTTCAGGGGTTTGGTATTAATAGCTGCCACTATTTTGAATGACAGCATATCCTCCTCCAGATTATCACACTCATTATGCCTAAGGTGCACTTGCAAGACAATTTAGAAATGATATTGTAGGAAAATCACCATTTCTTTCTAGGAAACGATCTGCCTCTTCTCCCATCTGTGATTTCTATGATTTTTATTCTTTATTTTTATTCAGACCTTGATACATAACTCTATCTATCTATCAATGTATCTATCTATGTATGTATGTATCTATCTATCTATCTATCTCTCTAATCTACGTGAAGTGATATTTAAAAATTTTATTGGGCAACTATTTAATATTTTATAATGGAAGAGTCCTTCAGGTTTAAAAGACATCCAGCACCTGTTCTATCTAATGCATTGTCTTTCTTTCCTTCTCCACCCCCGCAGCAAGAATATTCATTTCACTGAGGTATTGCAGCATAAATTAGAGCTCAAAGATATTAAAACTATATATCTTTATCTTGTGCAAAGTCAAATTAACATCTTGCAGAGAGAATTACTTGGAAGAATACCAAATATCTTAGACTGGGTAAGATGAAGGTGATGCTGTCTGGGAGTAGTGAGCATTCTCAAAAAAATGGAATAATGAAAGGTCTCCATCTTGTATTGAAGATGTATTTTTTTCCAACCAGAACACCCGCTGTAAGCTCAGAGGAGAACAGAAGTGAATTCTGTCACCTTTTGGTTGCCAGAAAATTCTAGACACTTCTTTCCCTGTAGATATTTTTTCCCGTGTTTTATTTTACCTATGCTATTCTAAATTTTATCAAATAACAAATTGTTCCAGTCTAAGTAACGTCTGTCACCATTTTATTTCGGTAACTAGGCTTCACTTACTGTCGCTGAGCTGGAAAATATGGTTGAAACCATATTTAAATTCATACTCTATGCCCTATATCAACTGCATCTTCATTTCCAGATGAAGGACAAAGTGCAGGTTACAAAAATAAAAGTGCATGACCTAGTTTGGCAGAAATGAATTGGCTGCTGTTGTGCAGAAGTTTTCCCTTTCCAAAATCTGCTGTTCCAGAGCACACCCAGCATTGCTCAAGGCTCAGCTCTGCTCAGAGGTGGGTCCCTGTTGGAGCAGCTGGAGCTGGCTCTGGTTGGACATGGGGCAGTTCTGGTCTCTGCTCACAGAGGCCACAACTGTAGCCCCCTACTACCAAAACCTTGTCATGCAAACCCAATAATGTCAGAACCACAGTTTAACCACTATAACCATGACCATATTATAATTGCACGGTGATAAACATCTAAAGAATGCTGTTTCATTTCTTACAGCTCCCAGGTGCTGTGCAATGAGAAGGGCATCTATAAACTCAAGGTTTCTTCTTTTTATAAAAGCCTTCACAGATATAAGTAAAATGCAGTGAATATGTTCCCCATTTCAAGACCAGAACAACCATTCAGTTTTTTTCCCCTTAAGAAATTAATTGCCTGTTCATAACAGCATGCTTCATGTTCTTAAAAAAAACCATTAGCCTTCAGTAAAAAAGAATTCACAAGGACTTAGAAACTAAACAACTCCAAGATAATATGCTAGTAAAACCCAAAGTAACAAAATATTTAGTTATTGACAGCAATACTTGTCATTGAAATATCCCAGCATTTTAGGCTCATTTATTGTAGAAATCAGATGAAACTGGTGATTAATTATTGTCCTTTGTTTAGTTTCCATAGCAGCAATAATAATATATATTTTTCCCCTTAATTTTCCCTTCATGCTGCTGCAAGTTTCTGCAGATTGCAGCCTCTCTGCCCCCTGAACATGCATTGCTTTGCTCCTGCCTAGGGGGAGCTGTGCTGCAGCAAATAAATATTCTGTGAGCGGTTATGGGTATGCGCCTGATCATTTGGCATTGCATAATAGCAGTCTTGTGTTCTGACATGGAGAGTTTTGTTATATAAACTGAAATGCTACTTAAAAAACTGTTGTGATGTAAATATACTTCTCCCAGGTATTAACTAATGTTCAGTTTTCCTTTTTTCTCTCTAGTAAGGAAGAAACGCCCTGTTCTAATGTGTTTCAGGAAGAAGTTTAATGAGGTCTTGCAGCTTTATGGCCATTCCCAAAATACTGTGTCGATAGATCTCAACTAATGACAGCACTGTGCTCAGTCTGACACCCGCAGCACGTGGCTGGTAGATCCTGTTCCACCAGGAGGTCTGAGGTGAGCTAGATATCACGCCCTGATATTTTCTGGAAGAAAAACACGAAATCAAATTGTGGTGAAGAATTATCTCCTTGTTTAGATAATTACCTCAGCTTTTTTGTCTGTATTCTGTCTGTCTAAATTTTGACTTACTGTCTGCAGAGATGAACTGACTTTTCATAGAATCATAGAATTGCTCAGGTTGGAAAAGACCTTAAAGATCATCAAGTCCAACAGCAACCTAACCATACTACCCTAACTCTAACAACCCTCTGCTAAATCATGTCTCTGAGTCCCGCAGCCAAATGGCTTTTAAGTACATTCAGGGATGGTCACTCAACCACCTCCCTGGGGAGCCTTTTCTGTAGTGTTGATCTTGCTATGTGTTTATTTCAGTTTAATTTTTTCTCTGTCAGCATTACAAAATGGCAGTGTGTAACACTGGTAATACAGACACCAATGCATTGTCAGTAAAAAGCCGTGTTTGGTAATTTACAGAAAGAACTGCTGCAGCAGATCACAATGTGTATTTTCATTTCACCTTTTAGCTCTGAGGCTAAGTCAGCGGCATTTTTGACAGTATATGCTCCCAAACTTAGAAAACACATGGGAAAAATAAACATTCTCTATGGCAGGTTTGTCAGGCATTTGTTTAATCTCACACTACTTGAACAACTAATGGTGAAAGATAGATTTTGAGGAGATATGTTAATATATACTTTTGTGATACATTCATACTGAGCTAGCTGAATTATAAGAAAACCTCAACAGGTCTTTAGGTTTTCTATCCGAAGAACTGCTCCATCTTACTAGAATAAAATGTTCTTTTAAGAAAACTCTTCAATAACTTAGTTCTAAAAATGAATGTTGGTAAATTTGATGTGCTTTTCCTACCCTTCATTGTGAACTTAGTGAGAAAATCCTTTCTGTCAAACTCTTCAGAGCAAGATGTGGAATCTCAAGTGTCAGGGTGCACTCATGTAAACTGTCAAGGATTTACTTGAGAACTGATAGTGTTTCTACACCATGTGAAAGAAGTTTCCTCTTTAGCTAAACTTTCTCTTCATGCTTTCCAGTTTTCATGGAGAATCTTTGTTCCAAGTTTTATGAAATGCAAAAACTAGGAGCTTTAAATTATTTTTTTCATGATGAAAGAAAAGCAATCATAAAATTAATAATCCTCTAACATTTTCAAGTTTTAAATTAAATTTGAAGCAAAATGTAAAGGCTGGTTTCAAATTCACAAAGCTTAGATATTGTCTGCTGTCATCTATGTGAGACATTCACCTAGAACTGCTTGTATGGGAGAGCTCCATCTTTCCGCATCAGACCAGACACTCTAGTACTTTATATCATCATAGAATGGGCTGGGTTGAAAAGGACCACAATGATCATCTAGTTTCAACCCCCTGCTATGTGTAGGGTTACCAACCACCAGGCCAGGCTACCCAGATCCACATCCAGCCTGGCTTTGAATGCCTCCAGGGATGGGGCATCCACAGCCTCCATGGGCAACCTGTTCCAGTGCATCACCACCCTCTGTGTGAAAAAATTCCTCCTAATATCTAACCTCCCCCATTTTAGTTTAAAACCATTTCCCGTAGATCTTCAGTTTATATGTATTCAAATGCTCCATATTAGGAAGGCAATTGATTTTACCAGACTAAAAGATTTAGTCTGTGATGGCGCAAGAATAATAATGTTCTGAGCCTTGACCTCTGTAGAATTTAGTCAGTAAACAGAAGAAGTTACAGTGCATCAGAAGGCTGTGGTGCTTTTTGTAGCAATTGAATCCATCAGCACAGGTTAGAATGCAACAGAGGAAAAAGATTTGCAATATCAATTCAGATTAGAAACCCAATTAGGATTGACCTACAAGTTAATATATAAATATATAAATAACATTAAAAAAAAAAAAAAAAAAAAAAAAAAAGAATAGAACTGGATGACCATCTGGGTATAAAACTTCCATCTGCAAGTAGGACAACAGATGATTTTGTCACACCTTTACAAAAACATCAAAATCAAATCTGGAAATTTTTCTTATGCTGACAAGCACTTACATATATCAGAGAAGTTTATGAGATTGACTATAGGTGGACCATAAGCAAGGACTGTTCTGTGCAGTTGAGGGAGCACTGTCTTTAATTTTTAAAAAGATTTTGTATAATTTAGTGTACTGAAAACTTCAAAACTTAAAGCATGTTAAGAACAACAGCATAACTAACGGACACCCAAAGTGTGCTTCTCTCAAAGTGACCCTGTAGATTTTAAGCAATGAAGAACATGTGTTTAATATGTGCAGCTTAGGGACTGGTGAGTACCAGGAGGACTCTTTCAGTGGAAGACAGTCTGCTCGGAGATTCCCTTTGGGAACCTCAGTGGAATCTAAAACTCATCCTGCTTCAGAGAGCAATTCCCTTGAAGCTAATGTCTTTATTGACAATTGCAGCTCCATCAGTTTTGGTTTGTATGAAATGGCTCATATAAGCCAAATATATTGTGTACACTTAAATTGAAAATGTTCTAGTTGTATGTGTGTAATTGCTCAAGCAAATATTCGTGTACCCATTAGCCAAGCTTTAAGAGAGAACAGGAGAAAGCATTCAGTATTACTAGTTTCAAAGGATCCTGCTCTCAGTTGAATACTTGTGGAAAGAAGGAAAAGCAGACTTGAAGTCACATTTTAGGCACTATCATTACGTATGGACAATAGCTAACCCATGTTTCCTGTTCATTTAAATGAGAATTCTTGCACAAATAAGTCACCAAGCTGAGGATGACTTCAACAGACTGATCTTTTTGTATTTTCATATAATTCCTGCAACTCTGTACTGTGGAAAGCAACTATGCTTTCCAGTTATTCACAATAAGGTCTTTGAAACACATGAATTGAGAGGTCTTCTTAACTTGCAATTTTTCGATTAAATCCATTTTTTGTTTTCTTTGTGACATCTTTGTGACTGGCGACCGGTCATGAGTGGTGTTCCCCAGGGGTCGGTGCTGGGGCCTGTCCTCTTCAATATCTTTATTGATGACCTCGATGAGGGTATCGAGTGCACCCTCAGTAAATTCGCAGATGACACCAAATTGGCTGGAAGTGTGGATCTGCCTGGGGGTAGCGAGGCCCTACAGAGGGATCTGGACAGGCTGGAGAGCTGGGCTGGAGTCAATGGGATGAGTTTCAACAAGGCCAAATGCCGGGTCCTGCACTTCGGCTACAACAACCCCAGGCGACGCTACAGGCTTGGGGCGGTGTGGCTGGAGGACTGCGTAGAGGAAATGGACCTGGGGGTATTGATTGATGCTCGGCTGAACATGAGCCAACAGTGTGCCCAGGTGGCCAAGAAGGCCAATGGCATCCTGGCTTGCATCAGAAACAGCGCTGCAAGCAGGAGCAGAGAGGTGATTGTTCCCCTATATTCAGCACTAGTGAGGCCGCACCTCGAGTACTGTGTCCAGTTTTGGGCCCCTCACTGCAAGAAAGATATTGAGGCCCTGGAACGTGTTCCAAGGAGGGCAACAAAGCTGGTGAGGGGTCTGGAACACAGGCCATACGAGGAGAGGCTGAAGGAGCTGGGAATGTTCAGCCTGGAGAAGAAGAGCTCAGGGGAGACCTCATTGCTCTCTATAACTTCCTGAAGGGAGGTTGTAGTGAGCTGGGGGTCGGCCTCTTCTCTCGTGTCATTAGTGATAGGACCAGGGGGAATGGTTTCAAGCTACGGCAGGGGAGATTCAGGCTGGACATGAGGAAGTATTACTTTTCAGAAAGGGTGGTCAGGCACTGGAATGGACTGCCCAGGGAGGTGGTGGAGTCACCGACCCTGGGGGTGTTTGAGGAAAGGCTGGATGTTGTGTTGAGGGACATGGTTTAGTAGGAGCTATTGGGAATAGGTGAACGGTTGGACTGGGTGATCTTGAAGGTCTTTTCCAACCTTGGTGATTCTATGATTCTATGATTCTATGATCTTTTTTTCTATCTACTAAAAGTAGCTTTATTACCGTAGGTCATAATGTCAATAGAGAAGAAAAAACTGCAATAAAAAATCCTCCTTTATCTGTCAGAGTTCAGCACACATGGAAGTAATTAAATTCAGAAAAGGACTATTCAGATTTCCCCAGCTTCCTTCAGCCAGTTATCTCATTAATCTAAAAAGAAAATCTCAGTTTAGAATTTCTGACATTCAGGCTCAGGGCTGCAAACTGAGAATTTATCTCAAGTACCTCAAAGTGAAACTGGGCTCTTGCAAACTGCTGCATCTTAGAGACACACACGACTGTGTTGAATGCTTTTGAGAAATCTTGCTGTGAAAAAAAGATAAGCATCAACTATGAATTGCTGAATGAGAAGTTCTACCTTCAAGAGAACCTGTATGTGTAATTAAACATTAAATATCCATCATCCGATCGGTTGTGCAATATTAATTTTTAAAATATAAAAACAAGGAAATAAACAGGAGCTGGCATGGAAACCAAACTTTTTAAAATTTCTGCACAAACTACATTTTTCTAATATCTCTGTTTTCAGCTTTGCATGATTTTTCCTCTTTCATCAACTTGCTGGAATATTTAATTATATCATAAACCCTGAGAAAAAGTAGTGGAAGAGAAAGTTATTTACGTACATAAAGAGTTTACATGCATAACTAAAGATAATTACTTAAATCATAACAAATATGAAGATTTACATAACTAGTAATTACATCATTGTGCACATTTTTGAGGATAATCTCATTAAATGCAGTCAAGTACAAAAAGAAGAGCAAGGAAGTGGTTTCTAGGATGACCCAACAGGTAGACTCAAGTGAGTAGGAAGAGAATTCATCCCCCCAAAACCTCCTTGGTAGTTACTGCTCTGCTTCTCTGCATATCTTATGCTCCGATGAGAACAGACTCACAGAAACTGTAATTTTCCTATTATCACAGGGCTCTATTTCCATTTATATTTGCCAGAAATTCCAAGGGGAAACGTAGAATTAAATTTTCCTATTTCTTTCAGCACTCACCTAGCAATCAAATTCTTCCCACTGCTGCAGACCATAGTGATGCAATCCCAAACCAGACACATGGCAGGTGCTTTGAAGTTTGAACATCTAGCCCACAAATTTCTGTGGTTTCAGTCTTCGGCAATGAACTTCATCATCAGCTGTTACAAAGATTCTGACCTTACTCAAATCAGCAAGGAATTACAACACTCATGATGAGAAATGTGTGGACATTTAATAATTCTAATCACAATATGAATGAGCAAACAGCCAAATGGAAACATCAGTTATGTATGGCTAGTACACTGTCTTTCATTAACATCTCATTGGCATCTTCTACCTTTTTAGGACATTTCTGACTGCGGATTTATCCCCAAACTCTCAAGTCCACAGGCTGCCATGATCTGCCCCATGTTTCTGTATGTATTTAGTATCCTTGTGCATTTACATGAAGTAAATGGACATGCAAATTTCTGTACCAGCTCCTGTACCCCCAGTTCACTTTGGAAATTCTTACACACCCGAATAAGCATATTAAAATAGCAATTATGCTACGAACAAAACCAAGAACTGCATACAATTCCAAGGGATGCAGCCAGAAGTAGTTGGTGACTCTGCACATAGAGAGGGGGTTGAAACTAGATGATCTTTGAGGTCCTTTTCAACCCAGGCCTTTCTATTATTCTATGATCTATGATAAGTTCTCTGGGAGGGTTTAGGCACGGTATTTTTTCTTTCTGCTTTCTACTATTGAAAACCAGAATGGTCAAACCAAGTGAGCAAATTAATTCTGTGAGAAGTGAATGAAATAAAAGTTATGTGCTGACAGAGCACATGACAGTTAAACTAAGTGCTTATTTCACTCCTCATCACATCCTGGATTCCTTTTCAAAAAATCTGGAAATTATTCAGTTGCCTTGGGCAAAGCTTCTAAGTGTTTTTCCTCTATTCTTTCTTTTTTTTTCATTTTCATTTTTTTTACTACCTAACCCCATGTGTAAGAGTACTGATCTTAAATATTTGGAGGGATGGGTGAGTTGGGGATGGTAAATTTTCATTAGAGAAAAAAAAAAAAAAAAATCCAGAAACCAGTAAGCTACTGAGCTACACTATTAACATGCAGCTCTTTTAAAATGAAATGTAGGTCTGAAATTTGTTTCAAGATTTACACTTTGCATCATCTATTCATAATCTCATGTAGCAGAATATGCAAAACTGTAAATTTTTACACAGACTTGCTGGGAAGACAAATTAGGTAAGTTTATATATTTTATTTTCAAACTGTCATTAAGCTCGAAGGATTTTGATGAGGTTAGATTTTATCAAAATTAATGAAAGTTCTTATAAGATTCTCACCAGTTTAGAGATGAAAGTAATCCTTTGCGACAGATTAAGCCACGCGCAGACTGATTCATAGCTAGGATTATAACTCAGAAAACCTGAATCTGTTTCCCAATTTTTCCCATTTCTCTACCAAATATTGCCTACCCAATTCTATAATACTTGCATATTAGTTTTGGGTAACCATAAAATGAGTTCTGTGGCAATGACATCTATATTGTGGGGAATCTTTGTCTTTAACCTGATCACAAAGAAGATGTACTGTTTCCAATAACTATATAATGGTCTATTTGAATCACTTTTTCTTCAAGCAACATTGCTTTTTGGCATACTGAATGGGTGAAGTGAAATGTCAAGCTCATCTAGTTTTCCATGTGTAGCCTTGTGCTACAGCAAAGTGAGGAAAAAGCTGAAGGCTTACTGACAGGAATATAATCTAATGCTGAGATTGATCTAGTCTGCAGAGAAAGGGGTGGCTGTGGTGCATTCGAATGGAGAAGAAGTACATTTGAAAAGATTGCAGCCAGTCTGATCTGTCTGTCAGCAAAAGACAGGTTGTTCACTAAATTTCACAATCTTCAGCTTAAGAAAGCTTGAAGGAGGCAAAAAGAAGATAGCATGAATGATGAGCAAAAAGAAGGAGCAGCAGCTGTTTTTTCTGTGCATGCTCTGATTAAAATACAATAGAGGAAACCATTCAAAGTTCATAGGACAGACAAGAAAGTCAAGACTGACAGACAAGGGCACAGTCAAAAAGATTCTTTTTATCTTCATACTAATGCTGACAGGATCATAAGAAGCAGAATAAAGCTATAAAATATGATAAAAATACTATTAAAATAGTAGCACATAAGATATTATTGTGATTCTATTTCCCATTCTTGGTGTGAGTCACCACGCCTTCTTGAAGGAATTAAAAAGGCTGTTCATGTGTCTGCATGTTTGGCCAAGAAGTTGTAGTCAAGAAAGCAGCAGCAGATTTTGAGAATTTTTTTAGCATTTGAGGATTGAGCACTGAGGATTTCTTACAGACTCTGAAAAAGCTTGTTTCCCATCAACACACAAAGGTATATAAAAGAGCTGCACATATCACATCTTCCTCTTCTTTCAATTAATGCATCATATCTTTATTACATTTTTTAAAAGTGCATATTCCTATGTATTTATCTTTCCCCATATAAAAGAAGGGCAAGTGTCTATGATAACAACATCATCTGGGCATGTCTTTGTTACCTTGTAGGCCACACCAGAAAAATGTAGATTTGAATTCTTGAATTTGATCCCATATTTAAGTCAGACAATTGAACATTTATACATGGCTTTGAAAACTTATGGAAATAAAAGAATGACATTGCAGTGACATTTTGTAGTATCCCTTAATTCGTCTAAAACTTGGCATATGTCTGGTGCCAAACTAAAGATGGAATGACTGATGTCACTGAGTATGAAATAATATTTTTCTCCCAAATGCCCCCAAATAGGTTGCCATCCCTTATCCTCACAAAGAGACACAAAGAAAAACAAGACAAACAATTAATGCAAAATTGTAGCATATTAACTTGCTAACTTGGGAACAAAACCAGGCTTATAAATATTTCACAGAAATTCACAAGTGTCTAAAATGAGAATTAAATACTATTTCAGACTTATCTGCATTTTTCTACGGAAACAATTAATTTTGCGAAGGACACAGCACAGCTACCAGGCTCCTTACAGCCTTAATGAAGATGTTGAGCAGGACCTTCCAGGATGGGAATGTTCACTTTTTGAACTGAGTTTTCAGCTGCCCGTAGAAGAACTGACTCTTAGGAGACTTAAAGAAAATTCTTTAGCTGGGTCATTATTGCTGTAAGTTAACTGTATGGCTATAAATATGGGAAATGCAGTATATTTTTCTTAAAGCTTAGTCATATATACGTAGACAGATAACTGCAGACATCAGGACAGATGTTAAGAAAGTGATAAAAATTTTGTCGTCATAACAACTGAGTTCACTGAGTAGAGAACCCAGAGTAATCTAATTAGTTTACATGAATGTGCAAAAACTTTAGGGTCAATTTATTCAGCAGTTAAATAACAGTGAGTCACTACTGGGAAAAAAAAAAAAAAAAAAAAAAAAGAGGAGAAAATAATATGGGTTAAATAAAAATGGGATAAATAAAGCTGACATCCTAAATTTCAACTGAGAAAAATCTTTAGTGTGTTGGTTTTAAAATACTATATCCTGACAGTCTGTACAAAGTTGTTTTGGAGTGAAAGAACAGAAAAGCCTGATACTGCTGAATTGGGATTACATTCAAGAATCGAGTGCTGCCTTCACTAAAAGCATTTATGAATTTACCCCTCAAAAAGGGTCTTGAATTTAATTTTGACTCTGGGTTTTGCCCGGAGATATAGTGTAAATTATCTTTATTGACTTTGCTGAGACAAAGCAAATCTACCCTCAGAAATTGTCACCCACAAATCTACTTCATCCTGTACCAACCTTGATTCATTGACTTCCTAAAATGAAACCCTGTAGACATGCCTTCACTTTTCATATAGTATGTCTTCTGAAACACTGTGCCCCCTGAGAATTAGTCAAAAGTCAGCCACCAAACTCCATTGTCAATATCTAATAAGATATAACCACATAGCAGCCTTTAATGTTATACAAAAGATTAACTATGTTTGCTTTTGTTCAGTAGACAATTTAGTAATGTTAAAATGCTTTATACCTGGATAATATGCACATTGAGCAGTATTTTGTTTGCCTACAGTTATGAATGCACATCATTCTTGCTGAAGACAGTGAGGCTGTGGCAGTTTTTGCTGCTCTGTTATCACTAGCCAACATGCATGCTACACAGAGCAGCTGAGCTCTCTATATTAATTTTATCCCCAGCATAGGTGCCCAGAGGTACCTTGAACTTTCCATCATACTCCTTGGCTTTCTGTTACTCATGTCTTTTCCAAATCGTGAGCATGCAGACTCTGTTGCAGGCAGAATTATGATGAGGATTTTCTTAGCTTTTCTTACATACTCCACTTTTTTCAATATTTTTTTTCTTTGATTAAAGAGCTAGCCTAAATGTATAATGACTCAATGAACTACCACACAAATGACTCACCAGACCTGTGTCCAGTCCATCAAGGTAATGCACATTATCTCTTTCATCATTCCACATAAATAAATGAAAGTCTCTCACTTTCTGCAGTACTGTATTTTTTTCATTCTCTCAACTTGTTTCCACAAATTCCCCACCTACAGCAATGTGACGTGAAGCCAATCAAGCAGGCTGATCATGGCAGATACCACGGAGCATCAAGCTGGGCTGAATTCTGCTTAAGCTCTCACATATGCAGAGTACAGACCCTGATCAGAGTTGGGATGTTTTACTCCATAGTCAGACTTTTTTTTTTTTTTTGAGTGCCTAAAACTTTGGCAGTCATCGATGAGATCTAGAGACAGGACAAGGGCAAACGGTTTTAAACTAAAAAAGGGGAGATATAGATTAGATCTCAGGAGGAAATTTTTTCTCTGAGAGCACGGTGAGGCACTGGCACAGCTGCCCAGAGAAGATCCATCTCCCCTCCATCTTTGGAGGGGTTCAAAACCAGGTTGGATGGGGCCATAGGCAGCTCTCATCTATTGCCTGACAGAGCAATGAGGGCCCCTCTTCCCTCCTGACAAGAAGGAATAAAAGACTAGTTCAGTGGAAATATTTTTCTCTTCTAACAGCTCAAAGTGAAATACTAGATGGAATTAAATGGTAAATTTTAAATGGTTAAACTTCAATGTGACAGTATCTCCTCTAACCTTATAAGAAAATTTGTATCTTACTCCATTACTCTGAATTTTGATGATTTATTTGAATTAACATTGATTTACTGACAAATTTACTGACAGATACTTGATACAAACAGAATGAATTCATGTTCCCTGTAGTGTACATCACAGCATTGTCATTGCCTTCTGTGGGTTTTTCTATCTGGGGCTTTGTTTTGCAGTACCGAAAGCTAAATTTCTCTCAAGTTTTCCCTTACTGTGTATTCAGTGAATATTTTCTATAACAGTGCTCTATTTTTCTATAACAGTATTTTTCTATTACAAAGCATTTTAGAAGTTTTCCAATTTAACAGTTATGATAAATGCTTGTTATTCTATTTATGCACAATTGAGTATACCAATAGGTGAACTGGCACTGTAAAACAGCTGTCAGTAGGAAATTTAGATGACAGTCAGTATATATTTAGTACTCTAACAAGTTTTGAGGACATCTCATACAAATGCACATTTGTATGTGCAGCTGCCAGTATAATAAACCAAAGACTGCACTAATTATTTTTCCAAACTAATTAGGGAACATAAATGCTTATTTTATCAACAAAATTGCAAGATAACTCACAGCAGCATAGGTAGATTGAAAACGCTGTAGAATTAATTACTTTGACTTCACAAGGGCATCTGGCTTAATATGCTACAAGAAAACCAATCCAAATCACTGTGTAGCTGTTGTTGGTAATTATTTTTGAACTTGTTATTAAATGGTCTCTGTGCTGTATCACCACTTTATTACATGCTTTTAAAAACTTTTAATTGTTAATGTAAGATGACAGTGACCTCTGTCAGAGCAGTTGCAGTTGGATTTGATTTCTGAGAGGACAGATTAGCATTTGTTTGTGTTAGTGTCTCAGTTCTGCCATTGCCCAGCACCATTTCTCTACTGAAGGAGCTGGAGATTGGCAGCTCCATTCATGTCCATAAACACTTAATTGAAGTAGGATATATTCACATCAACATATGTTGAAAGACTGGGTTATGATCTGTAAGATATTTCATATGAATGGTTTGAGATGAGGGATATAAACTGTTACCATTTCAAATCTCAATTTAGCAATCTAAAGGCTGAACATTCAATTTAAGCTCATCACCACTTCTGTTCTCATGGTCAACCAGAGAGAAGCACATCCAGAAGATACATGTGCACCTCCTAATCTCTGAGCTTTGATGGGAAAAATCACTCACTGGAGGCACCTATATCTTATCACTGACTGCAGGAGTGTACACGAATTGTTCAAGCTATGACTAACCACATGAATGTAGGTGTGTGAGGTGGATCCCTTTCTGAATGGGTAAATACAGAGAGAAAAAAACACACAATCTTCTTTCAGTGGTTTTAAAGGCAAATTTCTATAGTTATTAAATAAAAAAATACAGCTGAGAATATCTAATGACCAAGACAAGACCAATATCCAATGACTATCCAATGTCTGCTAAATTTTTTTTCATGCTTGTAAACTATAAAATTTAAAAATACAATGAGAAGAAAACCATGCCAGAAAAGGTAGTCAATTTTCTGAAGAAGCTCAAAATCCTGTGAATAGACTGTAGTGTGTCTATTGATCTAGCTTTAGCATATATTGCAAAGTATCCTGCTTTTGCTGACATTTGTTTTTGTTACTCTTAGTGCTTTCATAAATTTGGCTCTTATTGTTCTACTCAAAACTGCTATCTTAAAATTCTCAGTATAGTTAGCAAATTTGTCATTTTGAGAATTACCAGACCCAACCATATCATTCAGAGAACTATAAGGTGAGTATATGGCAGTGGTCTGTGATGCTGGTCCCTCCTCGACATGCAGAAGGTATAACCCATTTTGGTCTGGGTGTGGTTGCTGAGCCTAGAAAATAAGTAGATCTTGTGGCATAATACAACAGGGGGATGTTTTATGAAGCACAGCATTTATTTCATTTACAAGTAATAGGAAAATAAGTCTTCTCAATATGCATGAATATATTCATATGTCAGAGTGAATTAAGGATTAAAAAGTGTTCTTCTATTTTCAGTACATCTAGTGATCTTCCACATGTATGGCAGCCAGTTCTGACCTGATACTTTCCTTTGATATGTGAATTTACTTGACAGTTATTAACACGACCTCTGTGGCAGTGAGGTTTTATTAGGTGGGGCTTTATTCTCACTAAATCTTAGATCAGTTGGCTTTGACATTTTTCTTTTTTCTTTTTTATCTTTAGATTTCATAAGATAAATATATCATGACTAGCATTTCAAACAATTAATGAGAAAGAAAAGAAACTGTTACCTTCACTGCAGGTTCAAAAACAACAGGTACAGTACTTTGAGTGCACCTTCCAGTTCTTCCTGACCATGAGGCACACAACTTTATAGCAAGAAGCAAGGAAAATAGGAAGCAGCAAATGGCCAAAAGCCCAGAAGTTCAGAAAAATCTCAATTGGCAGGGATTTTGACATTCATTACATATCTATTTTATAAACATCCTTGGAGAGAAGATACATTCTCCAGACGTTAAACTAGAGAATTCTGCTATTTGTAAATATATTTACATTTAAATGAGACTAAAACAAGTTAGGGTTATGGTGTTACTAAAAATAATCTGAGTGAGAATGCTTTCCCTATTACTGAAAAGCATAATATTTTATTTACTTGTTTTCCTTGCGTGAAAATAATCTGAAGGACTGGTCATAGAAGAGAGTAGTAGGGAGCTGTTTTTATTAACATAAGAAGGCTGTGAAGAAGATAAAAAATCATCTCTTTGTGGTCCTGTAGTTTTTTCCAAAACAGAGATAAAAAATAATCAAATATCTCTTTCAATACTGTTGCTCAATTAGAATGAAATACGTCTACATTGCCCAACACATTCCTCTTAAGAGGTTAGACCATCCAGGCTCCATTATCCATGCACTGCCATTGTGCTGGAAATTGCATTGTTAGGATTTCTTCTGGTGTACTGCTGTGCCAAAACAACTGCTTTGTTTTTGTTTCTTGGAACCAGTTGTGCTAAACTTCATATGAAGCCACTGGGCTGCACACAGCTGTGGGGTCTGGAAAAGGACCTGGCAGTGCCTTCTTGCCTGGCTGTTTCACTTTTTAGAAAGAGGAAGTTCCTAAATGTTAAATTCTATGTATTTTCCAAGGTTTTTCAAGTTAATGCTTGAAAAATACTCTTGCTTTAAATTTCAGTGGGTTTTACAGTCATTGGCCTTTCAGGATGTTTGTCTATCAAGATCATAATTTCCTGCAGCAGAAGGAATAAGGCCTACTGTGAAGGAACCTCTACTTGGCTTTGGTGGCATGATGTCACCGCAAAGGTAATACAAGCCAGCTACTTCCAAATATCTAAAAGCCTCATATGTTGTATGTAAACATGTCTATGACTGCAGTGTAAAGCACGAGGCAAAACTTGCCAGTACCAGCTGAGTCCCTACACCTGAATGCGAAGATAGGTTAGACAGTCTGCCAGGATGTACAGCCTCTCTCACATTTTGTTTATAATATATAATTGAATGTAATTACATATAATATTATATTTAAAGCAGACATGATCCAAAATTTTGGTTCCCATTGTTTGTTCAAAAGCATAATGACAAATAGCATACAGGAGTGAGATAGAGCTTGAAAAAGGGAACAAGAAAATGATATGAACTGAAGGACAATGAATAGCAACAGTTTGTTGCCTAAGAACACTAACTGTCAATAACATTTAGTGTCTTAATTCCAGTAAGTGGGGAATGATGTAGACTTTGTTCAGAGATACTCTCCTGTGCTCCTGTGTATCCAAACAATTAACTGAGAAACCTATTTCTCTTCAAGTGTTACAGAAACAGAAGTGACTACATTACATTATGCCAGACTCAGGATAACAATCCAAGTTTTCAAGTACAAGATCACAGTAACAACTATTCATCTGTTGCTTGAATACTTGAGGTTGAAAAGATAATAATGAAATAAATAAAATAATAAAAAAGACAGAACCCATCATAGTTGTGGAACATGTTATGAAAACATTCTATCTAGTTTAACTGGAGTGTGTCATCTCCTACAGTTAATACAAACTTTCTGTAAAGAAAAGCAAAGAATGCATCAGATGCACAAGAAACTTTTCCTTTGCTGAGTGTCTACAGCATTATCAGAAACTTTTCAGTACCGACTGCACAAAATGCCAGTGACAAGTTATAAGGGTAAAGCTGGTTGAAGAGAAGGCAGTGGATTAGCAATACAAAATTCCAGTGAGCACAAAGGCAGATTAAAACAAAATGCTGAGGCATGCACTAAGGGCAATTCAACAGCCTCATTAGCAACTAGAAGATATAGCAAAGCTCCTTGCTTCAGCAGGTTGGAAACACAGCCATGCTAGATGACCGTAGAGTCCTCAAGATTTTGGATGTTTTCAGTAGCTTACACTCTGTTTAGCTGAATTATATTTCACACACATGATCTTCAAAATCCATTTGCTTGGATACCATCATCATGGCATAGATGACAGCCTTTCTTTTAAGCAGGGAATGGCATCAGAGTTGTGCTGTTCTGTAAAATGATGGTAATGCAGAAAGACCACTCGTCTCTTTTCTTAGTGGAATTTATTCTTTCATTCAGAGTGCAGCACTGAAGGATGAAACATAATATGAAGGTACAGGAGACACCTGAAAGCTCTTTCCATCTCTGTCACAGTCTTTCTGCACCAGACTGGGAGGTTACATATTAAAATTCCCAACAATAAAATATTTTGTGGATTATGGTCCTCTTTGCTGTTTCCAGAGCTGCATGCAGGGATTCAGTTCTGCACATCTCATTTTACCCATTTGAAAATCAGTCTTTCTACTTTTCTAAAGGCAATAGTTTTTTAAATGCTTAATGCTTAAGCATTAAGGAATAAAAATGACAAGTAAAAAAACACAAATTTTTTTTTTCTAATATGCATGCTTCTATAGAATTTATACCTCTAATGCTTTTCAAACCAAATGCAGACTGCTAAATTTCTTTCATGACTTGCTTGCTAAGAATCATTATCTGAAAAAAAAAAAAAAAAGTATATTGCCTTAAAGACAATATTAATACCTCTGCTAAAAAGAAATCTAATTCTTGCCTTGTTAATATTCCCCTAAAACATTGCTAAGAGGTATCACAGCATGAGGCAATAAAGACAGTCTTAACTCTGCCCCACTGTAGGAACAGAATTTTGCATTAAACATGTAAGGTAAAAATTGCTGAGTAGCATCCAATGGTTATTTGTTTGCAGGTAAATTATTCCTCCTGGAGGGTCCACTTAGGCCTTTTTTTCTATAAAAGAATTTAAGCAAAAGTAGTTGTGAAACAATACATCACGCTCTAGGCATCTCTATTTGATAAAAAAGAGACCATTTGAAGATAGGAATAAAAATTCTGAAGGTTAAAATGGGAATTTTTATATTAGCACTCTAAACAGAAAAATGATGCTTTCAGTAGTGCCTCCTTAGCTCTCAAGACAGTTCGACTTCGCTTATTTTTTTTAGTTTCAATGTGTAGACTTGCAGATATAATACTTAACTATCAAATGGAAAGATTGTATAACAGCTTTGTATATGACATGCCTCTTATTTCTTAAGTTCATTACAGCTTAAGAGCCCTGTGACTCAGAATAAGAAAGAAACAAGTGTAGAAAATTTAAATTTGACATGATACCACTTATAAAATGCATCTACAGCATTGCCAAAGCACTGGGTGCTTTTGTGTAGATTTGTTAAATGTCAAGAGGTGCTTAAAACATGCTATGCACTCAAAAAAAAAAAAAAAAAGAAAAGAAAAAGAAAATTGCAGTGCGCTACTTTAGCTTACTATGTTAATTGTTATTTCGCAGCTTCTTTGATTTCAGATATGAATTTGTCAGGTGAATGTAGGTCTCTTGGCCACCATTTGTGCTAGTTATTGAATTAGTACATACTGCTTCACATGCAGCTTTTCCCTCTGTCACTGCAGGTCTTCAAGTCCAATTTTGTCTTTGAGAGTTCTTAACAGGGCTCTACGTAAAATAACTAATCACTGTAAGTATCAAAATAAAATCGATTCTCTGTTGGGCTGTTATTAGTGCTCCTGAGCTGAAAGGAGATGCTACAGGACATATTTTCACAGTGAAGTAGATGTCATTGTAATCTTGCAGTCACGCTGAGTGTAATTGGAGACAGGTGGCTAAATCTCCATCTCAAAAATGTAACGCTCTTTCCATTCAGATATGCCTAATAAATTCTTAAACTCTTGTTCTGTTTGGCCAGCTGAACACTGCAAAATGGCAGGCAGCATACAATGCTGTTTACTCATATAGATAAGACCACATGGATTTCAGAAAATTAAAGATTTTAGAATGCATCCTTGCAGAATTATGTGAAATACATAGATTTTTAGCCATAAAACACAACCTTGTCTCTCTATTCTGATCTCAGGCTTTTCACAGGCATTTCATACAGACCTTTTTTTGCAGTGGAAAGAAGTGATGACTCCATCTTGCAAAAGAAAAACTGATTCTGGAAAGGACGCTATTTTGCTCAGAGGCTTTCATTTCATATTTTATCTACTTTGTAATAATTAAAAATGAAGCATCCATAAGACTATAAAATGTATAAAATAATACAAAATTTTGTATCTGCAGGATTTTTAATGTAAAGAAGAATGCTATTTTTTATATGCTACTACACAGCCAAAATCTGCATGATTTTGCACTGATGATGATTTTGCATTGATCTGTCAGATGCAATGTTGTGCATCTAACACTGCTTCGTGGCAGGCTGCCAGAATTACTAAGCTGATCCAGGAAGATAATTCTTATGTTCTTAACTAAAAGATGCCTTAGATTAGACATTGGGGTAAAGAAAATTTCATGTCCTGTGGAACAGCATCGGGAAACACTCTGAAGCAATATTTGTCAGTTTTTGACTTAACAAGAGAGACCATTCCCTACATCCTGTTGTTGTACTAATGCCATCTGTTTCTCATTGCACTAATCAGAGAGATATAAAACAGGACTCAACTAATTGAAATTTCAAACATGTGAAATACTATTTGCATTTTAAACTCCAGAATATTAATTTTTAAATACATGCTTTCAATAATCCAGCTCCCTGGACTGGACATGTGTAGTATAACTGGGTATCTCCATACCCAAGAGTGGTGAGACCTCTTCTAGGAAGTGTTTGTGTAACACAATAGCAAATGCCCACGTGATCATTCTTGCTATAAAATTCAGTGCAGAGGCGTATGTTTAAAGCTACTTAAGTGTACTGTATCCACCTTTTCATATCATAAACTGTGATTTAAAGCACTTACCCTGAAGAAAAAAAAGAGAGAGATTGAATTTCCTTTCAGCCTTGAAGGGATTCAAACCCATTATACTTCAGCTACAGGTATGAATCTTGACCAAAAGCCTATTGTTTGGGTCAGGTGGGGACACTAGCAGAACTACTGAGGCTGGATTATAGCCCAAACATTATGGACAAGATCCACAAAAGGGTACACTGTTATGTACTCCACTCTGCTTGGGGTCTATGTTCTGATGTTACAAGATTTGCAGTATGATCAGGGGCAGGTAAAGCTATTTTTTAAGTACAGTTTGTTAGCTCACAGTTGTCTGACTGCAAACTTAATGTCCCCCTGTGAAGCAACATATGTCTGCCACACATGGGTCATTATTTTATTGCCTTATAGTTGGTCATTTTCCATGGGAAAATTCAGCATAATCTGAGGAAATTCCGCACTTTCAGAAGCATAAATGTGTATTTCATTTCTCACAGGGCTAACAAAGATATTGCACTCGTTTTTTCTTTCCAAACAAATGTTCTAAGTACTTAGTAAATCTTCAAATAAAATGGCCAAAACTTCTTAAAACAGGAAGGACTTCCTAACCCTAATACTGCTGAAGTGCAGTCCATGTGTCCATAGCTCATATCATAGCCCATCCCAACTCATGCCCTTTCAGACAATGGTTCATCACAGCTCAGGGCTGAGGAAGGAGAAAGAAATACTCCAAAAAGGCACACTGCATTCATGCATTCATTCTGTTTTGATGAGGAGAAAGTAAGCATGGCTGTTTGAGCACTAGCCATGCTATGCCAGATGTTGCTCAGGGACAGATGTGGTCCCTGGAATGCTTTCTTGCTACAGAAATGCAGATTGGGTGCCTACATGTGGACAATAGATCTCTTTCCAGGTACCTAAAATTCAGAATTTCATATGCATAATTATAATTAATCCATGTTTGTGGTAAACCTAGCACAAGTTAAGTCCAGGTTCCAAGAGATAGGGTTAACTTGTACAATGCCAAGACAGCCTTGTATCCTCCTGCATTAAGCTGCTGACAAAAATCCTTCCTCAAGTCATTTATATTGACAAATTGTGATCATCAGCAATTATCTGAAACTGGTGGATTCACGTACTGATTAAAGCACTGCTCAGTATATCTCTAATGAAAGCTTGCTTTATGTAATTGACTAAAGCAATCTTTTCAGGCTTCATATGGATTTACACTGAAAACAAGCAAACAGCAAAGCAATTAGCTTTAACACTCACCAAAAGCTATTCCACTATCTAAAAGTACACTTGTCATATAAATACATGCATAGACCTTTTCTAAATTTATTTCAAGAATGTCTACATTTATCTGTTCCACGTGTATTCAACATTTTCATAACATGTGAACACAAACTCCCCTCACTGCAAGAAAGACATTGAGGTCCTGAAACTTGTCCAGAGAAGGGCAGCAAAACTGGTGAGGGGTCTGGAGCACAAGTCTTATGAGGTGTGGCAGGAGCTGGGATAGTACAGTCTGGAGAAGAGGAGGCTCAGGGAGACCTCATTGCACTCTACAACTTCTTGAAGGGGTTTGGCCTCTTCTCCCAGGCAACAAACAGGACCCAAGGAAATGGCCACAAGCTGTACCAGAGGAGGTTTAGATTAGATACAAGGATAGCCTGTGTTGACATTACCATTTTAAGTTAGTATGCATCACTGATATACTTATGGTGTATATACTGATATATATGTATGTATGTATTCCATCAAAACACATGCCTATTTAAATTTGGCAGGACTTTATTTTGATTAAAGAAATGCAACGCCAAATAAATGCTTACCAGCTATACTTGAAATTGAAGTAGTATTAAATTGCCAATTTACTTTCAGCTACATCAGTCATAAAGTACAACTAATTCTCCAAATCCAATCAAGAATAGGAAACTTATGAAAAGATAATTCCTCTGCTTCTCTTTTCTGCTTTTACCTCTAGAGATCAGAAAGGATGGACTCTTTGCTTTTGAAATAATATAAATAAAAGCAAAGCCTATTCTTAGCGTATGACAATATATATTTTTTACTGTACAGATGCGTGCAGCAATGCAGTGAAATTAACTCTTAGTTCTGCATTTCATTGAATTATATTTCAAAATTTTGAAATACTGGTGTTGTTTCCAATCTAACTTTTCAAATATAGGTCCAAAATGAAATCATTTTTTGAATGTAGGTCCTAAATTCTTACTCTCGTAAGGACGCGAAAAGGTCTCTGTTGATAAAATATGTGCATACTCTAGATCACTCTCCTTATTGTGACCTTAAAATATTCAATTTAAAATTATAGAGATTCTTCACTTACACAACTGAAAAAAGCTCAGAATGAAGAACTTTTAAACAAACTGGTAAAGTGCACCTCCTCACCTGTGAATTTTAACACAAGTAATAAGTCCTTTATGAGAAATGTTGCTGCAATCAGCCTCACAACATAGCGGAAATGGTATTCACACCTTCGAAGACTGTAGGGTAACTGTAGACCAGAGATCACTGATTTCAATTAGAGTTATTAGGTGTGTGGGCATGCAGAATAGAATGCAGAAGAATTTGGATTACTTAATATGGTGCTACAAATGTGGTGGAGATTTTAACAAAAGTGTAAAAATATTTATGGCTTTTCCTATTACTGGGACACTACCAGGCCCTGTAGTTAAAAGCAGGGGGTTATAATAGCTTTATTCAGGTGTGGTAACACCAAAAAACGCCTTTTTTTACTCCACACGTGCTTAATTTTGCTGCTTTCTACCATTTGTAAGGCTATGGTTACGTAGCGTGCAGTGGCAGTACAGCCCTGTTGGCACAAATTCAATCTGCTCCCAATGCTTTGGTCTTATTTCAAATGCACTGGCTTCCTGAGAGTGATCACACCACACCTGATTTTGCCTAAAAATCAGACCAGTCTGTCTCAAATAGTGAGAAATACTGAGATCTTCTCACTCTTTCCACCTGCCTTTAATGAATTCAGATTAAAAAAATTCCTGTGAAAGGTTCTGGCTTTAAGAGATCTTCAGCAGCTGACAGAGAAGGTGGAGACCTTCTCTCAGAGCCAATCTCTCCCTAAAAATAAGATATTATTTTATAAAATACCTCTTAGCAGTTGAAGGTGCCATTCTGCAGGCTATGATGAGATATGCATTTACTTCTACCTGAATCTATGCTCATTTTTTAAGATAGTATTAATCTCTTCTGACATTTTCCAAGTGTAAAATGGAAAATCTAAAAAAAGCATAAGATCAAAAGTGCTGAGAATATCATGGAGTAACAGAAAACCAAAAATAATGAAAAATTTAAATCTGTCAATGAAGTGGAATGCAGCCTGATTGCAGTTAGAAATGAGAAGAAAGAATACTTACCATTTTCATTGGTAGTCTAGATCAAATAAAATCTTTGTGCAACAGAAATGAAATATGTTTCCACAAACCCACCTGATACCAGGAGAATTCATAGTGAAAACCCTCATGGCAGTTTTCTCACTCGTTTGAGCAGAACACAGCAGCTGTGTCATCAAATTTGTCATCTGGTAACCTATCAGATACTCACATTTCTGAAGCAAGTGTGCACCTCTCCATTAATTATAATTAAATGTTTGCTTGATCTTAATCATTAAGATAATAATTAGAGGTCAGTGTCTGAGATAATGAAAGGCATTTTGTTTGCCACGTTTATATTTGAGGGAATGTAATTTTGTAAATAGCATAGACTATAGTTTGGTCTTTAATGAGAAAAGAACCAACCTTTAGCTGTACATGCCTATTGAATAAAAACTAGTTGGTAACTGATTAATTTTCATAGCTTTTTTTTTAGCTGCAGAAAACTGCATAGTTCAAGACTGCTGGTTATATTTGAAGTGATAAAAAGTGATAAAAGGGGTTTGAATGTGGAAAGAGTCAACTTGTCGTCACAAATATGCTGCCAGTGGAAATTAAAAATATATATATATGTCAGCCTTCCCTTGCTAATTGCTATTGTGCTCTCCTCCTCCTCTTGCTGCTATTCTTCCAACCCGAGCCCTGAACTGTTTGTATTAGCATGCCTTTGACTGCTTCAGTCAGAGGGAGCTCAAGAAATAACCAGGCCTTTGCTAGCTCAGCTCATTTTGACTGCAGCCGTGTAGGAACCACAGGAGCAGAAGTGGGGTACTTCCAGAGTTTTGGGGTGAGAGCAGTAACTCATGAGGCTGCTGGAACTAATTTCAGGTCTCCCCTGGCAAACACTTTTACAGGCTGTCTGAAGCCTCTTGGCACAGTTAAAAAACAGAAGAGCATCTTCTCTCCCCCCCCCCCCCCCCCTTTTTTTTTTTTTTTAAATAAGGAGAGATGAAATTCCAGAAATAGATTGTTCCTGCCCCAAAAGATCCCCAGGAAAAAAATATTTGGGTTCATTGCAAATTAACTGTGTGAGAGCATGGACTGTCCAACATTTCTGCTTTTGTAAATCAGGATTAATTTCTATAAATAATGGGGATATTTTCATAACTAAATCCTGAATAATACCATAAAGCTGGCACTAAGCATAATGCTATGGCATCTCAGACCTATCTTGCAAGAGATTTCACATCACTAATATACTCCATTCTAAGATTCACAGCAAAGATTTAATTTTTACTAAAAGTTAAATGATTCTGAGAATAAGCAAGATTTTATTTTTCTTCTACGTCATTATAGTAGATACTGCAGAAACATCAAGAAAGAATAATTATAACATCCACTTACTGGTTTATTAAAAACAAGTTATTTGGGAGATGTGGCTCTTCACAGGTTCACAGAGCTGCAAGAGAAAAAAATGTTATGGAAGTGCATTTTCATTTCTTCCACATGAATCAAAGACTGATCTCATCCGTGCCGCTTTGTTACTTCTACGACTTGGGGATGCGACTCACAGTTGAGAAAGGAAGGGGAGGGAAGGGAAGGGAAGGGAAGGGAAGGGAAGGGAAGGGAAGGGAAGAGAAGAGAAGAGAAGAGAAGAGAAGAGAAGAGAAGAGAAGAGAAGAGAAGAGAAGAGAAGAGAAGAGAAGAGAAGAGAAGAGAAGAGAAGAGAAGAGAAGAGAAGAGAAGAGATTTTATGTAATGCTGGCTAAGAAAGAAGAAAAGAAATAAATACAAAGATTTCAAAACTCCTTGATTTTGTTTGTTTATGTTTGGTTGTTGTTGTTGTTGTTGTTGTTTGTGGGGGGGGTTGCTATTGTTTACCTACCCGCTATGAAATACAACACTGAAAAGAAAAGAAATGGAAGAGTTGGGGGAGGAAGATTTCTTACATCATTGACTGAAAGAGGCATCTTTCATCGTAATCTTCTCACTGTGATCATGTTGGAGACAAGAAGTATTCTTCTAAATGCTTTGTTTCATAAATAATTTGCTAATCAACAGCATTTTAATTCTTCCCTTAAAGTGTATTTAATCTAGAAACAAAAATAGTCCCAGACACACCAGCCTTGATTTGATCAGTTTCAGTACACATTCAGGTCTCTGATTCAAACCTTGTCCTTAAAGGATGTCCTGATTAGGGATATTTCCTGGATGGATGGAAGCCTGGTGAGCCTTTCCCTTCTCAACCAAGAATGTGTGGCAGCTGTGTGCTGGTCTCATTTCCCCATTGGGATTTCACTTTAGGCTGTTGGGAGGCACTTGTATGTGATTGAGGATTCTCTGCACTAACAGCGTGGTGAATGGAAGCACATGGAAGCACAGTATTTGCAGGGAGTCGGGAAGAACGATGACCATATATACAAATTAAAGTTCCACAGTGGGGACCTCCTCAGCTTAGTGCTGAAAGATGATTGTCTCAATCTAAAACACAGGTCAAGGAGAGGAACCAGATCACACGAGGCCATCAAGGAAGTGGGTGCCTGAAGTTATATAGGTTGGGCTCAGGAATGAGTCGCCTCTCACCTAACTTCAGACACCTGAAGTTAGATGAGATGAATCACCATCAGAAGTGTGTTTCTCCCCACTGACATTAAGGGAAACCTGCTTGGACTTCAGTATGCAAAAGCAAATATTTATTTGTTGATAGGATCTTTATAGATTTTTATGGGTTATTTGGCAATCTGAGCACTGAAAAAGATGTCTAAATGATGTTAGGCAGAAAAAATAACCCAGAAATTATTTGAGTGGTTTGCCAGTCAGGAAGCTCTCCTGTACTTTTAAATCTCAAATACACAATGGCATTTTAATATAAAAATGAGCTGCTTTCTGATCTCAAATGCAAGTGCAAGTGGTGGAAATGGATATGGTGGATCTGTTTTGCTCCTTATTTGCAGCATCCTCAAATTACAATGGTGTACCTTAAAGTTTTTGAAATGTTTTTTTCTTCTAATGCAAAAGAGAACATTTAGAATAAATGAACCAAACAGTCTGCAGACCTACAGTGAACTTCATACATGATTAGTTTTGCTGGCCTTTAAAGTGCTGACTTTTAATTTATTGAAATGCTAATGAAATTTTGATTATAATATAAAATATCCTTTTTTTCTCTAGAACATTATTAATGCAGTTCAGAGATTAATGTTGCAGCCAGAATGCTTCATTTTTCATTAGTCTGCTAGTTCACTGCTGAATTTTCTATAAATCTCTCTCCTTCCCCAGTTTATATCTCATTGTTCCACCAAATTTAAATCCCATATAAAATTTTAAGACAGCAGAAGTATATTACTGCAATTAAAATACCAGTAAAACAATCCGTAGAGTAACTGTCACTATCATTTATACCACGCTGGCAGAAGATGAGGATTAAGGTGAGCACGGGCCCTTTTATGGTTTAACTGTGCACTGTTCTGTTTGAACAGGAATATTTTATAAGATTAATGAAAAAAACCTGGATCAAAAGCAAAATGGATGCTGAATCCCATTAATCATTAAATTGATTTTCACTAATTTTGTACCTCTTTTTTTCCCACTTTATTTCCTGTCTCGGATATGCCACAAACTGAGGACTAGTTTTGTTGCCATTTCTGCCTTGTCTCTTGTCCTGCAGTCACCGTCACAGCACTTGAGTTGCTTTAGTTCTTTAAGCAGCCTAGCTACTATTTGCAGCACATTTTGCTCTTGTATTCTTTCAAGGCCTTCTGCACTTCTTCTGGCTGATCTTTTCAGCAGAGAAGGATGATATTTTTCCCTATGCTTTGAGCTAGTGCAGATTACAGACTTTCTAAATAACTTCTGCTATTGAAAGGTTTTTCCTGTTTTTATGAGGACTTCTCCAAAATAAATGCCTCCTATTTTATGATGTTGGCCCACTATGTCACAGGCAGATGGTGGTATGGCAGTTGAAGTTGGACCTTCTCACAAATACTCCTTTACATTTTGATGCTGTGTGACTGGTGGTGGCAGAGGGGCAGTCTGACAAATGGCATCTGATATGGATGCGTATATGAAGAAAAGGTCTGTTACTGAATTCCTTCTTGAAGAAAAAAATAGCACCTACTGACATTCATTGATACTTGTTGAATACTTATGAATGCTACAATGCTGAACGTTATGGATACAGTGGATGTGAGCACAGTGAGGCACTAAGTGATGCATTCCAACACTGCAACATCAATGCAGTGGTCCAACATCAGCAGTGGTCACTTCTACTGGTGCAGAATCGTATGAGCACAGACTCTTGTTCATCAATGGCAAAAACACATAGCTAATAATGGTGGCTGTTGAAAAACAGTATTTTTAGTTAAGAATTTACTCTATCAAGCAGTGTTATTGTGTTCTTTGTTGTAATTTCCATAGAAATAAATAGGAGGCACTACTTGTGTAGCAACCTCCCTAGTTTCTGATAGAAAGGAATTAAGAGCACATGCTTTCCAATTGCGTTGTCTAATATTCTACCTTTTAAATTACTGGTGGATAGTGCCTGTTGTGCTTTAACCCCAGCTGTCAGCACAACCCAACTGCTCATTCACTCTTATGGTTGGGATTGGAGAGAGAATCAGAAAGGTAAAAGTGTGAGAAATCATGGGTGGAGATAAAGATAACTTACTGTGCAAAGCAAAGACTGTACGCAAGCGAAGCAAAACAAGGAATTCATTCTCTTCTTCACGTAGGCAGGCAGATGTTCAGCCAGTTACAGGAAAGCAAGGAACATCACATCTAACAGTTTCTTTGGAAGTTCCATTTGGATGGAAATGCCATTGCTCTGAATGTCTCCACTTCCTCCCTCTTTAACCCATCTTTTTCTTTTCGGCATGATTCCATATGATATAGAATATCCCTTTGGCCACTGTAGGTCAGCTATTCTGGTTCTGTTCTGACTCCTTGTGCACTCCCAGCTCCTTGTTGGCAAGGCAGCGTGAAAAACTGAAATATCCTTAGCTCACAGAATCTCAGGATGGCCTGGGTTGGAAGGGACCTCAAGGATCATGAATCTCCAACCCCCCCTGCCACAGGCAGGGACACCAACCTCCACGTTTAATACTAGACCAGGCTGCCCAGGGCCCCATCCAATCTGGCCTTTAGGAATGGGGCATCCACAACCTCTTTGGGCAGCCTGTTCCAGCACCTCACCACTCTCTCTGTGAAGAACTTCCCCCTGACATCCAACTGAAATCTTCCCTCCCTCAACTTAAAACCATTTCCCCTTGTCCTGCAGTTATCAACCCTTTCAAAGAGTTGACTCCTCTCCTGTTTGTAGGTTCTGAAAGGCTGCAATGAGGTCAACCTACAGCCTTCTTTTCTCCAGGCTGAACAAGCTCAGCTCCCTCAGCTAAGGCTCTGTGAAACACCGCTCAGCAACAACTAAAACATCAGCGAGTTATCAACATTGCTGTCACCAAAACACAGCACCATATAAAGCTGATGTACATTAACACTATCAGAGCCAAACTAATTACAGAGCTCTTAATTTAATCCTGGTAATTTGCAATTTATGCTAATGTGGAATTCTAAAGGGCTTTGTATTTTAGAACCAGAAAGACAAATTTTTAATTAACTTTAACCTAATTCCTGTCTTCTCTTTTTTTGTTTCGTTCAAAGTTCTTTCTTTATTACAACCATTAAATGGTCCCATTGATGCATCAAATTTGCCCTTCATGAACTTTCAAGGTTCTGATTTAGGTTTCTACAAAATTGCTGAAACTCCCACTAATCTGAAAGAATAACAAGTCATTCTCCTGCTAACAACTGTGGGAAATTATTTATGCTGCTATTATCTGGAAGAGAGAACATACTGCCAAGGTTAAATGCTGAGTCTTGGAGTTATTGCAGAGAGCATTACCGACTTGCTTTTTAAATGTAAATCTTTCATAAAGGCAGGATGAATTACTGTAGAAATTTAATTCTCGTTCGTTCCAGAATGCCTTGGATGTATGTGAGTATACTGTGGTATTTTTCCTTCATCTTCCTTTTCTATTTCTCATTCTTATGTTCCAGCCATATGCGGTTGTGACTTTTGTGCTGCTTCCAGAGAACTTCCAGCAGTTTTGCACTTGATAGAGGTGCTTGAGTATCTGAAGCTAAGCATATGTATGTTCATGTTGGCAACCCAAATAGCCAGGGGATACATGGGGACAAAAGGAAATTCTACCTTATTCCAGGTCAAGGCAGTGATGAACCTGCTCTGAAAGTAATGCCTCCTATTTTATGATGTTGGCTTATGACATCAGAGGCAAATGCTGGTGGGATGGCATCAGAGGTTGACCCTTCCCACCAATATCCCATTATGTGTTGTTGCTTTGTGACAGACAGCAGCAGAGAGGCAGTCTGACAGCATGGAGTCTGACATGGAAGTGTGTATGAAGTGAAGGTGTGTCACTAAATTTTTCCATGAGGAAAAAATGGCACCTATATCTCATCACATGTCGTTGCTGTATAGCAGATGGCAGCAGAGGGGCGGTCTGACAAAATGGCATCTGACACTGACATGCGGATGAAGCAAAGGTTTGGAATTGAACTGCTCCATGTGGAAAAGATGGCATGCTTCAGTGCTTGCTGAATATTTCTGGAGATGAAACAGTGAATGTGAGCATAGTGGTGAGTGGTGTGTTCCAGTGGCAGCAGCAGGTCTTCTCCAGTGATGCTAAGATTTTTACAAGTACAACGTGCAGGCTCTCATTCATTGCTGGCAAAAATTCATAGCTAATAGTGGTAACTAGGTTGAAAAATAGTCTTTTGTAGTTAAGAATTTGCTATTCTAAATAATTTTATTGTGCTCTTTGTAGCCAATTTAGTTTCCACGGAAACAGATAAGAGGCATTACCTTTGGAGCAATCTGTGCATTTCCAGTGTTGCATGCTTAGCAGTCTCTTCGTTCTGCACGAACTGTGAGGATGTAGCATTGCACTCTGTGCCATCAACTTCTATGGCTTCTCTGTTCTGTGAGTGTATTCTGCCACCAAACCTAGAGTTTACCACTGGTATCTCCGGTAGTCCTTGTGCAAAACAGATATTACTGTTTCTACAGAACTCACACATTACCTTTCCTTTCACTTAAACTTTCTGAGTCCTATCCCAAAGCATTATCCATTTCACTCAGAATGAGTTGTGTGAACTACTAAGGTTTTCGCTGTGCTAATTACATCCTAGAGAGAATGCAACTGTGTCTATTAATAACTATACCAATTTTGAAATTATAGAGAAAAAAAAGTAGGTCAAGAAAAAATAGGAAAGAAATCAGACAAATGAAGAAATTGAGCTGCATTGTTAGAGGCCAGATGTCATAATTCTAAAGAGTTTCAAAATCTTAATTTAATGTACATGGAAATACTGATGAAAGAATCGGATGGGGTGTTGAAGTTTAGGTTAAAAATATGCCAGATATTTAGCAAACTATCCTAAAATATACTAACTCAGAGTGAGCAACAGTGATAGTTTTCCAGGTTTTAAAATTCAAAGTAATATGTACAGAAAATGAATTCTGCAGAGAAAAACAGTAAATAGGCAACACATAGACTTTACTTTGAGTGATGAAGTCGGAGAGATTCACACCAAACTTGGCAGTCCCTCCCAGGCAACAGAAATGCCTACAAGCAGATGAGTAGATCAAAAGAATGGGGTTGGTTTACATGAGTCTTTCCAGTCTAAGTTTGTATACTACATAACTCTGCTGAGCTCTTCTCATAACTGAAGCTCAAACAGTAGACTGTCAGCAGCATATCATTTTCTAACATATTGCTGCTACTGTTTTTAATTGATAGATATCTGTCAATAAGTTAATTCCAAGAACACTTTCCACAGTGCCTCTAGCAAGAATGTCAGTTTTCTGTCAACAGTGTAACTGCAAGAATGGCGCACATTTGTTAATTTTGGCAGCACTGCACATGCTGGAAAGAGCTGAAATGCTTGATCCCATCTGGTCCTCTAGTTAAGCAGGAATGGGGTGAGACAATACTTTGATGACAGACTTTTACAAAGAACATAGGGCCTTCAGCACAGTGGTGTAAGCTACTTGGGTGATACTCTTTTTTTGGAGTCAGTGACAGATGTGCAGTGAAATAGCGTGGCTTATTCTGGCTGGTCAATGTGGGCAAAGCATAACTCTCTGCAGTCTTGTTTCAGAGATGCAGTGATGACACCCTCAGTTTTATTATCTCCACTCTCTTTGCAGTATGAAAAAAGCGCTATAATCATAAAATAGAGACTTTTCATGAGGATTATCTGCAGGGAGGCACATGTTCCTTCCCACAGTCTGTCTCTCAGGTCATTTGCTCTCCAAAATCTTACTGCTGTTCATCTAAGTAATGAACACATGGTCATAGCCTGGGTGACCATTAAAACCATGTGGCTACCTTCATTTCTTCAATGTCTGTTCATTGCCAACATGCTTGGCAATGAAATGTACTAATTCTCAGAGCTTGTAATCATCCTGTTTTCAGAAATGAAGTTATATCTCCAGTTTGAGATCAGCCAGCTCTCATTTGCTTTGAATTCCCTAGCTAAAGCACCTCAACACTTGCTAGTTGGGGTTGAATGTTGAATTTAACACCAAGTAAGAGGAGCTGAGGCTAGCCAGCTTCCCTGTGGAAGCACACTAAGAAAATGCTAAATTTAAATTTAATAATGTACTGTAATCATATGGTTATATGAATTCCCCAGGGATCTTGTCCCAGTCTGATAAAAGGGAGGCTGCTGCTGGTCCATGTTCTTAACATACTGGCAGTGAAGTTGAGGGTGTATTCCCAGCTGATGTTTGTGCACACATACACATAGTGCACACATGGCTAAGTACACAGGCCAGTGCTGAGATAGTTCAAGTGCCTTTATGAGCACCCAAATAGACAGCCATAGTACTCATGCAGTCAGAAACAGCACAGACAACCACCTCCTATCCTTCCTCCCAAGGTGATGGGGATTACAGTCAAAATATTTGGACACTCTCACCTTTTATTCACAAACTAAAGTAGACTTAAAACCATCCAATATCTATGGCTCATTCCCATACATTCCCTCACGTCTTGGGTTTTCTTCCTACTCACCAGCTGGTCCAACCTAAAGTTCATTAGGAGTTTGTCCATGAAGCTCAGAATGGGTAGTGACTCCAAAACAAAATAGTTAGAACAAGTTTAAGAAGAAATTAGGACAGTCTGTGGTAATCAGGCACCAAGTTTTACTGGGTTTTTGATTACAGATTATTTGCACTTTTTATTCTTTCTCCCATCTGACCCAAATTGATCCTTCCTTTTTTCCAAGTTTTAGTTCTTTCCCAAGTATTTTGCACATTCCCGTATTCCCCTGAGGATACCCTATAAATTTTATAACATCTTTAAATTATCACTGCTCCAACCCAAAGTCCTCTTTAGTATATAATCTCAAATTGGTACTGTACTCTTTTGAAAATTGTCCCCCTTAGTCTTCATGGCATTCCAGGAAGATGTATTCTTTCCTTAAGTCATCTTAGTAGGTTTCACAAACAAAATGAATTAGGGATACAATACAAATTCAGGACTTTGACTTACAATTTCAACACAGAAGGGCTAGAATAAAGTATAAACTTAGAAAGTCACACAGAAGATAGTAACAGATGACTGCAATATATCAAAACCTTCTTTTTATGACAGCTGTACATCACCTTGAAGTATTCCTTCCCTTACACACTAATTATGCGATAACAGCAAAATTTGGTTAGGATAGAAAAGCAATCTTATTTTATCTTGCAAGCCTGACAAATCAGTCAAACTTTTTTTTTATAAGGCTCTTAATTCAAAATCCTTCTGCAGATTTTTTTTTTTAAATTTATGCAATGCTTCAGATTTCAGAGAGAAAAAAGACTGTAATGCAATCCCTAGTGAATAACTGATATGCTCACATATATTTAGGTCAATGAAAGCTGGATCCATCACTGTTGAATTTATGCTGGAATAAGTGATGCTGACTAAATTTAGCTGAATCATCACTTCATTTGGTATTCCTTCTATTCATACATTAGACATAACTGAATACAGGCATTTTTAAAATGTTTTCTTTCTTTTCAGAGGCAGATCTTTTGACATTCATGCATAATATTTTTGTCTGATACAATCATCACTGGTTTCTACTAAATAGGAACGTTCTCTACAGGATTATACTTACATTCTCCTTGGAAGAAGTGTTTTCTGTAAGGTGATATCTAAATCATGACTTTTTTGTCTTTTGGCATCAGATTTCTATGTCAGAATTCAGATCAAAATTAAAACATTTAAATTTAGTTCTGTATATATAGGTATCTGTAGGTATGCAACATATCTAAACCCTTGTGATGTCATAAATATCAGAATAATATGGCCAGTGTAACTCAGAACTCTACTAGAAATTGACCCTAAAGAAAATATCTCGATCTTTGATTCAATTGCCCACATACAGACATTTTACATAACATACTACATCACAACCAAGTCATCATTATGAGGCTGATTCATCTAATACTGGGAACTTGTATCCCTAGGGATCAGAAACTGACAGAGAGATACCTTAGAGCATCTAGAATTCCATTAAATAAGTAAGTGTAAACAGCTGAATAAAGCCTCACATCTCTTGAATGTTAATAGGGACTAATATGTGGAAGAGACATATTTAGCTCTCAGTTTTCTGAATTGAATACTTCACCAATTGAATATTGTAGCACATTTTTTCTACAGGACTTCTATACAGTGGATGCATTCTATAAATGCACCCATTTATTTCTGGTTCCTGAATTGTATGCAAATAGTGTAATTCAGTGCTGTTGGGTCTCATGATCAAATCTAGTCTGTGAATCTAAAACTAAAGAGTTATTTTGCGTTGTTCAGCTGCCATTTTAGAGTCTTCTATCTATAACTGAAATTCACAGTCTCTTTTCAGATAGTATTTAACAATCTGAAATATGAGAAATAGATGAAGATCTCTAATTGCAAAAGTATTAGAAGGAAGTCACAGAAACAATTTGTTTTTGCTGGTGTACATCAGCTTCTTTCCTCCCTCTTAAAAAATCTCAATATCAGCATTTTTTCTGCCCAAATCTGCTAACATTACTTAGTGCAGAAAAGTTCTCAGAGCATATGGACGCCCATGACTGTAGTGGAGACCTATTTTGTACAATATGCTCAATAATTAAAACAATAGTAAAGAAAGTCAGAGAACCTACTTCATTCCTGTCTTGATCTTATTGGTATTCAGACCCAGACTACATCTTTCCAAGACTTCACTAAAGGCTGCTTCCTCTTGGAATGCTAAAGAAGATACTTAAAAACCAACACTTGCTAAGCAAGTGTTAAATCCTATTCCCCTCTGCTGCATTTGTGGGTTACAGATTTGGTAAATTCAGAGGTTTTTTTTTCAGTAGTCATTATTACTCAATATAAACCTCTTTTTTTTGTACCTCCCCTGAGTTTTCTTTTTTAGCTAGATCAATTATATAATTGAGTATGGTTAAGTATTCCTATATCACAGAAATCAAATCCCAAAGAAGCCATTTAGCATCATTTTACATCCCCACAATGACACATTATTCTTTATTGAGCCCTTCACAGTATGTTTTCAGCTATAAACCATTCTTTTGTCATACTTTTTATATCATTCATTCCAATAAACCCAACTATCCTTTTAGGAAAATGATTCTGAGTTGTATACATAAATTTAAAATAGAAGAACATTTTTAAACTTAAAATAAAGCCAACAATCTTCCTTTATATTCTTGTTATAGTCTGGAAGAAATTCCTAATGAAACTTTTAAATAACTGTATGTACATCTTTGCATATCTTATAAGTATGCTTGTGGTTTTATGTGCAGGAATTTGAACAAGTGACATTCTCCTAGAAATATTAGTTTTTTTGCAAAATGCTTTTAATTCTTACAGATTAATGATTTACATGAGTTTTAGTCTGTAATCCTTTCAGCCTTTTTCCTTTTTGCAGCCCAGTGCTTTGTAGAATTGTACTGAAAACATTATGAACAAGCAATTCCTATATTCAGAAGCAGTTTCTCAAACCCAAAAAGATTTTTATCTGTGGCATTATGTAGAAAAGAAAGAACCTAAATCACTCAGTGCATGAATGATGTATCGGCAAGCTTTCTAATATATAAATGGCTATGTACTAATCAAACCAAGACTTAATTATCAAAATAAATATGTAGGGGATTGGTCTTGCATATGAAAAGTGGCATTATCTATAAGCAGTATGCAAGAAATATACAAATTGTTCTACTTAAGAAAATATATTTAATAGCTGATAAAACTCATTCTAAAGGAGAATGTTGACTGATGGGATGGAGGGAAAACATCCTTTATCTTTTTCTACACTGTCATGAGAAGTCTTAAAATTGGAAGGAAAGAGAATAATCTCTTTGACTGTTCTTTGTCTAAAATGTGTGTAGAAAGAGAATAAAGAATTCAACATTGTTCCCACTTGTCATGAATATATACTGCAAGTACAGATATATTTTTAAAGGTAAAGAGACTGAAAAGATTCCTCTTAAAAACTTAGCTCTTGAGTTGTGTCAAGTGAAACACTCCAAAGAAAACAGCTCCTTTATGTTCATGCATATTTATTATGAAGGGGTGGACCAATATATTGAAAAAGCCAGGAGCTAACTTGATCCAGGTTCCACTGAAACTCATGCCAGAGTTTGTTGGGTCTTAATTATAGGTGGCTTTGGTTTTGCTAAGGAAAACAAACGTAGACAGATCAGAGGCATAAAATAAAATATTAATTGTTGTAAAATAAAAATGTTGTTGGACAAAATGCTTATTTGATAGATAATTCCTTAAGACTAACGTGATATTAAGAAGCAGGCGTTCTTTTTATTACTGTGTCAGATGCATTGGGGAATAACTGCCTATCATGCCTATACATGCATTTGACACCATAATAAAAAGAATGCCTTCTTATAAATACCATGTTGGCCTTAAGAACTTACCTATCAGACTGGTGTTTTGCCCACTAACATTAACACTATGAAATAAAGAGATCACATTAATGCCCATTTTGCATCATGAATACTTCAATGTTAATATGATATCTGGTTTCCATAGGCACTCAGTACAGTTTTGTAGAGTACTGAAAGTATCTTCCCTGGCCCCTCCAACACCCTATTGGTCTAACAGAAGTGATGCACACAGCAGATACCTATTTTTACACAGATGAATTCAACACCAAGTATAAGATGAATTTGGAGACTTAAATGCTAAATAATTAGTGTAACCTACCAGACAATAGTTGATAGGGAAAAAAGCAACTGAGGTGGGAGACCCATACCATCTAAAGGTATGCACTTCATAAGAGTGGGAAGAACTTCCTTTATTTTTTCAGGAACTAATGAGGGAGCCCTAAACTAGAAAACTTTTAGGTATCTAAGTTCAGATGAATCAATCTTTCTCTGTCTTTCTAGTGGTAAGCCACTATTTTTATGAGGACTCCTGGGTTTTCTGTCTATTTTTTCAGGTTTCCTTTTGATCTTTTTATTTGCCTTGTAAAATTACCATTTGGAAGACAAACTGATCTTTCCCTCCTCATCATGTTTGTGCTTCACAACTCCTTAGAATATTGCTTGTGGACAAGAATCATTTACAGTAAATGAATTAAATGTCAGTTTTCATGCTTCAGCAATTGCTATTCCAAAATTGTGCAACAAACTATGTCAAGATGGAATTCAAGCTTGAGCAGAATGTGACCTTAGATTCTGAGATGGCAGTGTGAGGGGTTCTTTCTGTATGGAGATGAGGTTCACCTTTCATATTATTTTCTTGATCCTGAGGCATGGGATGTTGGGTGATTTTCCAAAAATATCATCACATCCATCATTCTTCTGCTTTTATGTTACATCTTTGCTAAAGACACACTGTCATAATTTGATTGGTCTTTGTAATTATTTCAAATCTTCTTGTGGAATCCATTGTGTGAATGTCATAAATGGGGACAGCGCCCTTTCCAGCACTCATTCACTCACCAGAGTGTGTTCTGCTCAATACTGCTAATTCAAACTTGCTGATCAACACTATAAACATAGTTTTGCTCTTCTTCCTCTTTGCTATTCATAATATTGCATAAAGTTACTTAGTTTCACTTCTATACATAATCTCACATTTTGAAAAATAGATTTAAATAAAGATTCATTTGTACTTCTATCATTTTTGCCATTCACTATTCAATTTCTACAGTTTCATCATAGCCCACAAATCTTTGACCTTTCCATTAGCACACCATGTCAAAGGATTGCAGTGTTTCCCCAATTTTGTGTCAGTGTAAAACCAGTTTAAATAGCAAGAATAACGTTTAGTGCTACTGCTTGTCTTCTGTTTGTATTTCAAGCCACTTTGCAAAAATTTGTCAAAAAATAAAGGTAAGGTGTGAGCATTCTGCTGCTTTTTCATTATTAAGAAGTATTGTACTTTTTTTCTATAGCTATCGATTATTCTTCCATAAAGTGCTCTGGTGAAGAGCATCAAAGCTTCCAAATGAATATAACTACTGATGACTAGCAATGTATTTTCAAGCATTTATATATGATTCACAACACAGTGTTTTTGTCGAGGACATAATCTTCCTCCTCTGAAATTTCATACTTTTAATTTTTGCTTCCTGTCTTCAATTTCTTCTACCATAGACTGAAAAATGGCTAAAAATTAGTTGGTACTGTCAATAAGCTGTGCTGTGACAACAACTCCAGTTTGGCAAATACCTTTTCTTCAGCAGCTAGACAGTTAAAATGCAGAATCTGTAAAGATAATACTCATGTATTTAGAATCTCTTGAGAAGATTCTATCCATTTCATGTATTAATCTTCATTGTAAACATATTCTCCTATTCATTTCTTATGGTAATGTTTACTTACTTTACTGTCTATGGAAGATCTGATGTTTCTGCTATCTGAATGTTAACTTTCTAGGATGTACCTTTTGACTTATTTTATTACTTTATTTTGCCTCACTGTTACATCTGTGTTTTCTACCTTGAGTTCAAATATTCTTTTTTTTGTTGTTTCATTATTTTTCACAAGCCTGAGTATTTTTCCAGAAATCTTACATGTCATCAGTTTTCAAAAGTTTCCCCTCTGTTTGACATTTATCTAATGAACTGATAAGCTTCAATTTCTTCTATTCTTTCTGATGTCATACTATGAGTTTCTCTGTTGAAGAATATGATCTACCTATGATCTCTGCTGTCATACACATATGGTCACAGTATGTCACCCACTTCACAAAAAGGTACATCTTAAGGTGGTCACATCCACCTTGTCCTGTAGAGTTATGTTTTTATTTGCTGCTTTTATGCCAGATCGCTCCTTTTATATCTTTATGAGAACATTCTCTCCCTAGAGCAATGAAGTTACTCCATTTTTATTATATAAACAGGCACTGTACAAAACTACCAGTGTGTTCCTGTCAGTATCTAAAGAGGAGCTACAGGAAGGAAGGGGACAGACTCTTTATCAGAGTCTGTGGTGACAGAACAAGGGGAAATGGTTTCAGGCTCAAAGAGAGATTTAGATTAGATACAAGGAAAAGATCATTTACAATGAAGGTAGTGAGGTACTGCATATATATTTACAAACAGCAGTCTATTTTAACTCATTCTCCAGATGTTTGGTTTGTTTTTTAAGACAGATATATTTTTAAGCTACCCATTGTGTCAATCCAGGCTTTCCACACTATGAAAGCAAGATGATGTTTGTGTAGAAGAGCTCATACAGAAATCACCGAGCATTTAATTAAGCTGGAATATTAGAAGATGAACCAGCTGTTAACCACAAAAAGCAGAAGACTGAAAAAGATCAAGGCAATTATGAAACTGTGTGGTTCACTAGTCAAGACATTTCTCTATCTGCTTGTAAACCTAATATAATGCATATGGAGATACATGGTCAGGTGGAAATTTATTACAATTCACCTGACATTTGTGTTTTCTAGAGATACTCTCTGGAACCAAAACATTCAAACTCTATATAGGAGCACCTTCTTCAGATCAAATTATTTTAGCACTTTGCTATCTTGAGATTATAGCTATTCAGACTACTAAAATAAAACAAACAAACAATAGTTTGTCTAAGGTTTACATAGTTATTCTGTTCCCATTCATATAATATTCCAAATACCTCCTTGGTGCATGAAAACATCCACTTCTTCTATTAAATTTATGTCTTATTGAAGAACATAGAAAAGGCATTTTGTGCTTCAAATCCATGCTAAAAACCAGTATGAAGCCATTATACTTCCCCACATCCTTGTACTGTGATTAGATGTCTGTCTGAGGTGTATCATTCAGGAGATGTCTCATTAGCGTCCTAAGAAATACAGCAGCATTTTCAGTCTGTGCACCTTTTAACAGTAAATAGTTACTGAAGAACATGGCTGGGACAAAGGAGTTTGCAGAACTCTCTGCTTACTCTGAAGGATAAAATGTGGCATGTAAGAGGATTGATCATTACCTTTATTAAATGGGGAGGTTGGTGCCCTGCGTGTGGCAGGAGGGTTGGAGATTCATGATCCTTGAGGTCCCTTCCAACCCTGGCCATTCTGTGATTCTATGTTATGCTGATGTTCTCTGAGAACAATTATACTTTTTTTTTTCTTTTTTTTTTTTTCTCCTGGCATTTAGTTCATGTTCATGTGATGCTCAGTATTCTTCAAATATACAAACTATTAATGTGTATTTATATACAAGATCATCATATGACAGGTTAAAGTAAATAATGTGATAAACATGTGGCATAAAAATCATGAAGATTTTAAGGAAACTACTTCTATGTATAGTATACATAATATATCATATAATATATATGTATTATAATATTATATATATAATCTGTATAATACACAAACACATTATTTATTACTCCATTGTCTTAAAGTAAATTCAGCAAAAGACTGAATGGGTCTTTGTGTAATTGTCCTTTAAAATAACTAGAGCCCTATCCAGTTACAGGGATTCTTGCAGAAATGAGATACCACAGGGGAGTCTAAACTCTCTCTGCAAGAGCAGAAACATGTATATTTCTGTAAGATCTTCAGAAATATAACTGAGTTTGGAATGCTGGAAAAAAAAGTCGCTTTATTCATAATGCTTGTGTTTGCTCACACATCAAACACATAGTTGTTCAAGAATAACGATCTTAAAATACTAACAAAATATCATACATGTATTTCCAAGGAATTTAGCATAGCCTGAAATTTAGACTGTTAATGTTCTCTAAATATTGTACAAAGAACTTCAAACTCAAGGAATGTATCTAAAAAAAAATGCCTCTAATTGGACATACCTTAATTCCTCCTCTGCCAATGAAACATTTGCTCAGTAAAGGCAAATTCATGCACGAATACCAAGGAGGCATCTAAGCGGGAGAAGAAATTTGTGAAATCTGTGAAATGCTGCCTCTTTATTACTCTGCTGGGAGCTGTGCGAACTGTTTGGTGTTCATGCATTGCATCAAGTACTTAAGTTAGCTTCAAAGAGATTTGAGGTCTGTTTGACAATATCTGAGCAGTATTAATTCCTTCCAGAATAAAATAGCAATGACTGAGCAGCTGGTTGCATGAACACTGCTGGACTTATTTATCTAATTGTAGTAAACATATTACATTGCTGAAAGCAGATTTGAACTGTCAGGAAAAAGAAAGTCATAATATACTGACGAGGTGAAAAAATATTTTTTCTCCTTCCTGTTTTTAAATTTAATGAAAAATTTCGTGGGAAATGATTCACATACTATTTCACATTGGAGCATCTTTTGTCTGTAGTCATATTTTCCATTTTTATTGTATATCATTAAAAAAGCTATTGGGAAATATTGTAATTATTCAGTTTGCTTAAAAATAATCTGTAAGAGGATGTATAAAAACCTGTTACACTTTTAATCAGCATTAATCATTATTTTTCCTTCTTTACCACTGATTTTAAGTAGAGACAACACATATATACACATAACTTTATAGGTTTCTATAATCATCTTCAGCATTTTGATCAGCAACTAAAATGAAATCCTTCTCACATAAAGCATTGAAGGAATGAACCTGGATGAACATGCAGAAGTATGTTAGACCTCAGTAAATCATATATATACCCCACCAAACATATGTATTGATTCACTGGAATGCAAGCTTCCCCCCGAAAGAGATCAAGAACATCTTTTCAAAGTGACTGTGCCATCAGTTAGTTACACAAATCTTTATGTCAGACTTCTCCAGCCAAACCAATGTAACAGTACACTGATAAGTAACTTCAGGGGAAAAAATAAAAATCCAAAACAGAAATTAATTCTCAGTGTCTTCAGCCATAACCATTCATTCCTCTCTACTGGAGTTGCACATCTGTTCTTTTATTATTTCTTCATAACAAATAACAGGATATACACGTTCCATGCACAACTGTTCCTTTGTGTGCCTTTGTGTGCCTTTCTTGACACCATATATTTCTACTGTCAGCAATATGCCCTTGGTGTTACAAGACTAATGATATTGGCTACCTTAGGCAGAGTATAGCAAATCAAGAGATGTGATCCTTCCACTTTCCTCAGCACTGGTGAAGCCACAACTGAAACTTTGTGTCCAATTCTGGTCCTTCCAACACCAGAAAGACATTTTGAAAAGAGTCCAACAGAGAGCCACAGAGATGATCAAGGGACTGGAGTACCTTTTCTCATATATTTATAAATATTTTTTTTTGTCTTAAAAAAAAGTGCTGCAAGTAATATGAACACACAAAATTATAAGAGATTTCCATATACGAGGAGCTTTGCAACACCCTTTAACCACAAAATAGTAAAAAAAAAGAGGTTTTTTCTAATTCAGTTACTTTCACAATCTTTATTATTTGCCTGGAATACGAATAACTTTATACTACATACAATTGAGTGGGAGGAAATTCAAGTGAGCCTTGCATTACTTAAAAACTTGAAGGAAAAAGAGAATGAGAAATAGAAGGGAGTAGATAGATCATCAGTCCTGGATCCAGTGACGGAGCTGCGTAGGGGAGTGCTCCACGTGGTGAAGAAGGGCAGCAGCAGAGAGGAGCAGAGGCAGCAGCAGAAAGAGTGTTACTCCCCCCCACCCCAGCCTCTATTTACAGTATTAAAGCATTAAGGATAGAAAGAGTCCCACTCTAGCCCCTGTTTGAAATTGTAGTTGGCTCCAGCTTCAGGACTGGTTGAGACACCAGACATCAGGTGAACGTGACACAACGTCTCCTTTTCTGATTGACTGTTTCTTGGGTACTGCTTAGTGCTCTTGCAGGGGTGACTGAGACATCCCTCAGGATATCTCCTGGGCCTGTCCCTCACATCGCTGAGATTGTCCCTTACAGTGAATATGCATCACTTTCCCAGAACTACCAAAGATAGAACTTCATGCTCTTTGGAGACTTATACTGAAAGATATTTCTGAGAAATTTCTAGCCTCTGAAAGAAGAGTTGTCAGCATCGATTTCCCCCACAGTAAAATGTGTGAATATACAACACCCTTAATACCATGTTTGTTCAGAACCTTTGGCAGTTTGCTACAGCATTAGTGAAGTGATGTATAATGCTGCTAGAGGGAAGAAAAGTTTCCACAAAAATGATGAATCTTAAGCAAAGAAACGTAAGGTTTTGAAATGCAATTTAACACCAGCTGCTGGTTTCTGCTGACCCCTTCTACTCTTCTGGAAAAGAAATAAAGCTTGTAGAAATACTACTTGTACCACTGGGAAAAATGATCCCTGGTAACAAAGAATTAATCTTGACTCTCTGTGATCTTTTTTTTTTTTTCTCTGAAGCCAGTCACCAAAGAAATTATTCACCTGTCACTTTCAGAGTCAAATATTACATGTCACTAGAAGTTTGCAGCTACAAGGGAAGGGGAAGGGGAAGAGAAAGGGAAAGGGAAAGGGAAACGGAAAGGGGAAGGGGAAGGGAAGGGGAGAGGAAGAGGAGGGGGAAAGGGGAGGGGGAGGGGGGGAGGGGAGGGCAGGGCAGGGAAGAGAAGGGAAGGGCAGGGAAGGGCAGGGAAGGGCAGGAAAGGGAAGGGAAGGGAAGGGAAGGGAAGGGAAGGGAAG
>NW_024962252.1:4759596-4793909 GCF_019238085.1 Lagopus leucura | reverse complement strand
GGGAAGGGAAGGGAAGGGAAGGGAAGGGAAGGGAAGGGAAGGGAAGACTGCATTAAAAAAAGGAAAGACAGTAAAGAGTTCTGAACCAATTTGTTCTGTCACACTAACATGATACCAGAGAGTTAAGGCAATTAGAGAAATGCATATTTGTTTGTAATTCTATAAAAGATCAATGAGTAATGTGACTGTTTCAAGTCTGGATGCAAAGGTTTTTCTTGTGCTGATTTTAAGAAATAGAACTGATCTTTCTCTACTTGGGGTTGACTTTCCTGCTTTCCTTCTGCTAGCTTTTCACTGCAACTTAAAGAATATGTCAGCTGTGACAGAAAAAAATTGCTGGCATAGCCACGTGACAAACGGAGAGTGACCAGATGTTATCCACACCAGTTAGCCTCTGCAGTTTCTCTGATAATTTGTTTTGCTTTATCAAGAGATGCACAGTTCCTAAATCTTCTTAATGAAAGGGTCAATAATCTACCAGTGGTCGGAAAAGGCTCAAAACAGCAGAAAAAGTTGCCCTGTTCTCCACCTCTGAAGAACGTGAGAAAATAAATAAAAATATCGTCATAAATATCCATGAAGATGTATCTTCCTATGGACAACAATATATATTTTTAAAAAAGACTCCATAAAGGTGTTGGGTTTTTTTTCCATACCACATTACATATCACAGAATCACTGAATCATAGAAGTTGGAAGGAACCTCTGGAGATAATCAAGTCCAATTCTCTGCAGGTTCGTTCCTTGCAACAGGTCACACAGGAAAGTGTCCAGATGGATCTTGAGTATCTCCAGAGAAGGAGACTCTATAACCTCTCAGGGCAGCCTGTTCTAGTGCTCTGTCCAGGTGAAGTCCCTATCCTATGCTTCCAAGCTTACCTGTGAAGATGTTATGGGAGTGTCAATGGTTTACAGGCTGGTTCAGCCCGGTTCCATGACTAGAGGGGCAGGGAACCCAGGGATCCATGTCTGGGAAAGGAAAAAGGGAAAAAAAGGAAAAAGATGGAGAGATGGGCCTGAAACAAAACATCAGCAAAATGACCTGAGGAAAAAAAACCTAAATTTCTAATAAGATATCAGAATACAAGATAACACTGTAATACAATATAATACAATACAATTAGAATTGGAGCTAATAAATTGAATTAAGTGAGAGAGTGAGTCCAAATGCTGAAAACCTTACTCTAATGCCGAGGCAAGTGGTGAGGAAGAGCAGAAGGGAAGAGAGCCTGTTCTCGTAACTTTGTCAAGTGCTTTATCTCCTCTCTGAACTCAAAGCCCCCTGGGATATGTAGTTCTTCTTCTCTTCTGGGACAGGTACCCAGAGCATTATCTCTTTTAGCCCCAGTGCACTACGTGATCTTATGATGTGGAATACCGACATCAAAAATCATAAAATCATCACAGGGAGACAGTGTCAAATGCCTTGCTAAAATCAAGGTACACAACATTCACTGACATCCCTCATCTACCCAGCCAGTCATGACATCATAGAAGGCTACCGGATTGGTCCAGCACGATTCCCCCTTGGTGAATCTGTGTTGTTTCTGATGAGTTTTTCTTCCATGTGCTTGGAGATGACATTCAGCCTACCTAGTAAATAATCATTAAAATTCAGTGCAAAGTTAAGGCCAAGGATATAACATAGTTCCTAGATAAACAGCTAGCTGTATATGTAAGTACAATGTTATTTTGAGATTGCCACTAATATCAAAAAATATATATCCAATTTCCCCTCTGAGACATTAATAACATCCTACTCCTCCATTGGCATTAATGATGTAAGGAACCTTAGCCCAGAAAATATTTATATCATAGTGTTTATTCATGCCAGTATCTATGTTTATTGAAACAAGGGTCATCATTAATCATTTCTCCGCCTCTGCTTCTGTACATTTTATAATTCACTGAAATGAAGTAACATATGGTGGATAATATTTTCCAATTACTTCAGTTAATTACTTTAGTTAAACAATTTGAAACAAATGTAAAAGATGATGCTTCCTCTTGCTGGACAATATACATCCCCATTTCCCCATTTAAAGGCAATCTGTGAAGAAATAAATTCTGGGACAGATATTCTAGCATAATTGAGTTAAAGATTCTGTGGTTTGAGATAACCTGCTCTTCATCTTCTGATAGCACACAATTATTTACCTCTGGTCCCAAGACTATACCTTTATAGAGAGAAAATTTCAGACCTTCTACTGGATCAGAGAATAAAGATGAGTTCTTGTTCTGCATCTTGAATGTTTTCCATGAAATAACTCGTATACCTGCATAATTATCATTCTTCTCACAATCATTAGTGCTTTAAACACTATTTCTACTCTTATTACCAGCTTGTGTCAATAACATGCAGGTTCTTTGATCAGCTATACCTGTACATTAAGCATTTTTTCCTCCTTCATATTGCCATATTAATGTCTTCAGTTTTGATTTACAAGCCTTACAGTAAGACAAGGAAAAAAGATTATTCACCTTTTACAAGCCGTGCAAACCAATGTGATTTGTTTTGAATTCACCTACTATTCTCCCTTTATTTTTTTCCAGTTGACAGCAGATGCCCTACACAGGCTGGGTTATGAATGTTACTCAGTTTTTCCTCAGCAATTTTGCAAACGATACAGAACTAATAGGAGGAGTTGATACACCAGATACTTGTGCTTCTATTCAGAGGGACTTTGAGAAACTGGAGAACTGGACAAATGAGCATGTGAAATGCAATAAAGAGAAAAGCAAAGTCCTGCATCTGGGAAGAAAAAAATCCAGGCACCAGGACACGTTGTGTGGCAACCACACGAAAAGCAGCTAGCAGCGAAAAGGACCTAGGCTTGCTGTTGACAACATGGTGACTATGAGCCATCAATGTTACCTTGTGGCAAAGAAGACCAACACCATCTTGGACTGAATGAGGAAGCATGTCATAAGCATATGAAATGTTTCTTCTTGTCTACTTAGAAATGATGGGACACATCTATACTGCTGTGCCCAATTCTGGCTACAAGAGAGTGATGGACATACTGTAGCAAATGCCCTGTGATGAACTGTAACAATTGTCATGTGAGGGCAAATTGAGAGAGCTGGGACTGATCAGTCTGAAGAAAAAAGGGCTCAGGAAGATCTTATAAATGTCTATAAATACCTCACAGATGGAGTAAAGAAAATGAAGCTCATCTCAGGGATACTTAGCGACAGGATAAGAGTTAATGGCCATAAATGAAGTATGGGGAATTCTGTTCAAAAAGAAGAAAATATAATTCCTGTGAGGGTGCTGAAGCACTGGAATGGGTTTTCCAGAGTAGTTGTAGAATCTCTGTCCTTGGAGGTATTCAAAACGCAGTTGAAAAAATTTCTGTAGCTGAACGCGATCTGAGTAGACAGGTAGACTCTCGACTGGCTACTTCAGACCTCAATTAATCTGTGATTCTATTCAAGATATTCTGTCCCATGGGTATCGAGTTTTCCTTATTTTTAATCACAGGACAAAATGACAAGACTCTAACAAGATATGGTACATCTAGATGGTATGATATAATAGGTGATCAGTGCCTTGCTAAACCAACTAGTTACACAGGTATTTGGTGACCAAGAAATAGAATAGCAAAATACCGGATGAAAATGACATTGTGACCTGCCTTTTAGCATGAAGAAACTCGAGAGAGAAGACTTGAACTTCGGTTATTCTCTCCAGGATGGGTTCTACAATTTCAGTTAATCAGTATTTAAATTGAAATAAATGAATAAATAAATAAAAATGAGTTGCCAGGTATTGAACATTTTCTATGCCTAAAATCTAGAAGATATGAGATTTAAATACATTTCTATTCATAGATATCTCCATTGACTAGCATTTTAACATTTTCTAAAGTAGGTGTGATTTGTTTGTCTCCTACCTCAAGTACACACTTAAGGTATCTGCTCTCTAGGAGACAGACTGCATTTATATATTTAGTATAAATATATATATTCATATATTTATATTCAAAATCTTGCACTTAAAAGTTAGATATTCTGGTACTTAGTCTGGGTGTGAATTAAAACCTGGATTACAGGATTAGAGTATCAGAGTCTAGCCTCTGAACTGAGAGCTATGCCAGGACCCTTTCCCTGGGCCAGCTGGCACAGGAAGGCCAATCCATACTATTAAATTCTCTTAATCTCAAAAAAAATGTACACTGCATGCAAAATTTCTATCAGAGTTTGTTCCTGACCTATCTGGGTCCAGGATCTTTCCAGAAACTGTTTTGGAAAGTGCTGTTTGCCCAAGGATGATATTGTGCCAGGGACTCTTGTAATAATTAAACAACCCAGATGGTTGGCACTATTTATTTCATGGATACAGTAGTAGAACAGCTGTAGTCTCAAACAAAATTTTATCTTATGTAATTTAAATGCTGAAGCCTAAACTGCCCATAGAAGCCTCCCTAAACCTAAATAGGGCAGTGGTAGATTAGTCTTATTGTAGATAATATCCTGTCCTGACCACTGATTATGGTGCAAATTAGGATGAATTAGGGTGATTAATGGGGATCAGACAGCAGATTGTAGTCTGTTAATTTGGAAAAGTTCCAGTTTAGAACCAGATTATCAAAGAATATTCAGGTGTTAAAGATGAGACAGATGCTTCATGGGGATTTTAAAATCAGACGGATCCTTAACAGCTACTCAGTGTTCTACCACAATTACTTAGTAAAGCTTCTAGTGATTTTTGTCCAGGGGTGAATATGAATCAGAAGAAAAAAATGTATTCTAGATAACAATTATACAGAATCACAGAAACACGAAATTTTGGGGATTGGAAGTGACCTCAAGAGATCGAGTCCAACACCACCTGCTAAAGGAGGTACCATTCAGTAGGTGGCACAAGTAGGCATCCAGATGCGTATTGAGTATCTCCATAGAAGGAGATTCCACAGCCTCTGTCACCCTTACTGTAAAGAAGTTCTTCTACCCCCTGGTGAGACCTCACCAGGGCAGAGTAGATAGAATCACCTCCCCTCAACCTGCTGGCCACACTCTTTTTTAATGCAATCCAGGATGCCATTGGCCTTCTTGGCCACAAGGGCACACTGCTGGCTCATGGGCATCCTGTTGTCCACCAGAACACCCAGGCCCTTCTCTGCAGAGCTCATCTCCAGCAGGTCATCCCCTAACCTATACTGATGCATGCATTTATTCCCCTTCAGGTGCAAGATTCTACACTTGCTCTTGTTAAACCTCATCAGGTTTCTCCCTGCCTGGCTCTCCAGTCTCTCTAGTTCTTGTTGAATGGTGGTATAACCTTCTGGTGACTCAGCCACTCCTCCCAGCTTTGTATTATTAGCAAACTTGCTGATAACTCTATCCCTTTATCCAGGTTGCTGAAGATGTTGAACAAGACCAGACCCATCACAGTCCTCTGGGGAAAACCACTAGATACAGCCCTCTAACCAGAATCTGTGCCACTGATGACAACTCTCAGAGTTCTGTCTGTCAGCCAGTTCTCAATCCATGTCCACTCATCTATCCCCCATTTTCTAAGATTCATTACAAGGATGTTGTGGGATACGCTGTCAAACAACTTGCTGAAGTCAAGGTATTCAACATCCACTACTCTTCCCCCATCTACTCAGCAATGATGACATCATAGAAGGCTATTAGGTTGGTCCAGCATGATTCCTCCTTGGCGAATCCATGTTGATTACTCCTGATAACCTTCTCATCTTCCAATTGCTTGGAGATGACATCCAGAACAAGTTGTTCCATCACATTTCCAGGGGCAGACATGAGACTGACTCACCTGTAGTTTCACAGATCCTTCTCTTTACCCTTCTGGAAGACTGGAGTGACACTGGCTATTGTCCACTCTTCAAATTCCTCTCCCATTCACCAAGCCCTTTCAATGACAATAGACAGTGGGGGTCTTGGATTCCTTATGTCTAGTGTTAGCATTTAAGACTGTAGCAAAGAAGGTATTCAGAATCTTCACCTCCTCAGGGTTCCCTGTTATCAGGGCACCAACCTTATTTAGTAGGGGACCCACAGACTGATAACTGAAAATTAATATTAATCAGTCTTTGAGAAACTATGCAGTTAGAGAGTAATGAGACTGTACTCAAATTCTCTTAATTCGGTTAATGACAAGACCAGAAATTAAGTTATGTGAATTAGTCTTGAATCAGCAGCACCTTAAAACCTTATTTATTATATTGGTCTGTTTCCTGCTGAAATTCTGTCCGTGAACAAGGATTGTCTGACTATGCAGGGGGATTTGTGATTGGTGGAGGATTAATTTCAGTTTTCTCACTGAAAATGGAACCTAAACCAATAAACTAATCACAGCATATCATATGTTCATTTTGTTAAGCATTAAGGAAGATAGAACGCAGACGAACAAGTCCAGACAAATTCCTGCAGTCAGTTTGTCCACAGGTGCAGAGGTCTGATCCTATTTTGTTGGGAAATAATATTGAGATGTTTTGAGGAATCCCATGGCAGATATATAAGTGTTATGATATAGGTAAATATATTCATAGAAAGAATTCAATTTCTGTTCTCTGTCACCAGGAAAAAATATAGTGATTTCCAGAAGCAGAACCAGGTTTTTACTTCAGTAGTAATCTGAGAAATGACAGAATTGTTACTGATAAACTCCCTTACAGACATCAAAGATTTGGCATGTGCACATTCTCTTCTTAAAACTTTGATTGCTATCTGATGCTAGCATAATACAAACTCTCTGTTTCTGTCAGGATATTATGTTTGAAATGAAGAGTAATTAGTAAAGATTTTTTCAGCTTGTCAGGATGAGAATTTGGAATAAATTCTTGCCTAGCGCAATTAATTGAATTTGGGTGTGATACCATATGTAAACGTGATTTTCCCCTATTAATTATACATCTTAATTACTTTGTTCAAAGACCTCATTATATCACTTCTGGCAAGCAAGGGAAAAAGATAGATCTTGAATGAGTCAGTTAGTCTAGCATCACAAGCTGAATTTTTTTCTTGATGTGATTGTGGTTTAACCCAACAGTTGGCTCAGCAAAACACAGTCATTTGCCAACTGCCCCCCTTCCCAGTGGGATAAAGGAGAGAATTGAAAAAAACAAAGGAGAACTCGTGGGCTGAGATAAAGCTATTTACTAAGATAGAAAAAAATGAAAAGAATAATAGTTATGAATATGTATATATATATGTATATATAAGTGAATGTATATAACAAGTGATGTACAAGCAATTGCTCTCCACCCCTCTGACTGATGTCCAACTAGCCTCTCATGCAGTGGAAGAGAATGAGATGAACTCCTACGCCATCAAAACTCCTTACGCTTCAAGTCATATGATATGGAATATTTGTTTGGACAGTTTAAGTTCACTGTCCTAATTCTGTTCCCTCCCAGCTCCCTGGGTCCTTTGCTGCAAATGACCTTGGTTGTGTACAACACTGCTGAGCAGCAATAATAAACATTATTATTCTGTTGTGTTATCAACATGTTTTTTCTCCTAGAACCAAAACATAGCATCATACCAGACACTCTGAAAAAACCATTTCATCCCAGCTGAAATTAAGACAGTGGTCTTCATAACCTTGCAGAAAAGCTCTAGTGGACTAAGATCTGAACTTGTCTGTGTGAACTTGTATGTGTGTACAAAATAGCTCCCTTCCTAAATCTGCAATTACCTAATTTCATCTTTACACAATATTTTACCAATACTGAGAGGTGAAATCATTCACCATTCCTATGGTGACTGTTCCTTACTAGGCCTGGCAGAAGGAAGATATCTATATTCTATGTAATAAAAAAAATTAAATAAAAGGTTTTCTGTTATTTTATTTAATATCTTACAATACTGAAAGAAGTAGCATATATTTATTTTAAATGAATCCTTGTTCTCTTCAGCTGCTACTATAACACTTCTGTTACCTGTGTCAGTGGCACTGACCACTTCTCTTTTTAATTTGTTTTTTAACCTGCACCTCCAATTTGTCCATCTTGCAAAGGTCTGCATCCTGGTTTGCATTTTAAAGAGGAGACTGAAGGACACTTCAAAATTTGCTGAATGCAGTTAACAGTAATAAAAAGGTTTTAATAGTACCCTACAGTAGGACAGGTGTGGAATGTACTATTTTCTAGTGCTATGACACAAGTCCAGACTTCAACCTGTTGTTTTTATATTGTGATCACATCAGTCAAGTTTCAATTTCCTGTTACTCCGAGACAGCTCAGAGACTTACATCCTTTTGCTGAAGCATACAAATGAGATATTTGTCTTAATTTGTATGTAGAGTGGCAAAAGTATGGTCATATTATGAAGCAGATAAAATAAGGAAACTACGTTTTATTTTTGAATGAATTTATAGCAGGCATGAAAAAACTACCTGTCAGAAAAATGCTGAAGTTTTTTTTTCTTTGCATGCACCATGAGATTACACATGACCAGACGGAACAAAACAACTGTCACTGCTAAACACCAGCTGTGTACCACACTCTTCAATTTCATCAAATGTCCTTTAGTCATTAATTTTGTAACATTCTGATTGTACTTCTGGAAAGAAATTATGTGTCCAAGGTAAAATGACAAAATTGGATTGCATTAAATCAGCAGGAAAAGATTGGTCTCCTAATCAGGGTTTGAGAGCTTGAACACATTTTTTGCCTTTCTGTATCTCAGTTGTACATTCGATGAAATGAATCCTATGATAGGTACTAAAGCAGAGGAGCTTACATTAAAAAACAAAACAAAAAAAAAAAACAAAAAAAAAAAAACAATTTTCTCTCCCGTTTCAGTCAGGGCTCTCCATATTTTGTTAACTTGTTCACAATAGTAGTTAGAAAGTCAGCAATATTTGACTTTTTGTCTGCCTAAACTTATTACAGCTTCCTTTGGCTGGTGTTGGAACTTACATAGAGCATGTTATCCATAAAGCATATTAAGAACCATTGGTAAATACAAATATGTGATATGTTCATCTAATACATATACATATACATATAATACTATATGCACTTTACAGACATGAATATAAAATCCCTATTTTGCTATAGACTAAATTCAAAGCATTCACAAAACAACAGTTCTTGCAAACATCAAGTAAATAATGAGCAAAACACAAGCACTCTTTTGTTGTTTTTTTTGTTATTTTTTTCAGCATGGGAAAGGCAAAGGTATAACTATTCATATCAAAACTCCAGTAAAGGGAATGAATGTCATTTGGACAGCACTCTCAGAACTGTGGTCAGATTTTTGGAGAGTCCTTTGTGGAGCCAGGAGTTGAACTTGACGATCCTTATAGGTCTCTTCTAACTCAGGATATTTTATGATTCTATGAATAGTGTTTCCCTTGAAGAAAAATCATATATATCATGCCAAATGTCAGCTTTAATATAAAAATACTTAAGTATTTTCTGTCCAGCACACAATGGTATTGCAGTACTTTTCAGATTGAAGCTACAGAGGAATTTTAACTAGGCAAAATCTCATTACATTTGCAATTCAGCTGGACACCCAGGCCAAGCCCTCTCTGTACTCTTGAAAATGCCGTGAGGCATACAAAGCTTTAAGCATCCAAGACATTAATTTTGCAGTTCTTCCAAAGAAGCAGTTCTGATGCTGCAGCAGCTGTAACTACTGAGATGGCAGCACACTCACATTTGACACTCCTGTGTAACCATAAAGAGGACAACAGTACACATTACAGGACCACCAGCAAACAGGTTAGTGTAGGAACCCCAGCAAAATTAAGTTCCATCAGCCTGAAAGAAAGGCAAAAATAGTCCTAACAAAACCTCTGGGAATACACCAGATTATATATATAATGTATACACATGTATATAACTTAGTGTGTGGCAACACTGTAGATAATAATTCTGATACCCAATTCAAGCAATTCTAGCATCTTTCAAAAAATAATTTCCTCATATTTGCCCTCAGTATTCTGTAACAATTATGGACCAGATAATAATACAATGAATAATTGCATTACTGATTAGGGTTAATCTACTGATAATTATCCTATCAACTGGCACATTTGTGGTAGACAGTGCAGTGAACTTCTTTACTTGTTACTGCATTTTCATAAGGTAGAAAAATGAAATAAGATCAGTCATAACTCAAACTAAAGGAAAGGTACAAGCTGACAGCTGAAGAGAGAATTCAATGACATTTTTAAAATGTGAAACGTCATTAAAGTTATTTAATCACATAGCTTTCTCCTTCATGTTCTACACTGAAACTGAGTTTGCCAGAGCAAATGGTAATAAAAACCTGTAATGCTGTTGGACAGCTTGACTTTGGTCCATGCAAAGCGATAAAGCTTTTTTTTTCTTTTTACTTTTTTCTTTTTTTTTTTTTTTTTCTGTCAATAAGACATTAATAAAGTGGGAATGTCAACATCAGATTATATTACCAAAAGCAGGCAATCAAATAAGCTTCTTGATTTTAATATGGATTTTTCGTTCAGATAAACACAAAGTTAAGTTAAAATGAAAACTTTCTCCATTGTTCCTGTCTCAGTACTGAGTGGCAAATGGTAAGCATGAAAAATCTCTGATTCAGTCTGGAGATCTATACCTGAAAGTAAGGGGTCACTTGAAACTTTTTGGAAGGCCATCAGAATGTGTAATACTTAGAACAAATGTCCACATGTGGCTCCAGAATCTGGATTGCAAGTATAAGGTACAGAGGCGGCTGTCATGCCTAAGGGAATACACTCTTCTCCAAGCTGTTAGTCAGATGCAGATTTATACCGAAAATAAAGTGAAATGTTGTCATTTGGAAATACAGGTAGAAGCAAGACAGTTTAATTCATTTTGATAAAACATGTAAAGATGCCCTGGAATGAATCTGCTATTAGTGATCAGTGATTACTGATTCAGTTTCATAAAAGGAGGAAAGGTTTTCTTGACACAAAGAGATTGAGGTGGTGATATGCACCTGGAAATCACCTTCTTACCATGGAGAAAATTTGTTGTGTTTAGAAAAGATCCATTAATTTATAATGTACAATTTTTTATTTTTATTATTTTTATTTTTTTAAATCATTTGCTAGGAAATGCTCTTAGTTTTGTAAAATGAGGTCACTTGCAAGGTTATATTGCACCTCCAAGCTGTAAGTGAAGTATGTTGATCTGAAATAGAGGATATAAGTATTAAATATTCTAATTAGTTAAATAAATCTAGACTGGGAAATTTCAGCTAAATATATACAAAAAGTAGATAATAGATGTAGAAAATACATAAGAAGGAGATAGGTCTGGTGCATTTCATGAACTACTGTTTATTGATATCAGGCCATCCATTTTGCCAGACTGTGTTGTACATGGAAACCGATACGGAGTTACTAATCGATTTTATTTGTTGCCATGCACCTGATGAAATAAAATCAAGTTTAGAATACAGTTACTTCTCACATTCTGTTCTGGTAAGACTGAGATTTCTTTGACAAATTTTCCAGTGTCTGGTCAAAGATATACCCCACAATATATTGTGTAGTCCTGAATCCGAATGCAATTTCATGATAAATATTATTAATTATTCATAACCCATATACTTTATTTTTATTTGTAAGTTATTTTATTGCCAGATCTTACTCTTCCAAATGCTGTGGTTTGCCTTATCTGTTATAGACATATAATATAAAAAAATATGATCAATTGGATTGGCTTTAAGAAGAGAAAATATAGAAAACATAAAGAAATAATTACTAATTTAAAATGTTGGTCAGAGCTCCCATTATACCTGTCACCATTTTACTGAAGATGAATGATAGACCTTATTTGTGTTCCTATGTTCGCTGAGATTATAAATAATAACTTTCAGGACCTGACAATAGCTGCAAGAGACTTATTACTTTTCTGTTGGGTTCACAGTTGAATTTATTTAGTCACAGGTTCACCTTTTTGATTTTACTGCAAATGTTGAAACATAAGACATTTTCAAAATATAAAATCTTTACTGGGTGAGTAAAAAATAAATACCAATTTTATAGGTGTAAATCCCACCAGAGAGATCTAGTTGATTTTGTCGTCCAGTATAGTTCTCTTTCTTCATACTTTCAGGTGTAACAAATTTGCAATATATATATTATGCTATTGTAATAGTTACAAGCAGTCTATTAACTAACGTATTGTCTTCATTCATCTAAAGAAAACAAACTTTCTAGGATATGTGAAAAAAACTTTGTACTGATTTATGTTTTGTATTTGAATACACTCTTTGCTCATTACATACGCTTGGAAAATGCATTGTTTCTATGTATTTACTGCTGAGATATCTGTGAACTGCATCAAAAACTCACAGGCAACAAGGCACATGCACTTGTCTCAATTCTTGGGCTAACATCATTGTTAAAACTATGTGTTAACATCAGACTCAAAGACAATTGAATTCAGAGGGATTTTTTTCTTCAATTTTAGTAGGATGAGGACTTACCACAGGTACTTACCTTTATATAAAATGACATGCTTACTGTTATCTGCTGTTTACCACTTGGTTTACTTTATATAAAAGAAGTGAAAAATTTAGACTTACATGAAAATTTTGGTCATCTTATTCTGAACCTAGACAGGCAAAATGATGTTCAGTTTATCTTTGGCATCATAGTGCACACATGTTTATTTGTTCTGTGACTAATTATACTGAGTTTGGCTGGGGTCAGATTTTACCGTGCAACAGAAGTAGGTGTTTCAAGTAAGATGTAATGAAAAAGGTCAAGAGAAGGAAAGAAGCTCTCTGAAAGTCCCAGACTCATAGCTGGAGATTCTCCAGCTCACATTCATATGATTCTCCTTCTTACATACAAATAAAATAGTCCACACAGGTCCTTGAGGCAATACTTTCTGAGTACATCAGGCATTGGAAACTTCAGCTGTAAGCTGACTACTCAGTGGCAATCAACTATGAGGCATGCATCCAACACCAACATTAATTTTTTTCTTCTAACAACCACAGAACCACTTGTTTTCATGATGCCAACAATACATACATTTTCTTCTGCTCTGCTATGGGAACCATAGGGGATTTTTGCATATGGCAAAGAACATGCTCTTGGCAATTTTTGTCATGTTATATGTCAAAACATTCTCCTAGAAAATATGTATATGCACCTAAACTAAAAGCTGTTTTAAACAATCTGCTTCTGTTGTGGAACACAAACAAAACTTTCACTTGATATCACAGAAACCTTATAGACACTTTAAAAAAGTCATTATTTTTTCTTTACAGTTAAATAGTTTGATCTAAATTTTACTAGGCACAGGAAAATGATTTTATGCTTAATAATATCAGTGTGTGTTTCCCTTGATCTTTCCACATTTCACAAAATAATTATATATTTTATATCCAATTTTAAAAACAAAACACAAAAATGTCTCTTTCATAACTTTAAGTTTCAAGTGATGAGTTAAAATAATATTTTTGATTGGTTAGAAGTCCTCAGTAACAGACACCTAATGTAAAAGCAATGAGTTCTTCATAATGTCATTTTTGGAACATCGTTAAAATCGACGTTGATATACTTGTTTTTGGAATCAGTTTACATGTTATCAGACAGATCATAAGTAATTATATTCATATACTGGTCATTCCTTGATATCTTCAAGAATTGTACTGCATATCAATTTATTTCAAAGTCACTGGCATCTGTAGCAGTCCCAAAGACTGATCACACACGTTTGTAAGGACAGACGTCAGCAGTTTGACTACTTAGAACTGTCACATATATCATATATTGTATGTACAATTATATACATTCTAGAACTGTCAGTACTACAAATAAGAAGATTTCTAGTTATGTCAAACAGTGAGAAAGACACATTTTCAAACAAAATTCTAAATTTTATATTTTTTTTTTTCACGACATGTGTATTTTTTATGTTATTTATTTATTCAATCTGATGTTAATATGTTTCAAACATTGTACAAATTGAACTGCATTTCTGTTCAGCTTCCAATAAAGTTCCATTATGAATGTTAGAAGTAATCTCATTAAGAATGCAAGAAGGTGATTTTTTTAAATATATTTTTCTGAATGTGGTACAAACCAATTTGCATATAGTTGATTTTTAAATATAGACAATGAATATGATTTCATGAAGAAACTGTCCTGTTGTTTGGCAAAAGTTTAATTTTTGTAAAATTCTCATTTCTTGGATGTATTTCACAGAATCACAGAATTGTAGGGGCTGGAAGGGACCTCTAGAGATCCACCACCCCTGGCAAAGCAGGCTGGCTAGACCAGATTGCACACGTATTTGGCATGCTTCCAATGTGTTTATTCTATTCCACTGCTTTGAGATGTTAGTTTTTTGATTGGTTGATTCTTCTTAATAAAATTTGGGATCACATGGAAGAAAACTAGGATTGTGAAAAATAATGTTGCAGTTATTTTCCTGAAATAGTGATGAAATGTAATTAATGAATTAATGTTATAACTGGGAAAATGGGAAACCAATGAGTTTAACCTTCCTCATATGCAGAGGTTTCACCAAAAGTGGATGCATCTTTTGCAGTTCTCTTAACAAGTCATAGTGATGACTTTGTTATTTCTTATTTAGAGTTATTATAGGACTTAATTTGGACATTACACTGACAAAAAAACCAAAATGCTGTGAGGAGAGGTCAAAAGAGGGCAATATTTCTGATACCACTGGTTGTACATTTACCAAAGCTGTATCAATTTGCTCTTCCTTTCATTCCTATTTTGTGTTGGCAAATCCTGTTTTGATCTTCAAGAAAACTTATATTTGATAGTTAATAGTTTCCATACATTACTTGCATGCCTACATGGAAGTAGAGAATTATTTTTCTTCCCATGCCATTTAACAGTTGGACAACATATTGAATTAGGTGAGAAATGCTGGTTCAATGTTTCTATCAATGAATCCAGATAGCTATTAAACAATTTCCTTTACAGTCAACCTTAGGGAAAATATAAATAAAACACTTTAGAGGAAGACTCATTCCATGCTACAATTTGTCCAAAGGATTATGTGAATATTATAATTATTATAAATTATATGAATAGCTCTTTCAAGGTGCTTCATTGCCTCCCTTGATAGTGGAAAGATCTATCATGTCTTGCTGAAACAAAATGCTAACTTTCAGATGTTTCACGTTCAGTGAGGGAAAGATCATAGAATTATAGAGTGGCTTAGGTTGTAAGGGACCTTAAAGATCATCTAGTTTCACCCTCTGAGTAAAAAAGTTCTTCCTAACCTCACAGCTAAATCTTCCATCTATATCTCCCCTCTTTTAGTTTGAAGCCATTCCCCCTTGTCTTATGACTATCAGACATATAAAAAGCCAGTCCCTCCCCTACCTATAAGCTCCCTTCATGTACTAGAAGAACACAGTGAGGTCTCCCTGGAGCTATCTCTTTTCTAATCTCAACAAGTCCAACTCCCTCAACCTTTCTTCATAGGAGAGATGCTCCAACCCTTTGATCATCTTCATGGCCCTCCTCTGGCTCATCTTGAACAGCTCAGCATCCTTACTGTGCTTAGTTATGCAACATTTTTGCAATTACTGCATAAAAGGTGTATATTTTTATATTGGATTATAATAAAGTATTATAAAAGATTTATAAAATGAACCTACAAGTAAGACCACTCTTTCTTTAAATATTGCACTCTGTGCCTCATTAGGAAACAACAGTTATCTTGCAAGGTGTTCAGAAAAGATAAAAATCCTTGAAAAGAATTACAACTAGAAAGTAGATTGAACATATTTTTCCAATTATAATCAGAATTTTTAAATTGAAACGTTGTCATAATAATAGCTGCAAGACAGATGATGCTCCAGCATTCCTGTTTACACCAAATTCTGACACTGATACAGTTGCAGGTACTGCAGATATTTGCAGATATACTGCAGAATTTGTCCTGTAGTTCACTAGAAACAATTAATCAGTCCCCTAGGAAATACTGCATCCATGTAGCCTATTTTAGTACTGTGAGTTATGATCTTCTGGGTTGCATCTCAACTGGAGCTGTTGAATGAATAATCACTTTTCAAATAATTTGGAAAGAGGCCAAATCTTAGTATACTTTATTCAACTCTAGTAACTGCAATAACTAAAACAGTTTTAGGCCTAAAAAGTACTCATAATTCTCATGTTGAATATATGGAAATTGCATGTAATCCTTTCTTTCAGTCTGGATACTGGATTCTTTTTCATGTTAAAGGTGTAAGAGTTGCTACTGTAAGATATTCAGATTGGATATTAGAAAGAATTTCTTCTTAGAAAGAGTGGTTAAGCACTGGAACAGGTTGCCTAGAGTAGTGGTGGAGTCACTGTCTCTGGAGGTTTATGGGAAAATAGATGCATTACTTAGGGTCATAGTTTAGTGGGCAATATTGGTGGTAGGTGAATGATTCGACTAGATGATCTTAGAGGTCTTTTCCAACCCTACTGGCCCTATATAGTTCTTCCCAATTTTTATGAATACTTACAGTGTGTATGGGAAATAATATATTTTCAACCTCCACCCTAACTCTTCCCCTATTTCCATTCTTTCCCCTTTTCCATTCTTATACAGTTTGTGAGTGATATAAGATAGGGACTTGAAATAAATAAGTAACTGGTATGTACAAGGGCTGTGAAATTGTTTTTGCATATTCTCCAAGGTAAATACTGCAATAAGGATAAGCAGAGAATCTTACCAGTTTTTAATCTGTGTACCTCAAGAGTTACAGAAAACTAGAACCAACAACCTCATGAAAATATTGTAGTGAATGCATTGCCTGTCATGTTTCTGATCTTCCAAGGCAGAAGCCTCCAAACTGCAAAGGAATGCAGAGGAAATCAAAACTGAGTACAACCCAGAGGTAAACAACATTTCTTACCTCTCCTGTCAGATTTGCTCAGATATTTTCAGTGATTGGGCTCCTAGTAGCTGGGCTTCAAGGATAGGTTTAATTGTATGTTCTTGGAGAGAAAATATAACAACCAGTGCATTTTTAAATGGAGACTTACATGAAACATACTTTGTGGGACCTTTTCTGAACAGTACAGCTTTTGGGGTTAAGCTAAATTGGCCTCTCACTTCCCGAAAGGCTTGTAATATCAGAATTTCTTTCATTCATGCAGAGCCCCCAGATCTTTTTATTTTTTTTTTATTTATTTATTTTACAGTTGAATGAGATGCAGCTTTACATTTGAAATGATGTAATTACATTTTTCCCCTCAGCGACATTGCTCATTATTATGTAGTATTTAACTGTACAGTGCTCATCAGAGTAATGTGTTGTAAGACACTGAATGTCCTGTGCAAGTAACCTGAAAGAATTTACTGAGATTATAATTATCTTGGCAAAAGATTAATGCACAAACTCACAAGACAATTAGAAACTCATTTTTGCCAATCTAATGTATGATTCTTCCTTATGCTTTGTTAATAAGCAAGAGTGAGGAACACGAGGAGAAAAACTGCTGCATTTTTTATTATTCCACAGGCACACACCCTACATGGTCTAGCCAAAAGGAGTTATTTACCCTGCAGTGTTTAGTGTCAAGAATTATATTATGCCTCTCTCTCAGGTACCTCATCTGGAGAACAAATAGACCTAGCACTTATTCTGCTTCTGCTTGGTGGTTTCTGGGAAGTTTGTTAAGACTCATGAGTTTGCAGGAAATTACAAGCAGGACTCAGTCACCTTCCAGGTTCACCAGTATTTACATTTGTTCTTGGTCCCTAGCAAAATAGTTCTCCAGAAAGAAATGATTAAAATCATTTTTTACTGTTATTGAGATATGCTTGCCTTTGAAAGCTCTCAGAATAATGGTTTATTTGCTTAAGATGAGTTTTCTAGGTTAATGTGGACATTTTACCATTATAAGATTTCAAAGACTCCTCCAGATGCTCTATTTTCTGTTAATGGATCTGCATTCAGAAACAGTTGAGTTTTCCTCTTCCAAGAATTTCCTTTCAAGTCTATCAACTCTATCTCTCAAACTCAAGGTGTGACATAAGCCTAAGCATAAGAAATATATCATAAATCTATTTATAACCCACCATTCTCTAATAAATTTCACATTTCTTATTATCACTGAAGCATTAATTTAAAATGTGGTCACATATGAATTTAGAAGATGGCACAGCATCCATCAAAATATATGTAAAAAGGTAGCAAATAGAAATTCTTCCCAATTGTCCATAAGTTGCCAGCCACTGCAACAATCTGATTCCCAGACTGGACTGGTTCTTAGTAATGCAACAGTAATTTTACAAAGGAAAAACTACTGTCATCTTAATACCTCACATTCACCATATGTATTGGTAACCATAGTTCTTGTTTAAAAAAAAAAAAAAAACAAACAAAACAGCACACAAAAACAGCATAACAAATCAACAAACTAAGAAACTAGTGAAAAAAACAAACAAAAAAAAACACTACGACCACCTATGTAAGCTAACCAATTCTAAGCCACACCATTTAGAAATCTTCTACAGGAGGAAGTGTATGGACACATCTAGACAGAGAATAGATCATAGAATTATAGAATCATAGAATGGTTTGGGTTGGGAGGGACCTTTAAGATCATCTGGTTCCAACCCCAACCTGCTAAGGCAGGGACACCTCCCTGCAGACTAGGTTGCTCAAAGTCCCATCTAGCCTGGACAATATCTAGCTAAAACAAATGGGATACATCTGTTTCTTCATGTTCTGTTGGAGAGGCCATTTTATAATAGAAAATTCTTAGCATTTTTATGTGTGAGGGGTCCTTCTCAGACACTCTAAAATCTCAAGGATGTGTATTTTCTTTCTTATAAGATGAAATCCAAAGCCAACTTTTTTCTTACTTAAGTATAAATTGTCTAAAACAATACCGTTTCTGTATGTTGTATATCAACTAGGTTTACAAGTATTGTGTCAAAAGTGTCGAAAGTTTCATTCTTATTACAGGAAAGAAGTACAAAGATGGGCACTGGAAGAGATTACAAACTCCAAACATTTGAGCATTATTAAAATAAAAAATTGTAAAAATGTTTTATTAAATAAAGTATTAGTTACTAAAATTTTCATTTTTAATCAAAAATTACTTATAGTGCAAATAAAGTATTTAAATACTCAACTGAACCACTAGGATATGCAAATAAAAGAGAAAATGGTAGAGGTGTAACCTGCAAGTTTACCCAGTCAAGCCTACCTAAATCCTAATCATATGCCAATCCTTTTTTATTGAGAACAGAAAGGTAAGAACGTTATTATAACAGAAAAAGAATAGTTCAGTTGGAAGGAAGTGCAAAGATGTTAATGTCTAAATGTCTGAGCACACAGAGGCATTATCCAAAAGCCTTGTGATCACTGATAGGCATAGGGTAAGAAACACCTCTCTAGAAAGCCTGTTCCAGTGTTTAACAACTCTCACAGCAAAGAACTGTTTTCTAATGTCCAGTGTGAACTCTGTTGCAGCTTTCGACTGTTGTCTGGTATTTCATCATTGGTAAACATGAAGAAGAGATTGGTGCCTCTCTCTCCATTTCCGCACATCTTTTCATAATAACACACTTTCAGTTTACATACAAAGCTGAAATTTCAGTCGTCAGTACCTCAGTTGAACTCTGCCACATTTCTGCATGAAAAGATTGTGTCTTGTTGAGTAAGCAGTCATGTAACATGAAACATAATCATATCCTAAATGGAAAAGGCCTTCCTTCTGGTGTTTGCTACATTTATCTATATACGTATTATTTGCTCTATCATTATTAATAGCACATAGAAAACTAAGAATAGTTAATGATGTTTTGCTGACCTTTGAATTCCTTTATGTTAGTGTTTTCTCCTAAATCTGCGGATTCACATTCTTTTCTGTACTTTAATATAACATCTTTTTTTGATATTGTCTTTATCTACATTTGTAAAGCATAGAGTTGAAGAGATATCAGAAATATTCCATGGCTGTCTGTTATTCTCAGGCTTACAGATTTTTTTAAATAACATTTTTAAAGCTCTGTTTTTAAAGAACTGTTTCAGTGCTGGATTTCAAATTAAAAATATTTAAATAATAGTAAGATCTTTGATATTTCAACATAGGTAAATATTTGTAGAAGAAAAAGAAAAAACATAGATTAATTACTGCACTTTTATAAATAATTTTATAAATTAGGTATTCCACTTCATTGTAAACTTTTGTCAGTTTGAAAATTATTACAAAATATTTCAGAGCTTGCTAGGGATTTTCTTTTCTTTCTTAATATGCTTTAACTTTTGCATTCTTTGTTTAAGGGAATACAGAGAGAAATAAAAAGAGACAAAAACAGATTTGGGAAGAGTGATTTTCCCACAGCACAAAACAAAAACTTTTGCTACTTCTGTTTCATTTTTAAAGATGACGTATGAAAATTAACATGTAACAAACATTGCCAAAAATATTTTTGAAACATAAAGTTGAATAGAGAAGTAAAAGGGGATATCAGTGTTGACTTGCTCTAGTTAATATTAATTATTTACTTCTTTGGAAGATCTTATTGGCATAATGTCCTTTCCACTAGAATTTCTGTAAAAATATGAATTTCAAAGAAGATCTTAAATAAAGTATTAGCAGTTTTACATCTGTTTTAATGACGGCCTGCAGTGTCTTTTTAAGGACAAAATATTGCCTCTGGTATGTTTTCCAAGAATATAGCAACAAGAAATTGTTGCCAAATTTTAAAATGCAGGCATCTTTCCACAATCTTATCACAGAGTTCACTTCTTTTCACTTATTTGATCATGAGGAAATGGTAGGTGAATTTTAGCGAAGAAGAAGCTTTACATGTTCTATGTCTTCTCACCCAGGCATTTGGCATGTTTTGGAAAAAGTGCTTCATATTAAAAGTAAAATGCCCTGAAATTATTGATTCTCTCAGAAATAAACTGTTTAACTTCATTATTACCACAGATCATTCTTCAGTCAACATAACCTAATTTACCACAAATAAATCTATTCTCCACCTATTTACTTATTCATTGTTCTCTTTATAGGGGCTACGATCTGATAGCAGCTGGAGTTATGTACATCATTTCAGATGCTCTTCCACACAGAGTGGTTATTCTGCATCCTCTTCACTTCATAAAATATTATGGTAAATATTTAAATGTATACAGTACTTGTTTATATAAGACATAATTATTTTAATTTGAGCTGATTAGATATGCCTGACTGACAGTACATTAATAACTTGCTTTTCATCAATTTGTTCCAATGCCTAGGGGGCTTTGAGAACAATAAAAACTCCTAAAATGTTAACAGGGAAGCAATTCAATTTATCTGAACAACGCATGTTAGTTCAAGAGAAAAAAATTAAAAATCATAAGAGATTCATCAAGATACACATCCAAAAAGCAAAGAGCCGTGTCATTTCTGACTGTCTCTTCAGGCAAAGTATTGAACTAAAGAGGAAAGAGGAAATAAGTAGATACTTCCTTTTGACATAACATTCTGGGATGGTTTTGACCCAGACTTTTTTCACTAAAGGCTATTCTGCTATCTAGTGAGCCTGACACATCCAAAAGGATGAAGTTAAAGACTTCCTTGAGCATTTAGTTTAGATGAAAGATGGTTAATCTTCTTTTTGATTAAATATTTTCAATTATTCAGTATGTATTTCTGATTTCATTAGTTTTTGTTTTTTTTAAATTCTAAATAAACCACATTAGAAAGTTATGGATTTTTAGACAAAATCTATTCCTTGTATTACAATAAATCACAGACTCAAAGAATCACTGAATCATAGAATCACAGGATGGTTTTAGTTGGAAGGGACGTTGAAGACCATCTAGCCCCAACCCTCCTGCCTTGAGCAGGGGCACCTTCCCCTAGACATGTTTGCCAAAGCCCCATCCAATGTGGCCTTGAACACTTGCAAGCAGGGGATATCCACAGCTTATCTGAGCAACATATTCCAGTTTCTTACCATCCTCACAGTGAAGAACTTTTCCTACCCTCTTTTGGTTTAAAACCTTCATATCTTGCCATATCTCTACATCCCATTATAACTTTCTCCAGCTTTCTTGTAGGTTCCTGTTAGGTGCTGAAAGGCACCAATAGAACTCCTCAGAGCCTTTACTTCTCCAGGCTGAAGAACCCCAGTTCCCTCAGTCATTCTTCATAAGAGAGATCCTCCAGTCCTCTGATCATCCTCATGACTCTCCTCTGGGCCCACTTCACCAGCTTCATGTCTTTCTTGGGTTAGGGACTCCTGACCTGCACATAGCACTGCATGTGACTCCTCATGGGAGGAGAGCAGGGGACAATCACCCTACTGGCCATGCTGCCTTTGGTGCATCTCAAGACATGGTTAGCTTTCTAGGCTGCAAGTGCATATTGCTTGTTCATGTTGAGCAGCACTCCAAAGTTCTTATCCTCAGGCTGCACTCAATTCATTCTCTGCCTAGTCTGTATCTGTGCTTGGGATTACCCCAACCTGTGTGCAGGACATTACACTTGTCCTTTTTGAAATTCATGATATTCTCACAGGCTGTATCTCAAACCTGTCATGGTAGACTAAAAATTTCATATGTATGGATGAGTAGTTCTTTACAAATACTTTTCAGAGATACCAGTCTTGTGTACCAAATGATGCATCCAAAATAAGCATGCTTCAGAGACTGCTATTCAAAATGTAATTTCCCAAAAAACAAAAAACAGGAAAACATATGTGAGTAAAAATGACATATTTTTAATTTATTGCTAAGTCTCATGGGATTTAACTCCTTATAAAGCCACCTAGAAGCATGATTCAGCATTCTACTTGCACAGAATCATAGAATCATAGAATGGCCTGGGTTGGAAGGGACCACAATGATCATCTCGTTTCAACCCCCCTGCTATGTGCAGGGTCACCAACCAGCAGACCAGGCTGCCCAGAGCCACATCCAGCCATGTTTGAGATTGCCACAAAGAAATTAATTCTGACATATTTTATGAGAAATGTATGGCAAGCCATGAAAAAAATTATGTCACTGACTACAATTGTTAATTTTTCTTGTGGTGTTACTATAAAATGGCTTTACAGAAGTTCATTCTGCATTGACTGCCCCATTTTCATAATGAAGTTAGTAAAACCACCCAATGAGGAAAACCATCCAGCTTCATTCCTCTTCAGTATGTGAGTCTCATGCCTTTCATCTCTTCTCTGCACATCCTCACTGATGGGGAGGGAAGAATAACAGCATGACTCTTCACGTCTTCATAGAATTCTCAGCCTTCATGCAGGAGTGGAATAAATTTGCTTTTTCCTAATACAGAGAGTCAAAAAGATTTAAGAGTGGAGCAGATTGACTATTCATCCAGATCTCAAGATAGCCTCCAATGGCTGTTGGAGCATCTCTGCTATTTTTTTTTTTTTTAAAGTATCTTTCAAGAAGGTATAAAAGAAGAAACTTCACTTGTGTGAAGTGTCTCATGAGAGATTCCATTTTACTGTCATATTTTAGACTGACAAACCACAGAACCCTCCAGAGAATACAACACTATGCACAGCATGCTTTGAATCACTGAATATTGCAGACCCTTCCTTCCTTTCTATTCCATGATTCCTTGTTCCCTGGAAAGAAGCAAATTGTCTTCCATGATACCTTTTGCTTTCTTTACATATCCAGGTACACTACTATTTTCTGAAGCTGATATATTTTATTTTCATAAAATAGTTCCAAAATAGGGAAAAAAAAAAAAAAAAAAAAAAAAAAAGAACAAAAAATTGCTTTTTTTTTTTTATTTAAAAACACACAATTTATTGGGTCAAAGACAGGAAAGTATCTCTTAATATTGCAATATATAAATCAGAGTTTTTTAGAAAGCCAAATTTCAACACAGGTTACCACTTCTGCAGGGTAACGTATGAAACTGCATTAGCATTATTAAAGAAATGTTAAGTAATAAAAAAAATCTGATTGTCTGTATTAGAATGATTTGTAGACTATACTAATTCTGGGACTATGTTTCTTTTGAATTTAGAGCTTGGGCTCATCTGTGCTGACAAATGTCTAAATATTTCTATAGCAACAGTACTGAGCCCAGCAGAATTCACAGAATTCACTACAGGGTGATCAAGTGCTTTCAACAGACAGGATGCAAACTTGATGTGACCGTGGGCAGCTCTAAGTTATGCAATCTTCACTCTTTACCAGATGTTGCTAGAAGAATTTCTCTTTTGTTTAATATCAACAATATTTTTCCCTTGACTTCACTCACTGCAGTCACTTGTAATCATGTCAATATTAAAATACAAATGCCCAAACTACCTTTTGTATTCATCCGTAGTAGCCAAGGATTAACAAAATGGTATAAATAAAACAAATACATAAGAGTGCACAAAATCTCTACAATACATGAAGCATATTTGGAGGTTATTCTTTAATAAATGGCATAAGAACTATCTGTTCAATCAACATTATCCTTGATATCCTTAAAAACCTTAAACTCTGTTTAAACTTTATGGCACTTATAGTGATAAAAAGTGAAGATATTGATGCATTCCAAAGTACCATTGCAGACTATAGCTGGCTAGAAAGAAGGAATAAGTCTCCAGTCAAATAAGACAGAAATAAAATTTATAAAATTTAACAAAAAAGTAATTACAGCCCTTCTGAAATGCAATCCCAGGACTCTCTGCCCATGCTCCATGAAATTTATATTACTGATCATTTCAAAAAACTGGAATCCCAGGCTCTACAGCTGTCAGAAAAAGAAAAAAAAGAAAAGAGCTATATGAGCTAGTGTAGATCATACAGCTGTCCCAACCTGTAACACTACTCAAGCAGGTTTGCATCTGTGCATATGTCATTGCTGTTCTATTTGTCATTATGCTGCTTAGTATATAAACTTATGGGTTTTCTTGAAGTGTTTTTCATGCTTTGTTTCACTCATATGAGATTATAATGTAAACAATTATCTGCTTTATTCCTAAATTGTATATGTTTTTAAGCCAGTCATCTAATATATTTGCTTGTTTATCCTTTATCATAAACCATGGAAGATGGTCAGTTTATTCCCTTCCCTTCCCTTCCCTTCCCTTCCCTTCCCTTCCCTTCTTTCCTCAAATAAATCATTTGCTTTCTTTGTAACCCAGTTATAATTTCTGCATGAAATTTTATTTTGTGCATGCTTTCTCATTACTATTCAACAAGGCAGTTCACTGCAGGCAAGGTTGAAAACCTGTATAATTGCAGTTTTTCCACAATATTCTACAGAACAAATAAAATTCCAAAATAAATCAGATCTCAATAGTCACTATCTAGTATTGTAAACTCCCTTTATGTCTGATGTGAATGAAATGAAAACCAAACATAAGGCACAGTAGTGGCAAATGCTGCCAGCCTTCAATTCCTTGTAATTCTGTGCTCCATGGTTTGTGAGCTCTGAAAAATGGCTGCTGCTCTCTGAAAATATGAAGGGATCCCCATTCCCCTACACAATTAGCATAATTTTTACATTACAGTGTCTTATTTTGGTCTCTGGTTTAATTAATAATATTATGCAAAATTTGGGATGAGAGCTTGGGGAAACAATAATCCTTTCCTTCCTTGGTTTTGATTCGCTTCTGCAGTGGATCCCTAATGGAACTGTGGTGCATTCACTAAGCTACACATTAGAATCCCTGCTTTATATTCACTCCTATCATCAGCTTTTCCTGGCTTAGATTTCTGCTGACTCTAAGTCACAAGAATCTGTCACAACCTCCTGTCTCTCTGCCCTCGCTGTGCATGGGGATTTCTGCCAAGAAGCTAAAGGCATGGGCTTGAGTCCCCTTAGGCAGGGAACAGGGATGAAGTAATTCCTTGTTGTGTTGTCACCATCATCAGCTAATCTATTGTGGCTTTATGCACGTTCCTTCCTGTTTGGAAGTAGCTCACATGGCCTTTGGTGATTTCAATTTTCTCCTTCTCTTTTTCTGTGAGAATAGGTAGCTATGAAGACCAAAGTGGGAAAGAAATGAAATAATCTACCCGATGAAATCTCAGTCAGCATCTCCATGCTGACTTTATCGCTCACTACAGTCTGAAAGGTGATTTTAGCAACCTGGGGCCCAGCCAGCCTCTTCTCCCAGGTAACTGTGATAGAATAATGTAATGTAATGTAATGTAAGGTAATGGCCTTAAGTGGCACCAGGGGAGATTCGGGTTGAATATTAGGAATAATTTCTTGTCAGAAAAAGTGGTTGGGCATTGGCATAGGCTGCCCAGTGAGGTCATGGAGTCACTGTCCCTGGAGGTGTTCAAGAAATGCGTAGGTATGGTTAGGGACATGGTTAGTGGGTATGGTGAGGATGGGTTAATGATTGAACTATATGATCCTAGTGGTCTTTTCCAACCTTAATGATTCTGTCATTTCTATGACTTCTCTGCTCTTGCTGCAGAGAAGCAGACTAGTAATATCCAGAAGCAATGGACACCTACTTGTGCGACCTGGTGTAGGGAACTTGATTTGGCAGGGGGGTTGGACTCAATGATCTCTGGAGGTCCCTTCCAACCCCTGTGATTCTGTGATTCTGTGATTTCTATGGTTTCTATGATTTCTCTGCTCTTGCTGCAGAGAAGCAGACTAGTAATATCCAAAAGCAATGGAAATGTTTCCAATGATTTTAAGAGTGAACCTAAAACACTGGGTTCTGGACTACACAATTTCCAAACTGTACTTTTGTGTGTGTGTTTGTATGTGTGTATTAGCAATCTGAAGATACTGTCGTATTATTCTATTGTTCTATGAATAGCCTGAAGCCATATTTCTTCTTTGTCACTCCCTACTGTGACCCCAGACCCCACTGTCTTTAAATACTGGTACAACGTTTCATAAACTGTGCTATGAGTAACTCTTTCCACATTAAAAACCTGTGAATGAATATGTCCACCACCACAGCAGTATACCCAGTGCTATTCTTGAAAATTTTGACAAGGGAGAATGCTTGACATCATCAATAACATGGAGAATAAAAGCTAGCTTAAATGAAAAATTTCTCACTGACTTATCCAGCTCCCAACTTGTTTACTGAAGGGAAAACAGCACATATTAAATTAATTTAGGACATAAGTATTACCCAAAACATTGTAATTTCATTTAGCTTTGTTGTTGCTACTTTTTCCTGGAGGTATTCCTTTTGAATCAGGTAAGTTTTGAGATGTTTTTTTTTTAGGCAATGTACCTCAAAATATGCTCAAATATAGCTAAGAGATTTCAGCATCTATCCATTTGTTCACTCATGATAATTTTGTAAATATTCCCTCTGAAAGGCACATAAATGCTACGAGAGAGGCATTGGAAGATTCCTTTGCTCTGTCTGGTACCACATACAAAATGTGCAGAAGTATCTTAAAAGTATCTATCTTGAGAATGACAGATTATGGAATGTGGACTTAAGGATTAGACAGTGCTACGTGAATATGAAGTATTTGTATGCCTCCATGTCTGGTAAAGAACAATTTTTCTGGTGGGAAAAGGACAGTACCTGTCCCTATTCAGAAATTATAAAGGTATTCAGCTTTGAAAAACCAAAGCCCAGTAATGATTGAACATTTTCCATTGTTGTATAATAATAGTGTAATGGAATAAAACAGTCCTAGGAGGATGCAGAACTATTTCTAAATATTTTGACTGAAAGCAAGGTAGATGTTTGGTTGGCCTTCTGCTGGTTTTCCTCGGCCATCACAGTAACATCGCCACACAGCTACCTACCCCACTGATCAGCTTTTCAACTCTGGGAAGTAAGCAGTTCTCCAGAAAAATCATTAATGATAGTTCTGACATCTCACACATTTACTTCTCTAGGCTGCGTGACTCTTCAGGTATCTGAAGGCTGGGGAGTTGGCATATGAATTCAAGTTAAAAAAAATCAATGATGTTTTCAAAACTGGAATTCTTTTAATTTCCTCATTTTCCAATTTCTTTTCTCTTTTTTTTTCTCCCCTTCTTCCTTTTCTTTTTCTTTCTTTCTTTTTCTTTTTCTCTCTCTTCCCCCCCCCCCCCCCACCCGTGCTTCATTGAATTTTAACGCCTCCTTCAATTTCGAATGCATCATAAAGAAAAGATTATTCTGAAGATAAAGATTTTAAATTCAACCATATTTCAGGAACCTCTGCTAAACAATTTATTCATTGGCAATGTCGTAGAATCCTTGGAGTTAAGCAATAACTTAAAAATTACATTAAAAATACTGAAAATTATTGATAAAACTGTCATTCTTTAGTTTTCAAATATAGCTACTGCAAGAATATTTAAAGAGTTACATAAAAAAATAATAAATGAAAACTGGAACAAAATACTGAACCGAAGTATTCTGTCCTCACAGAGCATTGAAATCATTTCAAGAAGTTCAGACCTTTTTCTTATCTGGCATAAATTCAGTTCCAAAGCAAGTTGAAATTTGTAGCTGAAAAAGCAGTGAAAGACTCTTTCTGATCACTGCAACTTCTGTTCCTATCTAGCCTGAAGTCACAGCAGACTTTTCAGAATGTACTTTGATGGTAATGTAGATTGTCTTAATAGGTCAACACAGACAAGCATGCAAAAGGGATTCAGAAAAAGTAGTAAAAGTAATCAGTTCAAGAAAGCTGAAAGTGTAACTGTTGCCAAAAGAACAGTGATCAAAAAGCACCATAAAATAAATCAGTTGTTTTTAAGAGGTAGAACAGAAACATAAAGTAAAAAAGCATTACAAAGTAAATCATTTTAACATCAAAGATGACATCTGAGGCTAAAAGAGCACTGACATTAGAAATAGTATCATAGCAAAATATAAGAAACTGAAGATGTGTAGATAGGGGCAATGTTAGTTTTGCACTTCTACAGAACCTTTCACCTAAGTATTTTAGGGCATTTAAAAAAATAAACAAAAAGATTAAAAACCAAAAATCAAAAGACCCACAGCTCTACCTAGTTTGCAGATAACACTGGAATTCATGTTATGAGTGGGATATCTTGTGTTTTTAGTAAAGACAAGATAAAGATAAAACTGCAAGGCTTGGATCTGCTGCACCCAACTTAAGTTCTAAAAATAAGACTCCGCTTTTAGTGATCCAGACACTTTCTGTAGTCTGCACAGGCAAATGCTGAAGATGATTCATTTCACTTGTCTTATAAGCCTAATTTAAGAGGGGACATAGTTACAATCTATGAAAAATTACACTTGCAAACTCTTTATTTACTGTATGATAAGAAGCTGAGATGCTTACCCTGGGTGTGGGTACCTATACTGCTTTGCAGAATCCTCTATAGTGCAGAGAATTCAAACTCAGGAGCAAGAAGGCATCTCTTGATCTCAGATATGCCTCATTTAGGTTGGGGTAGCAAAGCTGCACACAGAAGAGGATGAAATCCATTTGCATGCTTCTGAGACACAGTTTTTCCCTGAGTCTGGAAGGCTTTACAATCTTATATGGTAACATAGTACAGAAGGAAGAATGAATGTTCATGGTCTGATGTAATACTTAACGTGAGGAAGCATTAAGAATCATAGAATCCTTGGAGTTGGAAGGGACCTTTAAAGACCATATAGTTCAACTTCCTTGCAATGAAGAGGGACACCACAGGTAGATCAGGTTGCTCAGAGCCTGATCCAGCTGCACCTTGGAAGTCTCTAAGATGGGGCTACCTATTCCAGTGCTTCACCACCCTCACTGTAAAAGGCACAATTATTATTTGGGAAAGAACAAAATTAAAACCAAGCTTTTTAAAATGCTGTTTAATATTTTTGATCTACCAGCTTAATTAACAGTGTGGTAAAGAAGTTAAAGACTTAAAAAATGCTGTCTGTTCAGACTATTTTGAATTTTTTTGTTTCCACCAAACAGAAAGTAAATAAATATTAAAAAAATGCTTTTATTTGTATGCATACTCAGCTCAGGCAATTTTGTGAAAATGAAGTAATTGTCTCAAGCCCAAACTGTTTACCAAATAATTTTCTCTCATACTACATTATACCACTCCTTCCACACCATCAAGAACTTCTTTGTTCTTTCCCCCTCCCAATTTTTTAAAATATATGAGTTATTTTTGAGAAACAAGTACTATTATTGCTATTTTAAGCAATAATAAGGTGTATAATGCATTTATTTATTTATTTCGTTTATGATGAAATTAGCCTCTGTTCTGATAAAGAGTTTATGGGATTTTTCTTTAAAATGTAGGTGTATCAAACATCTGAAAACAGTAATACCTTCTCATCACACTGACAGTTCAACAATTCATCCTTACAGACTTACTGTAAACTTGTCAGCTACTGGAAAGCAACAAAAACCCTGAATGTGTTTAAAACACTGGATGTGTTTAAAAACTGTTTTGGATGTGATACTCAGGGACATGATTTAGTAGAAGGTTGTTAGAGTTAGGGTAGTATGGTTAGGTTGTGGTTGGACTCAATGATCTTTGAGGTCTTTTGCAACCTGAACAATTCTATGATTCTGTGATTCTAAGAAAAAAAGTTTTCGCAAGTAAGAGCTCCTAAAGAATTAGATGATAGCAATTCCCATATAAAAGTTACATTGAAACCCTCAGGATCCATCATGTACTTCCAGTTAAAAGCATGACCAATAAGCATCTTAAATTGCAATGTGGAAATTCATTCATTCAGATCTGAATGAGTGGGCACGGAGAGGCCACTGGTGATCACGGAGAAGCATGTTGTAGTGACACAGTTCCTGGAAGTAGAAACACTGTCATGAGGTGCATGTTGCTCAGAATATTTTACCAGATGTTTTGAGAGCCGGTTTAAGCCCTTTTGGCTCCAACAAATGGGAATTGTGCACCTGCAGTTTAGTCTTGAGCCTGTGAGAGTATGGAAATTCCAGGAGTCTGGGATAATAACAGCCTCCTGTAAGTCTAGCCAAGAAGTTTGGCTGCGCAAGACTGGATACCCCAGAGCTTTCAAAGATTCTGCAAGAACAAAGCTGTGGAACAGAAAGTTCCCCAATGTCATCAGACTAATTTGTGTAACTGTCAGGATGTACTGACAACAGAAGAAATTTATTGCCTAGATGAAAAAGAAGAGTAGGCAGCTTATTAAATAATTGTAATTGCTTTGCAGATGGTGGATATAGCATTGGATTATAACAAGTAAAAGAATGTGAGATCATCTGAATTGACAAAACTGATGCTTGTAGTCCACAAGCATCATAGAAATAGATAATTATTTATTCAATATGGTCACTTTTATCCTCAGAAGGGAGGAAGAACTGTAGAACTATGGCGCATAGTCTATAATTTCAAGATGAAGAAAGGCATTTTAAAGTCTTGAAATAAGAAAGAAAGAAACCACAGCTATTATGATAAACTCATGTTGGAATTATTTTAGCATGTGGCATGTCTCAGGCATATTCAAATTTCTGTTTGACAATTTCAAGAGTACTATAACATGACTGACAAGCTGTACTGCAGAAAATGGAGCTTGAAATAAACTTGTGTTTTATTAAGTGCCACTATGGATGAAGTAGTACTTGGATCCATACTACTATGGATGAAGTTGTACTTCAACCTGTTTCTGAAAAAAAAAGTAGTTCTGTGAAGTTTGCTGATTGTCAGGACACACAGATAGGTGTTGTATGGTATCTGAATTAGAATGAGTCAACAGTCTGATCATTACCATTACAGTTTTTGCTAAGATACCACATCAGAGTTATTTTCACGTGTGAAAACTACTTTGCTATTTATCTGAATATCTGTGAACTGTTAAAGGCTTTAATTAAGCAGTTTCCTGTTCATTCCTTCTAGAAATGTTTTGATAAGGAACTGGGAGTTCCAACCAAGTAAACTCCATTAAAAAAATATTGATAATTAATCTCTATGAACTGAAACAACATCATGCACTAAAAACTTTTTCAACGTTTACTATGCATTTCTCTGATTGCTATCAAAAGCATTCATTAATCCAAGACGGTATAATAATTTCCCTGAATTAGGTGATAAAGATAATTATTTGCATTACTTAGGAAGTACTCCTGAAATGCAAAGACTTACTGGATGTTTGTTTTCTGGTTTACTCTCAAAACTTCTTTTAAATGGTAAGATAAAATGACTAATAGGCATTATATGTCAGTACTACCAAAAGCATCTGTTAAAAAAAAAACAATTTGTCAGAAAAATATTTTTTATATTTCCTCCAATAAATAGTGTATGTTTTACACTGATACAGTGCAATACCTCTACCTTTTTATGTGCTTAAACTTCAACTGCCTTTCATTTTCTTCACTTCTATATTTACAATATCATGAGGGTCACAAATATTTGCAAATAATTTATCAAAGCCACTTCAGGTTGCAGTGACATAATTCAACATGATTGGTATCAACACAAATCCTTGATATATGCTGTATGATGTACTATATTCATCACTCAGTGTCAAAACATCTTACCATTCCTCTGAACAAAGTCAACAGTGCTACAGATTGACATAGCACAGTACTTTTTCTCTGGTTACTTAATGAACAACAAAAAATCACCTTCACCTGTCTCAAAAGTACATCATGGTTAACATTTCCTCTGAAATGAAAAGCTGTATTAGCGTTTAGATGAAATGGAGAAAGCTGCAGAGATCTGGAGAGAATTTTTTTCCCCATTAGCTTGCAGATTTGTCATAAGATATCTGAATGTTTAAAAGAAGAAAGAGACTAGTAAGAATAAAACTTGGCAATTCCCAAAGGAAATCTATAGTGAGCTCTTTTAAATACTTAGAAGGATTATGTAGTTGTCAAAGTTTATGACCCACAAATGTGCCAACCATGTGTAGTGAATAAAAGAATTACTGAACTCAGTTGATGAACAACAACAACAAAAAAAGTGCATACCAGCACTTTAAGCCTCCTACTTCAGAACAATCTGAATTTTGCTTTCCAGGGATCAAAAGCAAGCGTCTAGATGGGGCTGGGTTGTTTGCATGGAGCGGAAGGGGCAAAGCTGGAGGAAGGGCCATGACTTCACACAGTTTCAGAAAAGAGAGAGAAAAACTGAATTCTGTTCATGGACTGCTCAAAGTTCAGATGAAGCCACAGGCCTATACTGTCCTTTTATATTACCAGAAACAGTACTTGCCAGGATGCCATTACAAGCATAAGCCCTGGGAACAGCTGCTCTGCATCTCTCTCTGGCAGTTTGCTGCCATTTCAGTGTTGCTGCTCTGGGTATTGCAGCTACACAATCAACTATGTGAGTAGATTTACTTCTGTGGCTTGCTAAACGTATTTCAGAAATTGAAATGCCTACACCTTAATTAATAACGAAATTAAACAAAAAAAAAAAAAAAAAAAAACCACCCTGTTTTTGAGGCCCCTGAATTTACTTTATACTTCTATCTGCAAGAATATTTATGCTCAGATACTTATTCAAAAGGTCCAGACAAGGGGCTAGGATATTCCACTGAACTTTTGATGCATTCCCCTACTCTGTCTCTTGAAAAGACAAAATTATTCAAGGCACTTTTGCCCTGCCCCTAACTGCAGGAAGATAATAAGGATGATAGCCAGGGATCTTGTCAAATGCATATTATACACGAAGTCACTGGGGAATACAGGGCTTTTCGCCAAGTATGAGCAACAGTCTGTGATGCTGGAATTCATTTATCTTCCACAATGCTGTGTTGTAATGTGCATTGTGCAACCTAATGGGATTTCATACTGACATTTTCTGATTACCCTGTCATGGTGTTTTAACCATAATGGACAGCTATAGTTTACCATACCATTCTCTTATTCCCCGTCCTCAAAGGAAGAGTGGGGAAGAAAATATGATGAAAAAGAAACCCAAAACTTATGAGTTGAAATAAGGCCAATTCAATTAAGGGGAAAAGAAAGAGAAAAAAACCACACGTCTTAAAAAATATATATATCCCAAAAAGTAATGAACAAGAACAGGCCATGGAGAAGCAAAGAGAGAGAGAAAACAATTACTCTTACTTCAAATTAGCAAGAGTTGCTTGACCATATCTGAGAAAGGAAGGCCACTGTACACATAGCAGTTGTTCAGAAGGACAGATATTTATAAAACATCTGTTTTATAAACAAGAGCTTCCCCCTTTCTGCCTTCCCTTCCCAGTTTTTTATTGTGGAATGTGACACCATATGATATGGAATATACTTCTGATAGGTTAGGGTCATTTGTTGATGTCTCTTCCCTTACTGTCCTTGCTTGACAACATGCACTGCTTGACGCAAGAAGTAAAGCCACTTGAAAGAAGGGGCTGGCATGAGACAGGGCTAATTGCTTTGCAAATAAGTTGTAGCACAGCAAAGAAGAAGGAAAGAGTATGTTAACACATGGCTTGAACCACTGAAAGTTATTAATTTACATAGCTCTATCCCATAGGCTTCATTTGGCAAGAAGAGTAGATGCCAGATCTTCATGTGTTAGAACCTGAAAGAGG
>NW_024962252.1:4748078-4758862 GCF_019238085.1 Lagopus leucura | reverse complement strand
GGGACGGGAAGGGAAGGGAAGGGAAGGGAAATTAGGATTGAGGCCTTTTTCATCAGACTGTTAGTCCAAATCATGGAACAACCTGAAAAAACTATACAGTAAATCTATACAGTAAAACAACCAGCTTTCATCACCATCTTTGAATCAGTTTTTTTTTTATTATTTTTTTTAATCCTTTTTCTTATTAACCTTGCTCTAACAATAACTTAAGAGATAGCAGAAGATCACTGTTCGAAGCTCTTTTCTGCTGCCAGAAGTCTAAAATTTATGTCTTCCAACCATTGATTCATGTTCACTCACCAGGCTGATGGTAAATTATAAAAAGACACTCAGTTCTTTTTAATCTTGAATAAAATGAGATGCTGTCATTTCTTAGAATACATTGTATGCAGTAAGCTCAGGCTCCTGATCCTTCTGGTGCAATTACAGTACCATTGGCACTAGGACAGTTAAACAGGTAGGAAGGGATTTCACCTTCTGAGTCTCTACTTTGGGAATCTACATACCGATTCACAAGTCAACTTCCTTTTAAATTTAATTTAAACGATACGTAAGCACCTAAGTGACACTGAGAATTTGAATTCATTTAAAGCAAAACTCAGGCACTTCAAGATTCAGAGTATTCATCACCGTAATTCTGGGATGAGTTCCAACTTCCAGTAAGGTTGAAAATTTGATGGTTACTTACTATTCCTTTTAGAGTTCCATTACCCAAAGGAGTTTAGGCATATTTTATTAACATTGAATGTTAAAGTGGATATTAAACTTATTCTCAATGAGTAAATATCTGGTGAATTAAAACCAAGGAGTATGTACATATGATAAGAACTACCCCTTTGAAAAGAATAAGTGCATACCAAATAATCCTGTACCTCAAGAAGACAAAAACACCGCAAACTATTCCATGTAAGATTTTTTTCCTTTTTTTTTTTTTTTTTGTCCAGAACAAGATACATCAGGTCATACACATGTAAGTATGGCTGTATGAGCATATACATGTATGTGTGCATACACATACAGTTAGCATAAATGAGCATTCATATATATAAAACATCTCAGATATATTATGCATACAGACAATCATGTATGCATAGATACATATTCATGATTCCATTTGTAAATAAGCATGATGCTTTTATTCCTTTTACACTCTGCACTGGATATTAGATTTCTAATGGAATTATAATACAGAAATGTAAATTGTATACAGCTGGTTGAAGTCTATTTGCATTCTGTTATCCAGATAATTGAATACTGAGCAATTACAAGTCATGTTGGTATTTCCACCAGGAACACATCTTTTAAACAAACAAATGAATAAATGGAGTATTATTTGTGTTCTATGGACAGTAGCAGCATCTTGCACTTGTCACATCTGTCTGAGGATTTATTCCTGGGTGATACTGCTCTGATAATGTGAGCCTGAACAAATGTCTGCAAATCACCCCTCTTGATTTTGTCCTATCCTTCCTTTTACATCACCTGAATAGTCGCCCGCACTCTTTTGCCTGATGTTGTACAATTCTGACTGGTTGTTTATGGTTTGATCTGCTTCCACATGCAATAGCTAGAAAAAATGTTTCCCCAGTTAATCACATAGATAGATTAGAATTTTTTAATTTTTTTTTCTCATCTAATGAAAAAAGAACCTTCCACCAACTTGAAAAATTTTTAGTGTATGTGGACAAAATTAGCCACTAATGACAATGGGAGCAAAATCTGCTAGTATTGTTTCTGATTGTTCATTGCGAAGAACGGAACAATGGTCCTCAGCTAGGAAGCAATTTTACTTTCTAGAGAAAGGAAAAGAAGCAAATATAAAAGCAGTCTCCTACTTTTGATGAATTCCATCTGTGTTCTGACCAGATAACTTCAGTGCATTCTTTTTGAAGTATGCAATTTACCCATTCCATCACTGTGATTGATTTTATTTCCAGTAATTAAATTATTTATACTACTATGTCCGACATTATGTTTCCTTGTATCTTTTACCGATTCTTCATGATTACTCAGAGAAATGTTGCATAGAATGGGTGAATACCTTTCACTGAAATATGAACTTCGATCCATTTTCTAAGAGAAAGTATATATTTGTGGTGTATAGAATATAAGAGACAGAGAACTATTATAGTTTAACATAGACACTTATGAGAAGAGAGCTAGTCATTTGTCAGATGTTGAATGTGTCTGCACTTACCTCACTAGCTAAACTGAAGGTTTATGTGCTACTTATTTTTCAGAAAAAAAAAATTAATTTTTTCTAAATATATTAATCATTAATGACATTTCTCTTCAGTTACTTATTTGAAATGGTGATATTGTCCCTCCAATCTGTAGACATAGGATATTGTCAAACTTTAATTTGCAAGTTTATATATCTTCCTTTCATCAGCTCTTTCATACTCTAAAATAGCTCAAAATGAAGTAGCAAGGGAAATAAAGCTAATCCAATGAAGAACTCATTCCATTTTGAAGAGTCAACATTGACAAGCCTTTAGATATATACTCCATCCTAGCAGCTGCTATGATGCCATGTTTTGGATTTAGGATGAGAATAACATTCCTAACACACCAATAGTTTTTTTAGTTGTTGCAGAGTGTTGCTTGCACTAAGCCTAGAACTTTCCAGCTTCTCACACAGCCCTGCTAGTGAGGAGCTGGGGTGCACAAGGAGCTGCGAGGGATCCAAATCAAAACAGCTGACCCAAACTGCCCAAGGGGATGTCCCATACCAAGTGATATGTTGCATTGCAGTTGCCTACTACAGTGATATGCAGAACAATAGCACTGGAAGGGCTGTTGTGTGGGAACAAGGCAGGGCATCGATCAGTGGGTTGGGAGCAATTGCAGTGTGCATCACTTTCTTTGAATGTTCTTTTATCATTTTTATTATTTTCTGCCCCATTAGACTGCCTTTCATAGAGTCATGGAATCATAGAATAACCAAGGTTAGATAAGACCTACAAGTCCAACTGTTGCAACCCATGGGTTTTACCTTTTTTCTGATTCCCTGCCAAGCCACCGGCAGAGGGGATTGAATGAACAGCTCTGTTGTGCTGATCTTTTTGCCCTGTTAAACCACAACAATGTAATGTCTGACTCAGAATCATCATGAAAGCACCCATCACCCAAAATGTGAGGCTTATAGTAAGAAGTGTTGTTGTACTCAGGAAATGCATCCATTTATCATGGATGATAAATGTGAGGAATATCATTTTTGATACCAAAATAGAACTTCTTGTCATAATCTACAGCATCTGGAGAGATAAAAAACTGATCTTTTGAGATTGTTTCAATCATTTTTATTTCTGCTGAATGTGATGTTTTCCTGTTCAATTCAATTTGTTTACAAAGGAAATAGAAAATATTTTAACATGCTAATGACTTTGTTTACCTGTTACAAAACTTACGTGATACAACAAACATTACAAGTGATTTTTTTTTTTTTTATTGTCATTTTTCAGGCTTTGTTTAGTTATTATAATCAAATTATAATTTACTTCTAATAAAGTTGGACTTGATGATCCTTATGGGTCCCTTTCAACCTAGGATATTCTATGATCCTGTCATTCTGTTGTACTGCTATTGACTGTGATGGAGCTAATTTTTCTACACAGCAGCCTATATTGTGCTATATTTTGTTTTTGTGACCTAATCAGAGCTGATAACACACTGATGTTTTAGTTGTTGCAGAGCAGTGGCTACAAATCAAAGACTATTCAGCTTCTCATGCTGTTCTGCCAGCTATGAGGCTGGGGGTGCACAGTGAAATGAGAGGGGACATAGCTAGGACAGCTGACCCTAATGACCAAAGGGATATTCTATAAGACATCTTATAGCTGAGGAACTCCACATTAGGAGGGCAGGAAAGAATCTCACATTTTACAAGTACCTCAAGGAGTATGACCAATGTCTGGAAAAAAATAAGACAGAAATCTCATTAGAAGTAATGATTCCATGTGAACATTATGCCTGACTTTTTCCTAAGGTTTTGTAATTAAAAGATAAAATCTTCAGATCTTCCCAAGGAATCTAACTAAAGAACAAATCAGTTATTTAGTCTTGTTATTTAATTAACCTTCAGAATTTTACTTCAATTTTAAGGTGATGACCAAGGAATAAATCCAGTTGCTTAACTTAGGGATCAGATAAATCACTCTTTCATATCCCTTTGCTTTCTTGATTGCCTCAGCAGTAACAAAGGTAGAAAGGCATAAAGGAGGATGCTATTTTACTTGTTGTTCTGTGCCTACTCTACTTCACCTCTCAATCTTACTAGCTCTTTATTAGTTACCAGTTACTAAGTAAAAGTAAGAAATTACCTTTGTAATGAAAGCATCAGGTCTAAGTATATGAATCCATCAATTAGTGCTGTTTATATGGTTTTCAGATAGCTAATTAAACATAACTCCTCATTTTTGTTTAAAATGCAGGTGATGCATAGAAAACTAAATTGTTTCATTATTGCAGAAAATTGCTGAGTTTCTGAACTGCTAAACTGCAAAATTAATTTTATCACCTCATCATTCATCTCAAAATTTCACTTTGCAACTGAAGCGCTGACAGCTCTATCAAAAACACACATGGGCCAGGTGCACAAAAACGTTTGGTGCTGAAAGGTATCCTGGCCACAAACTGGATATCTAAGCCAAAGTCAGGAGGCCATGGGATTTTCCAGCCTGTGCACAGGTTTTGTGACTCGGATGTAATGTAATTACCTTAAGCCAACTAAGATTCACTTTCTTTGGAATGGTAATGCTTTGGAGATGAGAGAAGGAACACGGTGAGAAAGAAGGAATTCACCAGATCTGTCCCCTTACTTTATTTCATCTGCAAAATGATAAACTTGGAGAGTTACAAAGTGCTTTGATATGGAATACTTCCACAAGTCATGACAGCAGACGCTTTGGCAAATATATTTCCTTTCCCTAGGGTGCAGTACAAGATGTACTAAATGAGTCAGTTTGCTCTTGCTTATGACTGTTTTGAACTTAGCCCTCTACCAAAGTTATTTGCTCTTGGGGGAAATGCTGAAGAACTGTAGTGCTTTAAAGAACTTTTGAAGTTTCAGAGGCCTTTGACTTCTTTATCTGTAATGAATGGATCGAGCATTGTGATCTCAGTATGGTAGTATGGGAAAAGAATTCTAGAGAACATACTGCACAAAAAGATCCATCAACCAACTGGTGGGTTGGTGATCAGAATTCTGCTAAATGAAGAAGCCTTAAATCGATAGGCAACATGTTGCATGTGCAAGCATGCTTTCCATTTGAGAAAAACAATTTATGGGATTGTATTGTTTTTATATAAAAATTCAGATTCCAGTAATATGTATTATTTTGACATGTAATCTGAAATGTAAGTAATGACATTGTATGCATTGCTATTCATGAAGTTTTTTTGGATGAGTTTCATTTAATGCATTGTTTATTCTTATCTTAGATACTGCTTTGTTTTCTTCTGGTTGTACTTTCATTTCACTATGCATTTCACTATGCATGGGCAAGAACCATCAGCTTAGTTATATATAGATAAATATGTGCTGTGAAATAATACAATGTATGAGATTACTACTGGTTAATTGTGTCATAAGATATCAAGTTATCCTTCAGTATTGCATTGGAAGAATAAAAAAAACAAAAGCACATTAGAGTTTAAAATAAAAATATCTAATGTTTAGTACTTTTCCTTTTGTTAGCATTAACCAGACTGTCAATTTTTAAACTTAAAATTTTCTTTTTTTCCCCTCTGGGTAGAGAACAAATGAAATCTTTATAAGGAGGTCCCTTCCAACCCCTATGATTCTGGGATTCTGCAATTCTATGAAATGTCAGGATAGCATAACATTCTGTCAACAGAACAAAATATTTTGATAGTGTTCCTCTGTAAGAAAGCTAAAAAGTAACGTAATACAAAATTAAATACTTAACAAGGCACAGAAGTTACAAGACAGACTAATTCATTGTTCTCTTCAGAATGATATTTGGGACACTAATTGTCATGACTTTATTTTTCTTACTTTCTGTACTGAATTAAATCCAGTCTCACTTTATCATCATGACTTCTGCTGAAATGTTTGCAGCGTTTGATGGAACTGTTGTGGAAGAATTACCATTACTTCATTTGTCAGAAACAGGTATGGAAATTAAAACCTGTAATACATCTAATAAACATTTCAAGATATTAGCCTGTATGAAGCCCACAGTGGTAACAAAATAGAAATATTTGATGTGGAAGTGTAAGAATAGTAGCATTTTTAAACACCAATGAGAGTTTTTTGATCCTTATCCCATTATCTCTTGGAATATTTTTAATGCTGTGCCACAGAGAGATGACATCAAATCTCTGATCAAATTTTGTGCAGATAAATTATACCTTTCTGAAGCACTTGGGTATGAAACCTGCATTTATATTTGTAGTTGTCAAAGATAGGATATTTTGCTTTTGGACTGGCAGTGTATAAACATTTTAGAACTAATAGCAAAATCCGCTTGAAATGTTTTTGAATGTTTCTCTCTCATTTTAGTATTGGTGGTACTGTTGTTATCACCTGTTCAATTTTATTTAATGTCATCTTGGCCTCTTTCCCCTACAAGGAATTGCTGCTTCTAGACCTATTTATTACTCTTTGATGATCTAAAAAAAAGTTTAGATAAATTATTCTCCCCTTTTAAAATTGCTTTTAATTGATACAGAAGTGAGAGATGTTGCTGAATACTGGGCTGGACATTATTTTTCTTTCTGCTAAAGGTCCAGATGCCAGATTTGGTACAATACAGATTTGCAGAGAATACGTGCATAGGTCGTGTAATAACAGGCAATCTACAGCCTGTATGGGTCAATGTGATTTGTTGCTTATTGCTGATTAATTTTTTTCAATATTCTGCTGGACTCCTGCATCTCTCTGCTTATACTTATTCCTTGCTTCTCATCAGCATTTTGTTTGTAAGTATTCAGATATATGCGCCATCTCTGTTGAGTTTAACCAAACGAGGTCTTGTCTGAGGTGGTATATCAAGCAGGTATTTCATTTCTGGAAAAGCACCCAAAACTTCCTTTCTTTTCCCTGGTATCCATTCTAGTGAAGCAGGACATTTTGTTCATATTTTCACAATCTGAATTCCAATAGCTTTATGGTGCTAAGGAACTGATGATGATCCAGTTGCTTCCTCTGTTGCACTGTAGTTACAAAAACTAACCATATCCATAGAGTGCAATCTACAGGATTGCTTATTATTTGTCTTCCAATAATCCCATTGTTTTATCTCATTTTACAACAAATGAAATATTGGCTTTCAATGTCATTTACTTTGATGTCTTTTGTTTTCTGTTCTTTCTCTCTTTTTCTCACCACTGTCTTATATTAGGCCAATTTGCAACAACTTAGATCACACAGGCATCAAAACACAAGATTAAAGTAATAGAAAGACTAATATTTATAAGTATAAATATAGAGCCACAAGAAGGCAATCACAGTATCTGTTTGGGTGAAAATAAAAAAATAAGAAAGGTTTTTTTTTTTCTTTTTTTAAACTACAGGAATTAAATGAAATTTGTGTGGCTAAGGAAGGGTATCACCCATCAGTAACTCTAAGCTGCTTCTTTGAGGACAATCTTTGTGCTGGTTTTAATTATGTTTACTTGAAAAGACAAATATGAAATGTTTTCATGAAGGAGCCACTTGTTCCAAAGAAATTAACTGTGATCATGGAATAATTTTACAAGTTAAATAGCCTTCAGTGGCACAGTGAACCATTCAAAGCTAACGATTAAAGTAGTAATGGTAATCAATCTTTTAGAGAATGTTTATTAAATATTGAGTTTATTCTATGAAATGCAGGAGCAGCTGGATTGTATGAAAATATTAATATATTAAATAATTATTGCATGTGTTTCCATTAACATAATATTTTCTATTTGTTATTTATGCAGAGGTGGAGATGCTATTTCATTATTTCTGCCTTAAAAACATTAAAGCCTGTGCTGGAAAAACAAATCCTGACATGTCACTTAAAATTTATAGTTATTAATCCACATTTTTTGCAATTTCGTATTATATCTCATTCCCTTCAGCAATTTATATTCATGCTTGTACAAGCAAAGACTGGATAGTAAGAAAAAACAAAGCTTGTGGAATTTTAATTTAAAAGTCCTGAAATACATATAAACAGAGAATTAAGATAAATGAAATACTGAAATATGGTTATGCATTAGCAACTCAACTCCCTGAATTTTTCTACCAGCTGAAGATGGATGCTACAGGGCTTCTCTGAACATGGAATGACAAGTATTCACAGATCCATAGACCCTCCTGAAGGTGGCTCCATTTGATAAAGGTTAAATTAGACAATCCAAGATAAACTCAACTGCAAATTCTTAGCGTGATTTGGAGGAAAAAAAAAAAGGAATTAATAATGTGATGAGGGAATTTCTGTAAAATATTTCTGGAAGGTGAAGTAGATATGCTTGAAAATAGTTAAGAGAGCAGCGATTCTATAAAAATGGCATAACAGTCTCAATTCTGAACTAAAGTCTGTCTTAACTCGTATTCTTTCTTTCCTTTCAGTTCTGAAAAGTACAGACTCATTGGGCTGCAATTTCTTTCATACAGTTGTTTTCAGGTTCAGTGAAATAAAGAGCAAGGGAGCAAAACAGACCTCAAAAAGAACATTTGTTTATTTTACAGCAGTGTTCAATTCTCCCTCAAATTACTGCAGCTCACGCAGCAGATGAAAAGATAAATTGTACCAAGCTTCATTTCAAAAGAAATTCTAAAATAGAAAATGGAAGAGGAAATTAAATTTCTGTGTACTTTAGAAGTGAAGAACTACAGATTCACAAACTTTGAAAAACAAGGAATAAAATTATATCAGCTTGTTTAAAAAAGAAAAAACAAAGCAATGAAATATTTTTAGATGATTTAAATGCAGTTAAACAGCTTTGCTAGCAGATAAAAACTGCCATCTTTATTAGCTTACACCTTTGGAACCCTGAAGTTTTCCTTGTTGTTCTGGTGGCTCAGTGGCAATGAATGAATAATGTGAAGTTGGTAATTTTCCACTGTAGAAGAGAGATAAATATTTAAAACAAAACTAAAGATATGCATTCAGAAACTGATCAGCATTCTATAGGGTTATGAGTCTAGACCAGCATTTGTCTCAAAACACAGATACTGCATCTTTGAAACCAACTGCATCAATTAATAGTCTGCTACTTTACACAAATTTAGAAAGGGCTTTAACTGTTTAACTACTTAACTACCCTGACTATTTGAAAGTCACTGAAATTATCATAAGGAAGTATTTAGGCTTATGCTATCTTCCTGTCAGCCGAGACTGCCTTGTACATCTTTTCCAAATCATATTTCATCCAGTTCTGACATAATCCTCTTTAAATCAGTAATGACTCTGTAGTTGAATACTGAACACTTTATCCATGGAATGCACAGATATGAAAAGTTGTTTGTCATAAAAAGTTCAGGCAAATCCAAAAATAGTAGCTGTATTTGTGGTAGGTGGCTAAACATATCTCCAGGGCAACAAAATCCTATTCATCTACCACAAGTGGCTACAAGACAGCTTCCTGTGCCCTGCTGAAGACTGTCAAATCTTGACATCTGCTCCTCTCAGATAAATATAAGATGCTATCTGTTTATGCTTCTTGTTTATATATATATCTATTGGGATATAATAAATATTTCATACTTCATACATATATAAAGGATTTTTCACTTCTTTTTATCATTACCATGAAGAAATCTAGGATAAAAAAACACATTTCCATGGAAACTGAATCAGTTCCGAAAACATTTTAAGGAAAATATCCAGTCAGTTCTACCTTGAAACATTTTTCAGTCTTGAACTGAAACACAGGGTTGTGAATTGTTATCTAAATAAAACAAAAATGGATATGATAGAATGTAAAAGAACTTTTTTGTTTCTGCTTCTTCAGTAACTTAGAAATATGATCCCTAATTTCAGAATCTTATACTACATTCAAGGCAGACTCTGAATGAATTTACTCAGAAGAAAATGACACAGGTGAGGTGAAGAGTTGAAGACATAGATGAGGACTGAAAATTACAGTCCATAAGTGAAGAAATACCAGCTCTGGATGTTGGCAAAGCAAGGTTAGAAATGAACCGCAGTGCAGAAAGTAATTCAGATTTCACCCTTTTTCTTTTTTTTTTAATTTTTTTGTTAAGAATTCTGGTTTATCTTTAAAGAATCTTAGAAAATTCATATCCCATGACTTCTGTCTGTAAGGAATTAGGAAGACTTGGAAAAGGACATGAGTCTATTTTCTGAAGCAGACTGAACTTGGAGAGTTTTTCTTCTTTCAGACAGAAGGTTAAAATATGACCCTTTAAAGAACTGTTGTGTCCTAATGGAAATTCAAGGCTGTGTCTCTTTTACCTGTGGCACACCACATGCCTTTTATACATGCATTAAATTCTATTTTAAAGAATTTCTCTACAAAGTGTTGTGTTTTTAAACTGGAATAGATTATTTTGTTTTCTGTAGATTAATAACTTTCAAAATATTTTCTCCTCTTCCAATGACTATGTGACTATCAAGCAGATTGCATGCATCTAAGATTGAATTAATTATGTCAAATTTTGCCTTTTGTGAAGACTAATGAGTACCTTCTATGGTCTGTAGAAAGGACATTTCTGTTGAGTGGTTAAATAACTTGGTTTTAAGGGAAAAGGTATTTTGAGCAGAGAAGAATAGGAGTTTTATGGAAAAAAAAAAAAAAAAAAAAAAAAAAAAAAAAAAAAAAAA
>NW_024962252.1:4731436-4747978 GCF_019238085.1 Lagopus leucura | reverse complement strand
AAAAAAAAAAAAAAAAAAAAAAAAAAAAAAAAGACTGCTCAATGGTTGTACATGGATTTCCTCCTCTTTGTACCATGATGTGATAAACTCCAGAAAAATTAGGGGTTGTCAAAGAATTTTGATGCTAAAAGATTTCTATATTTTAATAAGTATTTTGTCGATTTTTTTCTCATTTGTAACAGAATATCCTATAGCTTATACAGCGATTTGAAATGAAGTTTTATATCACCTTGATGTATAATTCAGTTTTGCCTTCAGTTTTTTACTGTTCTCCCATTTTTTAACTTGTTTTTATATTCTACTGGAAAAAAAAAAAACAAAAAAAAAAAAAAAACCAGAAAAAAAAAAAAATCAACCCTAAACAAGACAACCTATTCTTAGTCTTATTTGAAAAAGAGAAGAAAAAATTATATCTGAATTTTTTTTTAGAATATTATTGTTCACTGAACTAGAAAATCTTGATTTGTAGTCTATGCAGTACTTTGAAAAATAATTCTTATCTATACAACAAAGTATCTAGAATATCAGCAACAAGTACTTTTCAAATGTAAATATCACTGTGGAATACGTAGTGTATAATTTCTAATGGTAATTTCTTTCCCATCAGTTTCATATTTTTCAAGTACATTTCCTGTTGACAATGTTTCTTGGAAACAATTTTCCCATTCAAAAAGTTGAAAATACAAATACGGCTCTTTTGGTTTACTCTGATGATTGCAAAAGTGAGAGAGAGGAGGAGAATACTTTTCCCCTCGCTCAGCTGAATTACAGCAAAATATATGTTTCTAAAATTATTTATCTGGTGGTAACTGTTGACATTTCATTTTTAAATATTAAGCCCATTTTGGTGGATGAAAACAAAGAAACATATAATTTTCAAGTTTTGTAGGCACTAAAAGTAAAATCTATGCAATATTAATGAAAAAGTTTATCCTGCTCTTAGAAATAATTATACTCCACAGTTACTGTCTGCAAGATTGTTTTAAGCAGCAGGTTTTCTTACTCATTCCTGTATTTCCTGGTCTGTATTACAGTATCTTTTTCAGATTCTGAAAGCAGCAGCAAATCCACCCAGAAGTCAGGAAACACAACAAAATCATTACTCCTTGCTGATACACAGCTAAACACAGCGGGATGCCTTTTATGAAAGGTTTGCATCTTTTTACATCAGAAACCTAAACATCATCAGGAATTCTCTGTGTAAGTCAAACGCTAGAATCCTCACTTACTGTGAACACAGCCAAATTTCATTTTTGTTGAGACTCCAGATAAGGTGAGACATTCTAAGAGAACATTCTTGAGTGTGAACTTGGAAAGGTTTCTTTCCCATGTGAAGCAGCTGTCTGTGTGATCTTCTGCAGGCATGTGGTCACAAATGCAGTTTGAAATGGTTAAACATAGCACAGCTTTGATGCAAAGTTACGGCATCTGCTAAGTTGCAGGTAAGAAGAATTGTGCTAAGAAGCAGGATTTGTCATTTCAGGCTCTACTACCCTCACCAACACAGCCCCAGAGGGAGCACCAATACAAACAGCTTGGGTTATCTCAGCAGAGTGCAGAACAAACCTTCACCTGCCTAAGCAACCTGGAATGTCATAGTTAATTTGTCTCTGTTATTATCTTACTATTATCTTTATTTTATTGTATTATTATTTATTTATGGAAATTATGAAGTTGATACAGTCTCCTAAGAAAAAAGTAATAGGTCGTGTTTTTCAGAAAGAATATCAGCACTCTAGTTTGTTTTTGTGGATGAGAACGACCTAACACAAGGTGCATCAGCTTTTGGCTTAAATCATTTGAGCAGAGAACTTCAGATGAAGCCTCCATTATAATTAGAATGAAGTATAATTATAAATTGCTAAAATACTAATATTGGATAAACAAAGCTGACACTGTCGGTGTGATAACTGTTTTATAAAATAAATAACACGAGTTCTGTCATGCTTGACAAATTTAACTGCAGGCTGTTTTTTAAATGCAAAAGTCCCAGACTGTTAGTGGTAATCAAACTAATATTTTCTCCTTGATGTTTAGCAAGGCCTATTTTGTATTAGTGAAAACTGAAAGGTAACATAGTAAACATACAGCTGGCGTACTTATCAGGATTAAGATAAGTATCCTACTTTCCTGAAGGATGAGAGGATGAGGAAATTTTGCTTTCCTCATGTTCTCAGCAACTGGAAAGAAAAGTAGAGAGATTAGTCCCTGTGTTACCAACCAGTATAAATGAAATTCCTACTGTGATGGCATATACTTTTCATATCTGACTATAAAATGTAGGAAAAGAGAGAATTAGTGCTTTCTCATGTGACCACCAAAAGACTTCAAAAGGAATGTGCTGAAAATCTTAATTTTTAATGAGTTTAATCTCATTCAAAATTACAGGTACCCAAAGGAATCATCCCAAAGGCTAAAGTATGGCTGAAGCCTGACTTCCTTGCTTTGTAACTTGAAAGAAAAGTCAGGACTATTTTAGTTGCCCTCTTTCTTCCTGTATTTTTCTGGATCTGATATAAGTTGCTTTTTTCCTACTGTTTTAATGCAGCTCTACGATGTCTACGAGTTGAACACAATTTACAGGCACTAAACACTCTTGTCGCTATGCAATCATTCAGTTCCTAGCATCTGAAATGGAAGTGGACCTGGAGGTTACTCTTCTTTCATACAAAGTACATCCATTGGCTTTGTTTCTTTCTCTCACTCTAGGATCATACAATCATAAAATATCCTGAGTTGGAATGGATCACTGAGTTCAATTCCTAATCTTAATTTCAGCAAACACACCGACGCAGTTTAAAACACTGCCATGAATGCTGCTGAGAAATGTAAGCACTTTATTTCTCTAAGGGAAGAGCTGTGATTTTGAATTTGATTTTGAGATTTTGCATCTGACTGTAAATATAAATATTTTTCATAAAAAAAAACAACTATGAATCCTTTTTCCTAACCTATTTGAAAGTTAAGAAGCCTCTGGTCTGCCAGTCGCTACTGATCCAGGGTCAAGGGAAGTTGCTCTATTCAATGTGGCTCGCAATTCATCTCTTCTGCTAAGCAATAGGAGAGTCTCAGTTCTGTTGCCAGGGGGTACCACGCTTGCTGAAATGTTTCCATGGAGACAGGACCCATCCAAGCACAGCAGCCGAGGGCGGGTAGCTGAGATGAGTCCTACAGCCCTTCCATGTGTGACGTGTGTACTTGTGTACTCATGTGCTGATAGAACGCACCAACAAGGCATCTCCCTCCTGTGGGAACCTCATTTGGTTAGAAGTTAAATGTTCAGTTCCCAAAGAAAATTTAAAGCTCTGCCAATAATGGAAGGGAAAACAAACAAGCAAACAAACAAACGTTTCACACAAATTTTATAATGTTCTGGTGATGCTTAAAGAAACATGAAAACCCTGTAGTCCTATTTTTTGAGTTCAGTTGTTGTTTTTCAGATTTATTTATTTATAGATCTAAAATGAAATTAATACTCCCTTCTTTAGCATGAGCTGACTAACTCATTCAGAATAAAAATGATAATTCCTAGAATGTCAGAATGTGAGTGGTTTACATAAGCGCTTCTACTGGTGAATCAGTTTCTCAGTCACAGAATGGAATCTGTAATCTATTATGAATTTTTGTATGTTTTGATTTTTTATTTCTTTTCAGCATTTACATATTTGTATCATCAAAGTTAATGAGCTGAGAGGAGGAAAAGCAAATGTAAATGCAATTTATTTCAAGATCCAGGTGTTCAGTTTTCTGTTTGACACCCAAACCATGCTTCAAAACTTGTTTAAACCTGGTACTTCTAATGTAAAAAACTTTGGTATTAAACTCAAGGAGGGGCTTTATGTATCACAAAGAGATTTAAAAGGTTGTTTGGTTTTTTTACATACGTGGGAGTGAAATCTTGACCTTATCAAAATAAGTGTTAAAACTGTATCCTCACATCTTTTAAATTTATTTATTTATTTATAACAAAGCCAGGAAATAATTAATACTGCTACAGAAAATACAGACAGAGCTTTGTTTGAAAGAGTTCAAACTTTTCTGGCCACCAACAAATATAACTGGAAAAGATACCAACAGAGTGCTAAGATGCTTTTGGAAATGTACAATAAGAAACTGAGTGAATTTGATTAGTTTAGTTCAGTAAAGCAATGGCTGAAGTGAGATATATTTATTCTGTATAAATAAGATCATTAATTGCTTTAAATAAGTTCAGAACTACAGGTATTTATAGGATTGAATTTAGATTGATTCCTAGTAATATTGTATACTTTCAAGTGTCTGGACACTTACCCTCCTCAACATGTGTTAAAACTTTAAAACAGCCATTAGATTTTGAGTCCAGGGGATTTTTCACTTCTAAGAAGCAGGAAATTCTGCAAAGGAATTTTACTGGCAAAGATTCAGGAATCTCGCATGCAGATACATTTCCTCCTGCATTCTTCCTATTGCACACTGCAGTCTTCTGGTAGGTGCGTGGATGGATGTGTTTCCTGGCCCAGCACGTTTGCAGTTGTAATATCCTGTCCCCCCTTATTTGTCAGCACACAGAGTAAAGATCTATGCAGTGACTCTAGTGGGCTCTTACAGCATCCCTAAGGCCTGCTGGAGAGAGGAACAATATGGTCAAGAAAACAGAAGCCGCATGCACAGGAGTCTGTTGGGTCCTATTTAGCTGAAAGCATCATCTCCCTTCAGAGCTCTCATGCTGCTGGTCACAGATGCTGTCTTTGCTGGAGTGGCTCCAAGGGAAGCAGGGGAACTGGTGCAAAACCAAGGAAATCCCAGAGACTGACTTTTTACAAATGATGCTTCATCTTTCATGGTCACATAGCACACCACATCTGAATTCAGGATGATTCTGCAGTGAAGAAACCAAAAGTCTGGCAGAAATTACAGTCTTGATGCCTGTTTTTACATTTTTGCAACCCTTTTTCTTGTACAGCAGCATAGTTTAACTCATTGTTCAAATCATACAAATTTCTCATTTGTTTTGCTCTAATCTCTTGTAGTGTTTGCAGTAAACTGTACTGCAGCTACGTGGGATTTGGTTGCCATGATGCTGTTAACTCCTTGCTACATATTGCCATTTTGCATCAGTTTGAAAGGTTACTCTACATCAAACAAGCTTCTTTTAGATGAGACAGTTTCATTCTGCAGCAGTAAAAGGCTCTTAAGATCTGAGCTGGCTGACTGTACTTCCCTGACATGGAAGCTAATTCCATGCTGCAGTCACAGAGGAATCCACGGCTTGACGTACCCTGATCCAACAGTGAGTATCAGAGAACAATCTGGTCTTTATCTTTGCAAGAGAGAAGAAGTCTGTTTCTCTTTGGTTGGAGATGGAAATAGGTAGGAGACTGTCACAGCAAAGGTTATTTTCAGTCACCTGAAAGAGAACAAGCCTTCCTATTTTCAGAGCTTCTCTGTTGGAATAGTTGGAACAAAAACAAGGAAAAAGCATGAAAAGCAATCCAAAAATAATTTATCACAAAGCAAAACGTTATCTCTTGCTTCCTTTTATAATGTAATTGAGTGCTGACAGTGCTTAACCCTTAAGTCTGTTTAGTGTGGAGGAGCATGCCTTCACTGCCTGAACACAACCACGGCTTCTGCTCAGTTTTGCAGTGAGATTTAACTGTCTTGAGCTGAAAATCACACAAGGACTTTCACAATCAAACTTATTATGCATTCAGTATCCCATTACTCCATCTGCTGCTTCCTTGTTCCATATCCCATTAACAAATGCTAAGCTGCAGATTGTTTTTCACATAGTAATGAGCTGCATAACTATGCAAACAAAACAAAAGTTATATATTTCTGTTAGAATAAGTGCCAAGAACAGTTCCTGTTGCAACAATACTAATGACAGGATAGCAACAGTGGAATAAAGAGAGTAATTTGTAGTATTCCCAGGTCAGTTGCACACATGGTTACTCCAGAAATAAGCGAGGCAATTTACTCTAAACTTACAATTTATTCTAAACTTAGAAATTCATTCCTGCTTTAACTGAAATAGCTTCAGTGAATATGAATGTAGATTGCTCCAGAAGTAATGCCTTCTATTTATTTCCATGAAAACTAGAACAGCTGCAAAGAACACAATTGCATGATTTCATAGAGCAAATTCTCAGTAACAAAATGGCTTTAACTGCACTCCTGTGTAAGATGTCATTTTGTCAGACTGCCTCTCTGCTGCCCTCTGTTGCACAGCAAATAAATGTATTGGAATATGGGTGGGAAAGTTCAACCTTTACTGCCATATTGCCAATATTTGCCTCTGACATTTTGGACCAACAAAATAAAACAGGAGGCATTACTTTCAGAACATTATTTGTGTCATGGAAGAATTGGGTCTTGTATTGGAAATCTTCCTACACAAGGTGGTTTAAAAAAAAAAAAAAAAAAAAGGCCACGAGCATAAATAATGCCATGTTCCCAATTAACTGGAATTGATTAATTCATCCATCCATTTCCCAAGTCATTATCTCCAATTAAAATAATTGCCTGGATAACATTCCATTGCTAGATCCCTGGTGAAACAGAAATCTTCCAAATAGCATTTTGCTGGGATGCCAGCCCAGCTACCTCTACCTGCCAGTAGAGAAACAAATTACAATCTGCTACAGTTTAACATGAGGACAGAGGAAGCTGTGGAATGTCTTTAAAATACACACTTTCACTAGCTAGAATTATTAATTGTGAAATAGGACTGATTTGTTGCAGAAGACTAAGAGAATGTGCCTGCTTTAAAGAGCAGCTTTTAGAGGCTTTGAGGCAGCATGTAAATAGTGAGTGGGATGTAGAGCAGTTATTTAAAGAAAGACAAGCTTGAATGAGCTGCATAAGTGGAGGATGCCCATAGCTGCAGTATAGGTCTGGCTGGGACAAGTTCACATCTGCTAAGTTTCCTAAAGAAAGCAGTCCTAATGAAATGTGGCAGTATGCATAGATGTATTCAAAGATGAAAAAAAAAACCTGTTTCTAAGAGATATCGTGTGTGGAAGATATGCAAAATCCAAGTATAGTTTACATTTAAAAACATTAACTTCAGAGTTGAATACGATGCCCAAATTACAAGCAGCATAATCAGTCAGAACACTAGCAGGTACACTTTTAAGAAAATGAGGTAGGAGAAAGTTAGGGATAAGAAATTAGATTTTTTTGAATCTGAGCTCCTAGCTACACAATGATAAGAAAATGTCAAAGATGTTGCAATTTTAATTTGAGCAGAAAGACAGTTATATATTGAGAGGAGTTATATATTGAGTTCATATAAGTAACAGTGAATGATTTCTTATTTACAAATGAGATTTTAACAGGTTAAGGAGGAAAAAAAGAATACCACAAAATGCAAAGAAGCAGGGAACCCAGTACTGGTGGAGGGATTATAAGAGTTGTCAATGGAGTCTGCATGTAAAATATATATATATATATATATATTGGAAATATATACATGATAAGGAAGAGAGAGGTTGATTGGAACCAGGGACAGGAATACTGACCACATAGAAAATAAGTAGCACATCACAAATGATAGAGCTAGTTTTTAGTTTTAAGCTCAGGCAATGTGGAATCTGTTTGGTTGTTTAAATGTAGGCATCTCATGAGATGCCCATGTGATTTCCGTCCACCCTTCTGCACTGGACCAGTGTGCCTGAGAGGCAGCAGATGTACATGTTTATGTAACTGAATAATGTCCTACAAGTGTGATTTGGGTCATGCCTACAACTTCTAAAGGTGTCTGTATAGAGCTACTCAAGTTAGTCATGACTACTAGTAGTTAGTCAAATGTCAGAAACATTAGAAATACTTTACATTAGCTTTAGTGGGGCAATAGAAATTCGTATTAAAGGGATATGAGCTGGGATGAAGACACCGGGTGCACGAATCTGGTCAATATTTTCTAGATTTTATCTTTTGTGGTCACAACTGCACCACTTTGAAGCACTTCAACCTGAATATGACATGTAAAGCCATATTGTGACTTTAAAAAAGAGCTATGATGAAGACTGTAAGAAAAATGTAAGTCATTTGGAGGCATTCACTGGTAAAGATGGAACAGGCAGCCAAGAAGGGAACAGCAGAAATGTCCAAAAGGCAGACATAGATTATTTTTTCTATAGTTTTAGGAATCAAGTCACAAAAAGAGCTCTACATAAAGTCAGTATCCATTTGACAGCAGCTAATTCTGTATGTTTGTGATATTGCTGTTATTCTCCTAAGAAAGCACCCAGTTCTAAATCAAATCATTTTTTTTACAGAAATATGAAAAATGTCAATAGTGCCCTTGGCTACCTAGAAGCTTGTTAGAAGTTAGAGGCATGAGTACAGATATAGCTTTATCAAGAAAGTCTGCACACCATCCCTGTGGCCTAAAGAAATAAGAAAATATCTATTGAATTGCTGCAGTTCAACATGAGGCCAGCTAAATCTTTGTAAACTGTTTATTTTATATCGGTTTTGTCACAAACATCTGTTGTATGAGCCCAGTCATATTGTTTACAAGAACCTAAGTCTTTTGAAAGCTTTATCAATTCTACAAATGCTTAATAAGATTTGGAGGACTAACTGTCAGATCACTGGACCTTCTCAAGCCTATATCCATCAGATTTTATGACAACACTGACCCAAACTGATAAGCTCAGTGAAAATGAAGACAGAAAATCAGGAGCACCTGTGTAAAGACTCTTGGTATGGCACTGAGCCTGGCAATTCAGTAACGCGCAATGATTTGGGTATTTTTCACCAGAAAAGTTTGATTTATCTCATGCACCAAAGGCAAAGCTCAGTAGTCTTTTTCTGAGTATATGTGATAGTGGTTATACCACCTTTTCTAAATTCTTGCTGTTCTTCCTCAGGAAGGTGAACAGTATGATTTTTGTGATACATATGAAAGCATATTCTTAACAAGATATTAAGGCTGCTCAGAAAGTAATGCTTATTAATAAAAATATTAATATTAATATTAATAATAATGCTTATATAAAATTCCTATTTTATTTGGAAATTTTCTTCAAAACACTTTAAAAACAAAAAATGAATGTGTTTCACATATGCCTGCAAGGGTGAGAAGGAGTTCAATTTTGTCTAATTTACCACTGTGTTTTTCATCACTTGTCATTATGTACTCAAGTTAAACATGAGATGACAAGCAATGTTTACAAAATTTGTTGCCCTTGTTTGAAAAAGGGGCCAAAAAACCCAATAGTGATAAGACCTACGTCATATACCCTCCTGCTAGCTCATCTTTACCTCACTCAGAAAGGATGGTTATCTGTCTCTCCTTCTTTCTGCAACATTTCCTTTCCTTGAGAGAACAAGACCCACCATAGTTCTGTCCTTTTTATTTTATTTTATTTTTTGCCTGATATAGTACTCCGCTGCCTCCATTACTTGTGATTCAGAGCATTTTCCCCTTAAAAAAAAAGCTGTCTTTTTACCCTCTCCACAAGACTCAGCATTTCTGACACTCATTTTCTTAATAAAGAAGGGCTAAATAATAAAGCTAATTTTAAAGAAAGAGTTACCAATTTATATTTGAAGTCTTAACTTTTCCGTCACCACTGAGCCAACACAAAAGGGATGCAGGTGGTCCACTCCTATTCTGTCTTAATAGATGTATTTATTATTGGCCACTATCAACCAGGTCCACTTATATCAGTGGGAGGGCTGCAAGAATTAGTTGGGTAATGTCTTGTCAATAAGCACTATATCCTGCAGCCCCCTCTCTTCTAAGCTTCCCATTTGTTTCAGTGCTCACTGCCTATGCATAATTTAATGACATAAAAAACCATGAGCATAAATCTCCATTAATTCAGATATGAAGTTTGATGTCCTGTTTTAAGCAGTTAGAAAATACAGGACTTTAGCTTTGCTGTAGTGCTGTGTTAAAGCAAATGTGAGACAGACCAGGAGATGGAAAAGAGCAACAAGAAGAAGCAAAACCTTCTTGTAAACCCCAGGAAAGCAGATATTGCCTCAAAAGAGCTTATCTCAGGGTGATAGTCCTTTCCTGGAAAGAAGCAATTACTCTGATTCTCTGATGCTCCAAAAGGAGCTGCTGAGCTACTCCATGGTTAGCTCATTCTCTGCATTGTCACTTAATGCTCATCTATTTTCATCATTTTGCCACTCGTGGAAGGGAGAGTGTAATCCTGCACACAGAATTTGGGTGGTGATCAAATTGAAAAAAAAGAATTTTATTATGGTCATCTAGGCAGTGTGGAGTCAAAATCCAGTCCTGTGTCAATTTAGCGAACTGGGAGAAATGGGAGCTACTGAGAAAGCAAGAGTTCTCCCCAAACCTGGGAGATCATTGCCTGTGCTTCACAGAGGTACAAGCAGCAGACAGAACAACAGGTCTCCCTTGATCTCCAAATGCTTTCAACGACTTGTAGAGCACCTGCAACCATCAAATAAACTCAATCAAGGAAAAGATCAAAGAGCAGTACATTTCTCTCTCTCAATAATAACAAATTAGAATGGCAACAGAATAATTGGGGTAGTGAGGCAAAGAGCACAGAAGGTATCTCCTTCAAAATGACCCTTTTATATAACTGCAGCCCATTTTAAACACTACTGAAAATAATGAGATGCAGGCTGCAATTAGCATGGTTATTTCAGAATGAAGTTTGAAACAAATGCTAAAACAGAGGGAACTTTGTGAAGACGGTCCTGATGGCAACTCTTATGTTTATTAGGTTGACAAGCTCCTGGCTAAAATTCCTTGCTCTTCATTTTAGTGAGTCTATACAGAGAAATTGCAGCAAGCTTCTGTTACTTAACGTAATTTTCAATAGATGACAACAGAATGTATACAAATGGAGTGTTTGCTTGCTAAATGCTGCTTACTTGTTTGGGTTGTGAACAACACCTCTGTTGAAGAGTCTTGGATTCAGCCTGGTGTGAATCAGTGGTGTGAGGTCCTACTCAGAACTGCAAAGTAAGCATGTCCATTACTGGGCTATGTTTAAATAAACGTGGCTTCTTTCAAGGGGAATTAGTGGAAGCCAGAGAATAAATTTTTGTTCTAGAATGGTATTTTAAATAAAAAGCTAGGACATTCACAGCAGAGTCCTGAATTTGAGATATAACATAAGAAAAAATGGAAAATTCATGTAAATACTAAGCTAACAGCACACAGTTGTCATATGAGGTGCTGTTGCACGGTCAGTTTTACAAAAATTTCGGTATAATGTTGAACAGTGTTGAATTCCATGAGAACAGCACTACAGCTCTAGATTATGTTGTTAAAAAGACTTACTTAGAGTTTGACAACACTTTTATTGCCCCTGCGGTTAACATAATGTAATCATGAGTGTCTTTTTGCAGGTGCTGTTTCTTCTATCAGCATATGCTTGACTGAAAGCATCTGATTCATAGCCTGTGGCAGGACAGTAGATCCTGTGTGAGTCATTTCATGATGATAACTCATCATTGCAAAAATAACATCTTTCCTTTGAGATCTTATTTCAAGATATTTTTAAAATCCCTTATTTTTGAAATTTTTACTTCAGAAAGTTTTAGAAAGAGAATAACAACATTTTTCTTATTGCTAGGATCCACTCTGTATTGCTTTCTCATATGAAAGGCTATGGCACGCTACAGAATTAGTGGGTTTGGGAACCTTTATTGATGTCTTATCTACGGGCTTTGTGTAGGAACAAACTCACATAATGAAGAGCACTTATGAAGTTCTGCTCTTGTGATCTGTAATTCAAGTCCAGCATCTTAGAAAATGGCTATAGGCTTCTGATGAACAGACTCTAAGAACAGTATAGACACAAAGGTGAAGCTTACTTACCATGGAAAAAAGACCCACAGTCAAAATGGAGTGCTCTAGCCTAGAATTACTTTGTGAACCTAGGATTTGCTATGATTCCTACAGAAATTTAATGTTGGAGTAGGCGTTTAAGTAACTGAAGGAAAACTGCTTTGATTGTGAGGTGATTGTCATCACTGAAATCACTTCTGTTCAATTTCTGCAACTGATGTGGAGTGCAAAGCTTCAAACAGGCCTTTGAGATAAGCGCTAAAAAGGTTAAATCCAACCATTTGTACAATACAGTGCAAAACTTCCCGTTTTTTTTTTTTAAACTCACTTTTTAAAAAAACTCACAGGAGCTGAGGGTTCTATAGAATCAGAGGCCTCTGCCTATTCTGGAGATGACAAAATTTGTGAGAAGCCTGAAGTCTTAAATTTTAGACTGCTAATGTAAGAAAAAGATAAATATGTATACATAATTTGCAGTGAAAAGCAGGTAATTTTGAATATCTGGTGTGTATTTTAAAATAGACAATTAAGCTATATATAGAGAGAGACAGTGGTCAAGGTGAGAATAGCCAGAAGTAGCTGAATGTGAATCTTCAGTTGCTTAGCTGGTCCCAGTGAGTATTTTGATATCAATTTTACATTTTTATATGCAATGTATTTTAACACTGGGCGCCTCTTAACATAAACTGACAATCATCATCACCTCCTGTTCTCTCTAACTGGAAATAAAAGGTTTTGAAAGAAAAGGCCACAGCACCTGAAATCCAAGAAAGAGCAGTAGGCTTATCACCTTTTACTGTCATTTCTGCTTCTTTAGAGACTTCTGACACTAATCACTTGTATTGGCAACCATTTATCTCATTTGTAGTTCTCCCCCTGTGTGCATTATAGTGTTTAGGCCCATGTTTAAGGCTCTTTTAAGATGTTTACATGCTGCTGCTGTTGTGTTTTAGCTGACATCTGCTGTTTCCTCTGTGAATAAGATGTCTGAATTGTCCCAGAAAGTAAAGCTGTGACATCTTGAGGGTTAATCCTTTTGCTAAGAAGTTGTGTTGTTATGTCTTAATTAACCATTGCTCACTTTTTTTCTGAACTGCAGTCTCATACCAGTACTTACACACTTCACAAAAATCTTTTCATAATAATTATTATCCAACATTATCTGTAGACAAAAAATATTATCATGGTCTGCTGTAATTCACTGACGTGCAGTCTGTTAAAACTTGATCCTCTCTGTTTGCAGATGAACTATGGAAGAAAGAAGTCATATTTATTTGAAGAGGTATTTTTACTCAGTAAAATATATTGTATAGTCCTTAGAAAAAGTACAGTATTCTTGTAATGAAATAACTAAGAAGGAGGATCAGTTTATAGTGGCTTTTAGGACAAAAGTGTCCAAAAATTCAGTTAAAAGAAATCATTTTATGTTTAATTTTTCAGATACACTAATATAGTTTTCCACGTGTATACACATGAATAAAGATGTATGTCTACATCTGTCTGTCTGTCTATCTATTTTCTTTTTTTCAGTGCTACGCATAATCACTGCACACAAGGAAAAATGAAGCTTCCTCACCACCTGAGAAGGAGAAGAAGGCACATCTGGTACTCCTTGTGAGTGTGCTACAGTTCCCCCGTTTCCAGCTGTGGTACCTGGCAAGCTCTGTCTGGAAGAGAAAATAGTATTTGAATAAATAAATGGCTCTGATTTAAAAATAAAAATAAAATAATAATTTTTTTTTTAAAAAAGAATCCTACAGGATCTTTTATCACAACATCTTTCTAACATAACATGCAACGAAATGTTAATGAAACAGGCAATGTGGCTTTATTATCTCTTTGTTGTTGACACTGTCACAAATTGTTTTAACACTCTTCATTGTGTTCCGTTCTCTGCTTAGGAATTTATTTCCTCTTATCTTCAGTCATGTTAGTCGAATACAAGGAGATGATTTGCAATTATAAATGTATCTCCATTTTAATGTATCTTAATTTGTAATGTTATTGGATTATTTTCCCAAAATTTGTAATCTAGTAAATACACATTTATAATCACAATTGACAACATTGTTTTTTCTCTTATGCCTTCAGCTTTATTTCCATTTGATGCAACTTAAAAATAAACAAAATTTCACCATAAAAGAAAATGAATTAAATCAAGATAGAACTTCACCAGCAAGGAGGAAAAACAAATTTTCATTCTAACACAATGGCTTTAATTAGATTAGTTAACCTCAATGATATGAACTTGACTATTCAGTAGCATTGCGGTGGGACTCAATATATATATAACTTTGAATTTGAAAGAAATAGCTATCTTTGTAAGTATAGAAAGTAAGAGAAACAATAGCTGCACTCTACCTACTTAAGGAAAGATCTCAGACTGCAAAATCTGCAATACTTAAGGTCCTGGCATGAGAGAAAGAAGAGAGCGGGGCATTTAACAATATCAGAGACAAAAAAGGAATCTTCTTTTAGCACAATAATAACGTCTTCCCTTGGAGCTGGTTCACACTTGTCCTTCTGTAGTGGAGATGGCCTGTGCACATTCCTTTCAGGAATGACTGTATGAAATGAGTGAATGAATTACCCTAGCAATGTACTCTAATTTCTGAGCTATATACAAAGACTATTGCCTAATGACTTAGCAGGGAAAGTTATTAACAACAACAGCAAAAGGACAAAAAAAAAAAGCCAACAAAAATAACAACACAAAAGAGCAAAATTAGGTCATCATCAAGCAACCATTAATCCACTGTTGATTTCAGATTATGGATTTGATGTTCAGGTGACAAACGTTGTCACTGATCCATCTTACTGGCATATAGGTTGCTTCCTCCTTTTAACCCGAAAAAATAAAACACTCCTACGAATCTGCTTTTTCTGGAAATGAAATTAAAAATATTGAGAAAGCATCAGTCTGTCATTTGTCAAACTGGTCTTTGCCAATGAAAATCAGTTTTGTCACAAAGATCCTAGGCGGCCATGAACAAGAAAGGATTAGAAACACAACAGTTCTGTTGTCTATTCTGGGGGATAAAGGCAACAAAATATCAAAATTAAATTGACTTTAATGGCTATTCCAAAAAGGATAGAACAGGATGATTGCAGAATAACTTTAAGGATGGCAAGGCAGACATCTTAGGAGTCATAAAATTTTGATAACACTGTAAGGTTTCGCTGAATCTGAGCCCAGACTCTCATATAAAGATTTAATCTTTCTCTTTAATTGTGAAAAGCCTCTTGCAGTTTTACAGTTCTTGAAGTCTTTCAATGGATTTGTACTTTTTATGAAATGTGAATTATAATCTGTTAGCTGGAGACTTTTTCCTCCTATCTAATTTTTCTTCAAAGCAAGAAGTATGGTTTAGTGCAATTGTGTCTTTAAGTATCTCACTAGGGGTGGCTGTCAGTCACACGAAGTGCCTTCATTTAAGGGGCTGATTTGCACAGCAGTACATGGCAGAGCACTAGCAGCAAGACAGGGAGATATTTAAAGCAGCATTAAATACAGTAAGAAAATGAATTGGAAAACTGAGAAGAAAAAAAAAGTGGAAAAGGAAAAAAACCCCACATAATGAGATTAGGAATATAACTGAGAAGAAATAAAAATTAAACTGAGGGTATTGCTGATAAGATGATAAGTTGTGCTGCACTTTGAAAGGAAGAGGCCATGCCAAAGAAACTTCTGATAAGTGAGAGAAGTTTACTAGGTATTTGAATATTTAATGCAATTTTAACACTAATACCTTTGTTAAGAGAGTAAGAGGAGAGTAAGAGTAAGGATTGTCTTTTAAGAAAGATGAAAGATATAGTTCCTTGTGTCTTGACTGTTCTGTGTAGGATGGGAAATCTAAATTCAAACCCTTAATCTGAACCAAGTCAAAAAGTGAGTTTAACCAAGCTGAATCAAATATGAGCTTCTTGCCAGAACTATATTTGGGGAAACTGCTCAGAATCTCAACCACTTCCAACTGTGTCATGAAAGTAATATATTCCTGAAATCAAAACCTGGAGATTATATTGGCAGGGGCATGCAAACAGTATGTGACTCTTAGTGTAACACTTATTCCAGTCTGTTACAATTGTTTGAGAATTAAGAACCATCCATTAAGTAGGATTTCTTCCAGACATTTCTGTCACAGAATTCTTCCTTTCAGAGGAGTTAACAGAATAACACAGAATATCTTACAGTGAATCTTTAATGCTCTCAAGTTCCCTTTCAAGAGTTCCTTTCTCCTTCCAGCCATGTAATCTGTTCCTATTTCTGAAGAGAAAAAGGAAGAGATTATGATAGACAGCTAATCCGTGAATTCACAAAAGGAAATTGTAAAGGAAATACTGAGAAACCTACAGAATCATAGAATCATAGAATCTCAAGGTTGTAAAAGACTTCCAAGATCATCCAGTTCAACTGTCCACCTACCACCAATATTTCCCCACTAAATCATATTCTAGTACCCACTGAGGCATTTCTTGAACAACTCCAGGAACAGTGATTCAACCACCTCCCTGGACAGCCCAGTCTAGCTCCTGACCTTGTTCTAAAGTTTAGATAAAACAAGTGAAGATAATATATTTTAATGTTCTGTTCTCTAGTGCTATGATTCTGCTTTGAATCTGTTAGATTTGCCTGACATTCACTGTCACACTTACTGGCTTTGAAAACATGTGATAGCAGACTTCATGTATTGTAACATTTAGATTTCTCTAATCCAGAAGAGAAACAGAAAAAGGGAAAGGGAAAGGGAAAGGGAAAGGGAAAGGGA
>NW_024962252.1:4648947-4731336 GCF_019238085.1 Lagopus leucura | reverse complement strand
TGTACGTTCATCAGACTATGGTATGTAGACGATCCTAATATTATTTCGTGCTTGTTAAGTGCTTCTAGAAAAATTTGGGGTACTATAATATACAATGTGAAATTAGCTACTAACAGAACAGCTGTGCAAGATCTTAAGACCAACAAAAGCCCAGAAACTAGATGAGAATTCATCTTCCTACACATGTCCAAGAAGATAAGACTTTTTCATTTTTTATAGAAAGCACCACATGTAGCTCTGACAGCCAAGAAATATAGGAGAGATGCCCTATCGGAGGTTGAGAAATGGCTGCTCCTGCCAGAGACCATTCTATATATGGTAGGATGAAAGTTCTCCACTTGCCAGAAACAGACAAAACATTGGGGTCGTATTTTTCATAACAAATAAATTCCTTTTCCCTGTGAAAGTAGAATATAAATTATGCTTCTGTCTTGATTTTTAAAGGCAATATGAAAGGAGTAATAAAATGAATATTCGCTGCGCTGAATTCAGCTCTCCATTTCTGTCTTTAAACAGAAATGGTTTGAGGGTGGACTGCTTCCAAAGCAAAAAGTGTGGGATCTGCCTGTATGTAAATGAGGACCACAGCAGTATCTTTCATAATTGGAGAAACTAATGCTCTGTTACCACACTCCCACCAAGGTGCTGCCTACTTGCCGTACACAGCCATACCCCTTATTCCTTATTCTTATTTCTTATTCTGTTATGTAGTATCATGCATAATAAAACGTGGCCCCTTAACCCAAGACCTTAGATTCAGCAGACAAAAGCAGCAAATAGTAGATGAGGAGCAGAATCACAGAATCAAAATGTTGGAAAAGACCTCCAAGATCATCCAGTCCAGCCATCCAAATAGCATAAAAAGCAATGTTCAAGACCTGTCAGCTACTTAAATAATCTTCTTAACATTAAGTGTTCCTCGCTATGAGGGTGGAGCTATTTTGCATGGTGAATTTTCCAATTCATTGTGGTGTCTAGGATGAAAGCTTGCAGCAAAAGCAAGTGTTAGCATCAAAAGAGATGGGCACAAAAGCTAGCAGCCTTACAATCAACATGCTGAAATACAAAAAGTCAAGAGCAGCAAATGACAACAATAAATGATTTTATATAGAGAGTTTGAGTGAAATATATTTGCAGTAGCAAATTCTCATAGCTGAAGAATTTGAATAAAATACCAGGTGGGCTATGACAATAAACAAGTATTCCACTGCAGAAGCGCTATCATATTTCTTTCATTACTGTAGAGTATTTGAATAGGGAAGTGCATGAATGGTGAAGCTTAACAAAGCATAAAAGAAGAGACAGATTTCAGGGTGACATTTTATTTTCTTGCATTGTTATAGTGAGTCACTATGGTTTGGAGATGTGAAAACTCAAGAAACAGTGAAAAAATGTGGAAAAAAAATCTGTGCAAAAATGGATGAGGAGTAAAATATTAGCATGAATAATATCTTCTCTAAGAGTGAAACATCAGGAAATAAGTTAGAAGACATCAGTTTATTTGAACAGGATATTGCTTGTAGAGAAGTAGCATAGCCTTTGTCCCTATTTCTTTTCCTGAGGGAAAAGAGGAACACGACACTGCAAATGTCTGCAGAAAAATTAGTCTGATCTCTACTTATTTTGCTACTCTTAAGGTAGGCTAGATAACTGAAGGCAGGTTCAAGGCAGGGTAAGTAAGCTGGAGATTGGGGGAAAAAATATTATTTTGTTAACAAAATCTAATGTAAAGAGAACTATCATGAAAAACATTTACTTTAGCTTCATGGGTAAAGTTTTGTTTATAGTATGCTACCAAAGTTGCCTTGAATAGAGCAGCTCCCATCTGCTATTTAAATGACTCAATCATTTAGGTAGTGGACAGATGACAGCAGGAAGTATCCTACTATTTGATGATCTTTAGTAAATACACTGGGCTTAGGGTTGGGGGGAAAGAGACAGGGAATCCCTGCAAACCACTCTTACATCTCTTTGAATCTTAATTCCCTCACTGAGCATGAGCAACTGGAATTTCCAAGTGACTTTCCAAGCAGGTCACTCGGAAAGTTATGCCTCCTGTGTATTTCCATTGAAGTTTCAACATATGCAAAGAGAAGAATAACAATTTTTGATAGAAAAAATTGTCCACGTAAAATGGTTTTTCAACACAGTCACCACCATTAGTTCTGTATTTTCACCAGTGATGAACGATAGCCTGAATCCCACACTCATAAAAATGTAGAGCCACTGGCAACAGAATCACCAACATCACTCATTGTCACCAGCAGAAGTGATCCACTGTTGCTGTCACCACTGCTGAAAAACACCACCCACTGCCTCATTGTGTTCACATCCACTCTTTGGTGTCCATAAATATTCAGTAATGCTTCATGAATGTCATGGGTGCCATTTTTTCCACATGGAAGAATTAAATGGTACATCTCTGCTTCATCTACGCTCCCATATGGGACTTCATTTTGTCTCAGAGACTGCCCCACTGCTGCTGTATGTCACATGGCAACAAAACAGAATGTTGGTGGGAAAGTTCAGCCTCTACTGCTTCACCACTAACAACCACCTCTGATATTGTTGGTCAAGATCATAAAATAGGAAGCATTACTTACAGAGCAGCTCTTGTGTTTAGAATCTTGCTGAAATGTCAAAAAGATCAAAGTGAAGAGAGCAAGATAATACTGATACTGCAAGCAAGCACAAAGGGAAATCTGCCAAAAGTATGAAAGTGATGAATTTAAGAGTGTGCTATTATTTTTATTATTGCTCAAAAAAGAGTCCCACAGACAAGTTAATATACTATCAACTAAGCAAAAAGCCGTGAGTAAATTGGTTCTCTTGCTAACTGCCAGTGTTCAAACATTTTTTCCTCAGCAACTCTAAAATAACTTGTCTCTTTTCACCAAGGAATAAGTTACCACGCACTTTGTGAAAGGATGGAGTGCATTCATCAGTAATTACTAGCAAAGATCTGAGTGTGAAAGTACAAGAGAGACATAGTGAGTTGGAGTGTGTCCAGAGGAAGGCCAAGAAAATTATCCAGGGGATGGAACACCTCTCTTGTGAGGACAGGCTGAGAGAGTTGACACTGTTCAACCTGGAGAAGAGAAGGCTGTGAGGCAATCTGATAGCAAACTTTCTGTATCTAAAGGGGAGCAACAGGAAAGAAGGGGACAGACTCTTCAGCAGGGTCTGTGGTGATAGAACAAAGGGAAATGTTTTAAAGCTTAAAGAGGGTAGATTTAGGTTTGATATAAGGAAAAAGTCATTTATATTGAGGGTAGTGAAGTACTGGAACAGGTTGCAGGTTGCACAGAGATGTGACGGATGCCCTGTCCCTGGAGACTTTCAAGGCAAGGCTGGATAAGGTCCCAGGCAATGTGATCTGTCTGTGCAAGTCCTTGTTAATTGCAGGAGAGTTGAACTAGATGACCTTTAAAGGTTCCTGCCAACTCTAAGGCTTCTATGATTCTGCGATTCTGTAAGTATGGCCTGGATTAGCAGACAGTGAGGTGGATCTAGATGAATATCTAAACCTAGAAGGTGGTGTTCAATGGTGTAAACACTAGTTGGACACCATCAACAAACAATGTACAGGTATCATTACTGTATCCATTCCTGTTTAACACCTACCTCACAGTTTAGATCATTAATGAAGAGCGCACTCTCGGTAAATTTGTATATGAAGCACACTTCATGGCAGAGGCTAGCTCACCAGATGGCCACACATCCACCCAGAGGAACTTTGACAGGCTGGAGAGGTAAGTTAATAAGAATCTTGTGAATTTAAACGAGAAGTGCATATTCCTTCACCAGGGAAATAACAACTTCGGGTGCCAGGACATGCTGGTGGGCACCCAGCTTGAAAGCAGCTGTGAAGAAAAGGACCTGGAGTTCCTGGTAGGCATCAAGTTGAACATGATCCAACAATGTGCCCTTGCATTAAGAAGACTAATGGTATTCTTGGATGCATTAGGCAAAGTATTGCTAGCAGGTCAAGAGAGGTGATCCTTCTGTTCTGCCCAGCCCTGATGAGACCACACCTGGAGTGCTGTGTCCAATTCTGACTCCTCCAAAAGAAGAGAGATGAGGACATACTATAGAGAGTAAAATGGAAAGTCATGAAGATGCTGAAGGGCCTGTATCACCCCTCCTATGAGGAGAGACTGAGAGAGATGGTGCTCTTCAGCTTGAAGAAAAGAAGGCTCAGAGAATCTTATCAGTGTCCATTAAGGGTGCAGTACCTGAAGGAAAGTTGCGAAAAGTGTATTCCCAAGCAAAAGTTAAGAGACCATGGTTAGGAAGGAGAGCTTCTTTTTTTTTTTTTTTTTTTTGTTTTTGTTTTTGTTTTGTTTTTGTTTTGTTTTGTTAGTTTTCTGTTTTTGATGTTAGGTCATGATCATAAATAAATATGAATATCAATCTTGGGGTAAGTTTATATGATGCTGAGGATTTTTATATATATGAGTGTTTTGGTAAAGTGTAATAATATTACCATTTCACAAGCTGAAGGTAATCTCTGCGATGCCGATCAGGTAAAGATGGGAGCTGCCACTGAACAAAAAGATAAGTAGATCCCATCAAAAGAATATTTGAAACTAATGAATTTTTTTCCTAGGTCAACCTGAAAAGTGAGCTCTCATGCCACCTAATGTCATGAATTTCTTTACTTGGATGCATCTCTCCTGGGTTATACCTGTGTGTAGATATTGTCCAGACCAGAAGAAAATTTGATTAAAAATTGTTTGCCTTCTCCATGTTGGTTATGTTGGTCTTCTTTAATTCTGCTGTGGGGAAAACATTTTAAACCAGGGAATGAGATAGCTTTCCAAATAAATCAATTAGTGCATGTGACAGTTGGAGACAGTGCATGTAGTTCCACTTAATTTTGGCTCAAACGAAGCTCAGAGAATAAAGATAATCTAGTCAGAACAGGTGTTCATAGGTCTTTTGTCATCTCAGTCATGGGTTTGCTGATCATGTCAGCGGAAGATTTATTCATAGTGTTACTGAATTTCTCATTCAAGACATGCGGACTAAGATTGAATCAAACAAATTGTGTGTGCTTGTAATTAATTTTAAGCTTCACTAAGTTAGAAATGTTATAACTGAGAATAATTGCCTTATGCTTTCATGATAGGGATTCAGTTAACTTTGAGCAAGTGGTAAAGGTGATACAGGATAAATCATTTTATGGTCACTGAACTATGTGTGGACAAATGAAATGCTATTACACCTAGTAAAGTACTACTTTCTAAGCAACATGTTTATCACCCATGTGTAGACTCACTGAATAACTTAGACACCAAAAGGCAAGTGCAACAATTCATAGATGTTCTCCTGGCTGCTGCTTAGAAGTGGGGAGCACCTCAGCCCCCTACACAGAGTGTTGGAAGGACTAGAAGGGCTGGGACTTCTCCAAGACTATTGCAACAGGCTTCCTAGGGAAGTGGTGGAGTCACCATATCTGGAGGTTTTCAAGAAATATCTATGTCTCTGAAGGATGGGGTGGTGATGGGTTGACAATTGGACTATATGATCCTAGTGGTCTTTTCCAATCTTAATAATTGTATAAAAAGGAAATCATTAGAGGGATTCCTAAAAAGCCCACAGAGATGTATGCAGCTGCTTTTATCACTGAAGACAAACCTACAACTGAAGTTTTTTAGATTTCACACCACTTTCTACACTTTCTTCAATGAAGAAGAATTTGCATCTTGTAGAGGATGATGCACCATCCTGGAACAGTTATTTTAAAAATAAAAATAAATCACCTCAGAGGATTGACTTTCTTGTTTCATTTTCTAGAACAGAAAAACAGATAGCTAGTGTAACCTAAGAGGTAATTTTTTATAGGTCCAACATAAATTATTCTTTCAGCATTGAGAAATGGAATACCTTCTCAACAAGCTAATCGCAATAATGGCACTTGATAATTGTTCAATATAATTTTACATAGCTATTCAAATAACTGGCTCTAACCCCTAAAGGCATTTTCTAACACTTGAATTTAAAAACAGTATCCATCCTCCGTAGATTATGAATTTATATACTTTGCTTAACTTACTTCCGCAAGTTTTCTTACCATATTCATTGTGATTTATTGAAAATGACCTAGAATATAAACCAAAGTAAGCACTATTATCAGAGCCATTGCTAGCTGCTATTGAAATCCTCAGTAACAAAAGCAGTTAGAATTTGCAACCCCACATGAAGCTTTAAAAAATATATATATGCATATCAATTGAATACTTGCTACTCTTAGATTTTTTCTATCATTGAAGATTTGCAAACCGTGATGCCTCCAGCTTAGTCTGGTGGTGTTCTGAACTCTGAGAGAAGAAAAACAGTCCTCCTTCTTCAACTTTCCATCGACCTCTATTATGTTTCATTTTCACCTACTCTTCTTAAGAAAAGCTTGAGGAAAGATTTATTCGTGGACAGTCTCTCAAAACTGCAATGCAAGATTTTTAGAAGCTTTTTTGTCCAATGCAAGCTTTAGGCCTTGCTAAGTGCTCAAACTCTGTGAATTCTATATGGAGTGATTTATAGCATTTTTTTTTAGCTTACAGTACAGTGCTCCAAGATACTGTAAATACGCTTAGTGTCCTAAAAGTAATACCATATAGAATGACTGTACCACGATGGAGAAGCCTGAGCTAGGATCTCTATTAGATCTTATACAGACACAGCTCATAATATGGGGATAGCTGAATACTCCTAAAATCATGTTGCTTTTTACTGTCTTGGTAATATGTATGGATAATAAATCACTGGACCAGTTAGATGTTGTCTCACTCCAATTTATAGGAGGGAGAGAAGAAGCAATGGTTCAAATGTTGGTCCAACCAGTTTATTACAAATCTTAATTAGGGGAAATGGGGAAGGGGAGAACGGACACTATTATGAATTAGAGTAATGGGGGAAGGGAAGGAGGGCGATAGAAAAGATAGAAAAGAAGAAGCAAGGAGTCTTGATAGGCAGCAAGAGGGACATAGTCACCACCATGGATCCAGCGTGGTTCATAGTTCCGTCTTTGATCCTCAGTAGCGGTGGGTTGTCGGGCATTGTTGTTCTATTGACGACGAAGGACGACCACGACCATGGTGATGATGGCCCTTTTTCAATGCTTCAAAGTGGTTGAGTCAGCTCTTTTTGGAGTGACAGCTCAAATCCAAAGTGGTCGAGTCAGCTCTCCTTTGAGTGGCAGCTCAAACCCGAGGTGGTTGAGTCAGTTCTCCTTGCGGTGGCAGCTTCTGGCTCTGGGATCTCAGCAGGAACCTCCTTTGTTCTTATCTTTCTGGCCTTGCCAGCAGATAAGAGGAAGCAGGGAGGCACCAACTTGCATCTTGCCTTCGCAAGATATAATGGTATCATCCCCCAGCCTTCCATACTTAGCTGGAGCAGTTTGGCCACAGGCCAGATCTTCCACCAGTGAACACTGCTGAGCACTCTCTTCCGCTCTTCTACAGAGCAAGCAGCTCTGGGGGAAGGGGCTTGCAAAATGTTCCCAAAGCGATATCGATTATCACACAGTTAGCACCCATCAGCTGCCTCCTTGACAAGTCACTCAGAGTCTTATCACAAGAAAAACCTCAGGAAGCAAGCTTTGAGCCAAAAAAAAAAAACAAAAAACAAAGAAGGATTCTCACAGATGTCTATAAAAATCAGCTGAAAAATGCTAAAGCAGAATTGAAGAGGAAATGTATCCATTAGCTTGGCTTTACTATTTTCATCTGGAAAAACAAAATTAAAAAAGAAAGAGAAAGAAAGAGAAAAACAAAAAAGAATGTTCAAAAACAGAGAAGAATGTCTTTCTCTTAACCCATGTAACAGCACATACTCATCATTTAGGAGACCAAGATATAAATCTTTGTTAGTACCAGAATGTGGATGTAAATATTGCAGATTGTTTGATACCTGCTGAAACTAGTATCAAACCACATTTCCCTTTTCTCCTTTCTCAGGAGTGTAAAGAGGGAGTAATGTTAAAAGAAATGCAGAGAGCCCCACATGTGGAATTTAAAGAACTCTCTGTCAGCCTTCTCTATATTGACAAATATTCATGAAAGTAATGGGAGAAATGGAAGTTTGACTTTTTTTAAGATGGATGTTCTAAACATGGAGTTTCTGGATTGAAAGCATGTGGAAAAATATCTCCTCTACATAAAGTCGATCTGCTGAGTGTTCCTCAGGGTTGCAGTCAGGGCAGGACCTGCGGCAGGTGTATTCTTGTTGTATCTGGTTGTCCAGTATTATCAAGATCTGAGCAGTTCTCAGTAAGACAAGAGGTATTGGAAGTTTAGAAACTTCACTAATATTCTGGGGGAATATTCACAGTTATGTGACTACTGATGTAGGGTTTTTAGTATGTAAATTTTGGACTTCCATATCTGTAAGTGTGAAAAACAAATGACAAAGTCTGAGTGTTTACAAGGATAAAACCTATATATCCTGTTTTTACCTGGGAAAAGGCATTCAGAAAATTATAAGCTGAAGCACTAGCATGATGCTAGAAATAAGACTATAGAAAGATTTGTATATCAGAAAGTTTAAATTTTAATATCTCCTAGCAATGGAAGCACAGTTAGAATTCTGGAAATAATTACATAAGTAGGTGTTTTGATTTAGCCCATGGATTACCATATCAATTATTAATCAGGAACTATAATAATTAGGTTTAGCTGCAGGTATCAGCAGTAATTTCACAGCATCTCTCACAGAACTGTTATTTTGTAGACATTCCCTACTTTGACAAGGAGGGACTGTACTCCACATGAAAAATACCACATAACATTTTTTCTGAGCTACTGACATTTTAGAAAGCTAGGATATTTAGAAGCTGATTTCCTGACTGAGGAATTACAGCACAGGTGGTAAATATGGGTCTCTCATGAGGAAAGAACAACTGAAGATGCTCTTAAGGAATCGTAAAATGAAAAACGTATTCTAAAATTCTGTGTCATCACTACTAAAACATCCTTGACTTGCTTAAGAAAAATCAAACACCAAAGAACAGATGGATAAAAACATTCAAATTTAAAGGTTTGAGATCTGAGAAATATTTTGCACCTCCAATAGAGGAAAACAGCTGATGATTCTAAAGATAATTCTGAGATTTTATGTGACCGTGATAGAATTGTATTTATAATTTGCAAAAATATATCTCGTGAATCAATACATATGTTCTTAGTATTCCACAAAGGTAAATTTCACGAAGCTGGAAACGTGATTAGGCAGACCAAATGAAATGGCAAGCATAATTCTGAATTGTTTAAATAATCTTTGCTGTATATGTAATATCTGTAATTATTTCATGAAGGAAAATATTTGGTTGAGAACATATATGATGGTGTTAATACAAGTATTTATTGTAAGTAATGAGAAAAATTAAAATAAGTAGATGGAAGAGTGAAAAATATCTTACTATAAATCTACTGAGAAGGGATAGGGCCCATAGAATATTTTGACTTTACCAAGGATATGAGACATGTGGATCATCAGTGGATATAACATATATATTCTATGTTACAAAAGTAGAAGACACAAAAAGAACTGCTTGCAGCTCTCCAAGCAGAGCCTTGAAAATCAAATCTAGATCCCTCAGATCAAAGCTCGGATAAATAATGTACAATATCACCTTAATTACTGGAATCAGGGACAAATTTTCATTGTGACCTGCCTAAAAAGATTTATCTGAAGATTACAGGATCATGCAGTGTAGCAAAATCCACAATGCTGCCCATTTTGAAATCACTGCTTTCATACTCAGACAGCAGACTGAAAACAGAAACAGAGCTTCATGAGTCCAGGTATAGCTGCTTAAATCTTCCTAATCAGGTGTGTTTTACACTGAAACATCACTTGAAGCTACTTCTATTGCTTGTAGAACAAAAACAGATCTGAAGAGTCATAAGAAAAGAAAAAAAAAACTTTGTACTTCTGACGCTGTTTCCAAACATTGAGAATGAAGTTGAGACTGCATAACCAACCATTGTTTGTATATTAGAACTGTAGAGATGGATCACTTTTTTGTGCCTTCCAGAGACATATGGCTTCCCAGTGCACCATGAAACAGTATTTATCTTTCTCCCTTCTCAGCATGCCTCAGATCCATAATTGAGCTCTTAATTTCTTTCTCAAAGAGCTAAAATATTAAAGTGCCAGGTGCAATGTGATGTTAATGACTGAGTAGTGCATAATTCTGTGGTATTAATAGCTATTTCTAGGCATGTATATAACTGTTCTATTCATTAATTTCTCTCTGACTGTCACATTATTTTCTTAAATAGTATGCTCCTTCTACCTATTGAGAAGTTCTTCGTGTCCTTCTTGATTTTTCTATCCACTGTAACTAGTTTCAAACCACATTTCTTTAAATTAAGGAGTTTTCAGTCTTCAACACTCAATTTCACAGCTTTGAATTGGATATCTTTTTCCATATTTCACAAGAATTTGTTAAAAACCTTGCTAATCTCTAATCATACAGGTCAGAACTTTAAAATCACGTATACCAAATGAATCTATATTTAGTCCGTAATGTTTTTAATACACACAGTTTCATCAGTAATGTAATATCTTCTGAGCACTCATAGAACCTAGAGGTCTTAGGCATGAGGAATTCTAAATAAGGTTGTTTTATGTATACATTAAATTAGTGTTTTTTTTAAATGAACTGAATTTCTTTTTTTTCCTTCTTCTTCATAATTAATCAGAGCAATACAGCACATGTTTTTTTTTATTTTGAAAGCAGGCTACCATGCCATTTTCCACTATCATAGTTTTCCAGATTGAGAAATGAGTGGTTTGCCGATCTCTGAAAGACATTAAAGTGAGTATTACAGTGACAAGCACTATCCTGTTCTTTGGTGGAGGACTAGCAGTAGTAGAGCAGCCTTTCTACATTTCTGGTCTTGGCATTAATGATAAGGCCCTCAGTTTCTCTCCAAAACAGATCTGTCCCCTTTCCAAATTCCTGTTTCCCACTACTCACTGCTTTGGTGTTGAAAGGTCTTTCCAGCACATGGTGCAACAGCTAACCTGACTGCATTGTGCATGATCTGTTGAAGGTCCATTTGTGTCTTCCTCAGGTCTCTAAACATGGTACAGATCAGCTGCTAGAAAATGAGATTTGAAGAAAGATGGAGGAGTCTTTGCACATGAGGCATATATATATTTCCGGAGAGGGACTCTGCAAAGCAACAACATGCAGGATATGTATACTGAGAAGCTGAATTTTTGTCTCTTTCTTTCATGTTAATCATTGCAATACCCATGGCTCTCTTGACAACTAGAGCATAGTGTCTATAGTGAGCATATCTGGTGGGCTGTGTGAACAAAGTTCTGAAAGAACAGCTTCAGGGCTCAGGACTTGTCTTCTTATGCCTTTGATCAATAAAATAATAGTTACAGTTGAATAACTTCTCATTCAAGGGGATCTGTGACTAAAATCAGTCTTGTAGATTTCAGGCCTGTAATTAAGTTACTTATTTCTGAACTAATATCGTATTTCTTGTACATTTACATCTATCTCTCTCAGAATCACAGAGGTGGGCTGACTGCCAGCAAACATTGGGTGAGCCTTCAACCATCATAGCAAATCAAGAACAGGGTTTATTTTGATCATTTATTGTAAAAGTCATGGCACTTGTGTCACTAAATCACCAGTTCACATCTGTCAGCGACAGTGACTATACGTGTAGACAACACCTGTTTTATTTATGACAATAGACTACATGTGCTGCTCTGACTGTGTTCAGCATCACTGAAATGCACAGTGCTGCATCAGTTTACTGGCAGTTCTCCAGCAGAGCAGGTGTGCCACTTTTCAGGCTGCTCGTTAAGGGAATACTGTTGTAGAACATATTGGTCCATTAGATATGAGGATGCAAAGGCCCCCGACAGTGACATAGTAGGACACCTACAATGAGATACAAAGCTGAATTTTGGACTACATGATTTTGTGAAATCCTGAGTTAAGATGTATAGAGGAAGGAAGGCAGGATAGGGATATTGACTAACAGATCACGTTTCAGTATTTTTCCATTCTTGAATGATGTATTTTCTGCCTGCAGCTAAAATAAATGCACACATGGATTTCTGAAAGAAAAAATTATAATGCAGGAAGAAGAAAATTTTAATTTTAGGGATATAAAAAACTGCATGCTTATGTATAACAATTAACAGCAAAAGCCTTACAGAGAAAATTATAGAGAGTGAATCAAGTAACTTATGTTTGACAGGAATTGTGACACTGTCATTCTGGAAGGAATTCCATCTACTTCATTTGTATAAAATATACAAGGAATTTCACAGTGCTAGGTTATCCAGTGGCATAAATCTATTGATTACTTTTTTTTTTATCATCATTACTCCCTCCATTAACTGCTAGTATGGAGATAACCCTTCCCACACAGATTCCTTTGAGTACACAATTTCATCAGAGACTCATGGAGGGTACGGATCCAAAGCTATCAACTCTCTACACTAAATAATAGACTGTAATCTAAATATTGCAGTCATAGATTTAAGGGGCAATCTGTTTTTTTCTCCTAATGAAATCAGCATAGGTTTCCTAGCCTCTATTGCATAATTTCTGCAATAAATATAAGGACAAGTTAGAAATTTGTGTTACTGTAAGCATGGGACTGTTTCTCTGTCTTTGACATCTTTATTGTGACAGTCATTGGCAGACACCCAAAGTCAACATTCTTCAGGTGAAAAGCACTGCATCTGTGAATTATATATAATGAAATATTATTTACTCTACTTTAGTTGATATAACAGACTTCAAACTATCTTATTTCAGAACATTTTTGTCCCATACTGATGAACAGAAGCCTAAAACCAATTTCAGGAGCCATAAGAAATGAATTCTACTCATGCCTGGTAGGTAGCAATGTGAAAGGGAATCATAATTCCTTCTTTATCTCCTATTTTTTTTTTTTTTTTTCCACTGATTGCAGTCAGACATGTAGTTATATATTTCCTTGCAAGATTTTTTTAATAGGCTATCTCCTTATTTTCAAGGTGGCTATTTACAGTGCTTTTGAAATCAGCCCTTTTTTCCTTTTCATTTCTTCTCTTTTTTTTTTTTTTTTTTTTTCTTTTTCTTTTTAAAATGAAATGAAATGAAATGCACTTTGAAAACTTGGCACTTTGCTGAGGGTTTTAAGAGCTTCTGCTAAAGGAATTCAAAACTCTTCCTAGAAGGTACATTGTTCCTCCTTAGAAAGTTTTGGTATCTTCTGTATTCTGTATGCACTTCAACAGCAGTAATCATTCTGTTTCCTTCACTCTTCTGCCTATTTCAACTTCAGAAGGAGTCACACTCTTGATGCTGCCATTGTTATTTTGCCATGCTGGGAGTTGAATTGCAAAATATGAGTAGTTGCCTTGATCACATTTGTGCAATGTCCAGTGAGCAGAGCTGTATTATAACCCAATGAACCACTATTTTGACCGAATTCAGCATTTTCCAAATTGTTATTTTATAATTGGAAGACCACGAAAAAGACCTGGAATATGCAGTCAGAAACATTATTATCCAGTAAATAGTTGTAACATTTTTTTAAATCTACCTTTTCTTCAAGAAAGACTACATGGAATACAAGCAGTAATACAAGGACTGTAATTGATCAAAGTAGCCTACATTTGGGATCTCATCTGCACTCTGCTCAGTCAGCACCTGCAGAATGTCTTTAGTTGAGACACGCGAGAGCCAGCAGAGCTTCAGGAACTCTTCTGGCTTCCTAATAAAATCAAAATTGTTTACCTTCTCAGTGTGTTAGAAGTCACATTATATTAGTAGGGTGAGAAATAAAATAAGGAGAGACAATAAATAAAAAATATTAAAATAGTCTGAGCTCTATGACTAAAATCCTGCTGGAAAGGTAAGCCAGCTGTGTGATAGAAACACCAAACTAAACAAGAAAATCCAGACTATTTAGTGAGTCTCCAAATAACTCCTGAACCATTGTATTTCTGCATTTAGAGGAAACAATATCCATGTTCTGTAAGAAAATACATTTTCTTACAAATTTTCATGAAAACAATGTAGAAGATCTTCCAAAAGATCAAGATATGAATAGAAAAATTCTTTGTATGAGCACAGTAGATCTAGGCAATTTACATCAGACGTCTGTTATTATGCCCACAGAAAGGATCATAATAACTTATGGGGTGTTGTAGGATTATTTGTTGAATCTCAGACCACCAAAGAAAATCCCTAACTCTACCAAACTGTGACAATTTTGGTAGCAACCAATGACAAAAATCTAACCAACTCCATCAAGACACTTGTGCAAAGCCATGCAAGTCACACAGAAATCCGCTGTTTCAATGGTGCAGTGTGAACGCAGAAGACTTAGAGATGACACATAAGCAGATTTAAGATAACACTAAAAAACAGACTTCTATCAAAGTAGTGAAAGTTATTCCAGGCAAATATGGCATTGCAGTAAGATACTCCAGGGATCATGTAGTCAGACTTTTTGGCATCAACAAAGGAAGATCCAAGAGACCATGAATGACTGATACAAATCTGCTGGTACAAACAAGAGGTGAATCCTGACCTAAGGCATTTCAAAGTTAACAATTAACATATATATTTGGTATATTGAAGTCATATTGTGGTCACATCAATAGAGAGTATATTCTTCTCTTTTTGAGCATTTCTCTAATACTGTGCACATTAACTCTCATTAGATGTTAAATTATAGTTGTTTTGTTTTTTACTAAAGGATCCATCAACTACTAATTTACAAAAATGGCTGAGCTGCTCATACTTTACCTTCCGATTTTGAATTTCTTATTACTCTAGAAATCATCATGTTATTAACTCCTTATCTCTATCTTTAATTGCTTAAACATTATTTTTTATTTCAAGTAGCAAGATAATACAGTGAATAAGTGGTACTCTTTTCCACATATTTTGGATTGCTCAGGAAGACCTCAGTATTCTTGAGCCTCTAAAGAATATCAAAATGGTCACAAAAAATATGCTTAAAATGTGGTTCCAGCTTGTTTAAAACTTTTAAGGCAGTCAAATATGTTAGATATGCATTCAAAACGTTAAAAATATATATATTTTTTAACAAATTAATGGCCTTCAGAAATCATGTACTCTTTAGTGAAATAATTGGCTTTTCTCAATCACATTATAAGTCAGAGGGATATTTTTTAGTGCTAAACAGAAGAAATGTCAGCATCAAGAAAAATAACTGCTACAGCTGTTGTGCATTATTGATCAGATAGTCCAAATCCAGTTTGCTTCTTAGTCATGAAACCACCCATAAGTAATCTAATTACAAGGAATTATGTTAGATTTACATAACGACTAAAGATTTCCAGATTAGTTTATTGAATTTATTATAAAACTGCCTAGTTATACCTATACTTTTAATATGGTAAATCTTTTCACAAGTAAGAAATAATTACCCAAATTGTACTTGATGCTATTTGAAACACTTACTGCAGTTTCTTTATATGTGCATCTTTCTATCTTATGGATGATTTTACTGGCATTAACTTCTTAACTCTGGAGTCGGATCATGAAAGCATATGCCATTAACCTTAGTAACATTTTGTGAAAATTGATAAGAAGACAATGAAAACTGGAAAACTTGTTTGATTTCTAACAAGCAGAAGCTGTCTCCCCAGGCAGAGGATTAAGTTGATAAAGTCACTTGACTTTGAGTAAGAATTTGAAACAGTTCAGAATATAACGGGAAATTTCAAGTAAGAAAGTTGACAAAAATATGTATTTGTATTCATTATGACATCTTTATTGCTGCTTAGCATTTATCAGCTGGTGTCGCTAATCATATTCTAATCATATAATAATAATGTTAGCAGTATTACCTGCACATATTTGAATGCTGCAAATTTTAATGTTTTTTTATATCAGCACTGCATCAATTAGAAAAAATCTGTGATGAGATTCAGTTTGTGTTCCTCTGTGTAAGCACACATCAGCTTCTTAGTTTAAGTGTCTTGCCCAATTTAATTAGTAATTAAATTTAAAGTAATTACATGTATGTAATTAATAACATCGAATGTACAACATCATCCAATAGAATTCTTCCCTCTCCTTAACACTAACATTTAAAAGGCATTCTTTTAATTTCAGATCAAAAACAGTTCAGAACAATCAGTGTATGTCACTGTTATCATGCTTTCACTATGCACATTTAATTCAGATATTATTCCTGGTAATTGCTAGCAAAAATCTGAGTATGACTGTGAACTGAATATTTGAGAAGGTTTCCCTTTCCTCTGAGGAATATCTGGTTAGAACAACTAGCTTCTTGAATGAATGAATAAATAAATAAATAAATAATATGTGGAAATGCAAAGTAAGAGTGGTCAAAAATAATTAAATCAATTTTGGGGAATTATTAGATGACAGAGCATACTGCAAAGATGTTAGTCATCAGCAGATGGTTCAGTGTCATGGAAGTTTAGTGTTTTTTGAAGCACATCTGATTTAAAAGGAGGCAAGCTACATTGCCTTCAGTACTTTTGTTCAATGCTGAATCCAAACTACTGATGCACACAGTCACACTAAAGTCTGAATCAACTACGAACATTTTCAAAGTACTGGTTCAACAATCTTCGTTTCATGGCTGAAACAATTCTGAGTAATTTTGCTATTCAATATGTACAAAAATCAAATACTATGTATATATGATAAAGAATGATTTCATAATGTGCTACAGAATTACAGAAATTCTAGTCCATATGAAATAGCCTATTTTGTTATTGAGGATGAGAATCACCATTAAAAAAAGCAAATATTTCCTATTGTGTTGCCTGATGAACTTTTTGCTATTTTGTTTCCCTTTGTTTCCCTCTATGTTTTGTTGTCGTCTAATTTTTTAATGTCTCAACCTTTTCTGCAGGTACCAGTGGAAACCAGTGTTCCAGTGGAGCAATCTTTGCTGCCTCTTACTGCAGTATTCACATGGGCCTAAGCATATGTACCCAAATATTCCTTTTCTGGGTCAACACCTAAGGGAGAAATAAAGGTCAGGATGAAAGAGATTAATGAGGATTCGCTACACCACAGGAATCGAAACAAACCAGGCTTAATTGGGACCTAAATTAACTGTCCTTGCATGTTTTAACTCACCTTTCAACTGGAAAAGGTTAAGAGGTGCAAGAGATCAAGAAAGTAGGTAACCAGAAAATGAATAAAAAGACACAAGTGTCCAAGTGATCAAATGCCATGGGACAGTGCTCAGTGTTTGACTTTAATTGGAGCAACTGTGATAATAGAGAGGAATTTGCCTTTTCCCAGTCAGTCAGGTTGGATTGATGTATGCATAGTGTCTGGTGTTACATAGAAAAGATTGCAACAAATCTTGGATTCTATCAAGTTCATGTAAAGCTTTTGAACTATTTGTTACTGTGAAGCTCTGTAGTGTAAATCGTCTCTTCCAAACATCCTGAAGTGAGTCAATACAACATACAGAGATACTGCATCAGGCCTGTGGCATGTAAAAGTAAGATTTAACACACTTAGCTTTAGTGATGCTGAGGTATTGGGCAACATCCTACAGGAACAGAAATGAATATAAACGTTATGGAAAATCTAACAACAGGTTGTACAAAGTCACTTCCAAAACAAATACATGCAATATAAAAACACCATATGGCAAAGCTCTTTTTACAAACCAAGGACATCCACATGAATTTACAACAAATAAACTTATGAAAAAGAAATCAACATATCTCCCTGCAGAGGGCTTTTTACACTGAAGGCCAAGAGGAAGGATGGGATTTTTATCAGTCCTTCACATGCCCTTAAAAATGCAAATATTCAAGACATGCCAAATCCTACTGAAAAGCCAGTGTATGGCTCTGCATTGCTAAGGAAGCTGTTGCATTGCCTCCTACGGTACTGACCAAAAACCAGGCCAGAACCAAATGACTGCACGCACACAACAATATGATGAACAGCAAAATGGCGTTTATTACACATGAACTCTAGCTTATATAACCTATGTGCTTCGTCTATGCCCCTAAGGGCACGTGCCACACATCAATCATAGAGCAGGGAGAGGGCCTATCACGTCACATCCTGTGGGGGGGTCTCGCAGTTGCTGACTACAGGAAGCCTACTGCACTGAACAAGAATGTTAACTTTTATTTATATATTTATTTATTCTGCAACTTCAGTAGCTGTCTGTTATTGTATATCAGATAACTGCTTAAATATGGGAGTGGGTCATCAGAGAGATGGCACAAGTGCTGCTGCAGTATGAAAGCACATGGATTTCCCTTGCTGCTCTTATGGTCTTTAAATAAAAATAATAACCATAAGAAGGGTAGCCAAAGCCTATGATAAGCATATCCTCCAAGAACCTTGAAAGTGCACCAGAACTGACACAAATTTGATGCCTAAAATACACGCTGGTGCACCAGAACTGACACAAATTTGATGCCTAAAATACACGCTGTTTTCTAATTAATATGTTCCTTATTTTATCTCACATTTTGGACTTGAGCAAGAATGCTTTCTAATCTAATAAGGAATTATAAAAAGCTTGAAGGCACAGGAATTCCTTGAGCACTAATTATTATTCAGTATCGTTCTAGGAAGTTCCAACGATGATTAGAACAAATGCTAGCTCAGATTAAGTCAGCTCTAGGAAACTACATTTATTATGAGGAATCCTATAAGTCATAGTGATGTACTTCAGACGTTTCAAAATGTAGCCTTTTCTGGGGTATGTACTCCTTAGAACAGTTCCCTATTTTATGATCAGGTACTTAAGCCTTCACTGTATTAACACATTGTTTTTAGTTTTGACTTGTCTAGATTGTGATGATCTTAATAAGATCTGACAACCATGAAGAATGCTCCTTTCAGAAGCATGTGTTTTCCAGACCAGATTTTCAAAATATCTGCAAAGTATAACAAGTATAACATAACGAGTTTGAGGAATAATGAGGTTGGAGTGTATTTTCTAGCAAATAATAAAGTTACATTTGGGATATGTTTATTGGTGAAAGGGAAAATGTCATTCTTTGTGGGCACTGACCAGTGATCATGAACCAAGCTGAACAGAATGAGACACAAAATAAATCTGTATTACTAAATACTGTTCCTTCCTTGCAAAGTAGGATCATTTCAAGGAGAGATGGGCATATTTTTGTTGCCTGATTTTGTACCTCCTCAATATCATAAATTTACAAATCAAGATCAAATTCCTTATTCTGCGTTATTATTGCAATGGAAAAAGAAAACAAGAAAATAAGGAAATAAAATAAAATAGAAACAGTACAGATAGAAAATAAAATGAAGATGGAAAAGAAGTACTTTTTATGATCTAAAACTTTAACAAGTTATTTTACACTGCTAGTTCCCTAGCATTAATTGCAGGGATATCCTTTGACTTTGCTGTTCCATATTCAGTATTTCAAAAATGAACTGAAATGTAATTTATGTAATGATATATTTGTGCTTCAGAGAGTTTCATTATTTGAATGAATTCCAATTCATTGGATTCAAATTTATTTCCAATAACGTTTGTTGCTATAAAAATTGCCACTTTCCCTTACTAACCTTAGAAGTGTTTTTAAAGAGGTAATGGTATATTCTATTTGTATACTCCCTGTTTACAGTATGTCAAGACCCAGGGGAAAAACCACCAGGAAGAAATATCTCAGACTTTCAGTGTGTGATAGCATCAGGGAATCACACCCAAAGTCCAAATCCACTGTTTACAATCATTTGGTGTGTACTATGAATTCAAGGTAAGAAAAAGTAAATTTTTCAACTCCTGCTTCTTCATCACTTTCCAGTTCTCCATTTGTTGATCTAACAATATAACCCTTGTTAGTTTAAAAGAGGTAACTCTTTTAATACCACAGAAGAACTAGTTGTGGAGGTGTTGTGATAAACCATAGGACACAGAGAAGATCATTCTCAGTTTAGTGTTGTTGTCCTTATTTCAATAAGGAATATGCTTATTTTTGTTTATCAGAAACTTGTATGATGCACTTATTTGCATTTTTGATGAACACAGAGTTGATAACACACTGATGTTTTAGTTTAGCTGAGCAGTGCTGCACAGATCCAAGAACTTTTCTGTTTCTCGTGCTGCCCTGCCAACAAGGAGCTAAGGATGTACAAAGAGCTGGGAGGGAACAAAATCAGGACATTTGACCTAAACAGGCCAGAGGGATATTCCATGCCATATAAAACTGCGCTGAGAAATGGAGAGCTGGCCAGGACAGGGGGCTGCTGCTGCCTCCTGAGGACTTTTACTATTACTGCTATCATCCTTTTCTGTACAATTAAACTGTCTTTATCTCAACTCATGAATTTTACCTTTTTCTCATTCTCTCCCCTATTCCAATGGGAAAGGGAGATGAATGAATGTCTGTGGTGCTGAGCTACCTGCTGGATTAAACCACAACAGTTGTTCATTTTTATGTATGTTCAAAACTTTCCCTACAGTTTTCATCACAGAAGGTGGTGATGCCCTGTGTGTCATGTTTGTTTTTATCTTTTATTATTTACAGGCCAGTTCTTCCTGGGGTCTGGAGCACAAGTCTTATGAGAAGCGGCTGAGGGAGCTGGGATTGTTCAGTCCAGAGAAGAGGAGGCTCAGGGGAGAACTCATCGCACTCTACAACCTCCTGAAGGGAGGCTGTGGTGAAGAGGGATTTGGCCTCTTCTCCCAGGCAATGAGCAGGCCACGGGGCAATGGCCGCAAGTTGTATCAGAGGAGGTTTAGGTTGGACATAAGGAAGAACTTCTTCTCTCAGAGAGTGGTCAGGCACTGGAATGGCTGCCCAGAGAGGTGGTGGAGTCGCTGTCCCTGGCAGTGTTCAAGAGGTGTCTGGATGACGTGCTGTGTGATGTGGTTTAGTGCTTGTGGTGGCAATGGTGATGAGGAGATGGTTGGACTGGATGATCTTATAGGTCGTTTCCAACCTTGTGTTTCTATGATTATATTATTTTTGATGACTGAAATATAGCTATTTTTGATATCATTAAATTATCACATTTTTCCTTTGCTGTCAAAAAGAAGACAATGAATATACATGTTACACAGTAATCTGATAGTCATCCCTAATAAGAATGAAGAAGATATTCTTAACTCTTACATTTTCTTTCCAAGCGCAGAAAGCCACAACAAACTGTAAATGAACATGGATTGCTTGAAGCTAACTAGAATATCTAGAATTTCCTTTCTGTTGCTTGCTTTTGGGGTACACTGATTCATATTCTGACTTTCTCAGTACCATTTACTAGAAGATACATTACAAATTTTATCTTGGAAATCTCCAACTTTTTCCCTTTCATCATCATCATCATCATCATCATCATCATCATACAGCCAAACAGGATGGGCATTCTTGGCTGTGAGAGCACTCATTCAGAAGTTCCAAGTTCAAAGGCCCCTAAGACACCCCAAGATTCTCTTGAACATCCATTTATGCCTGCTAAATTTGCAGGGTTAGCCCTCAACAAGTTACTTATCAACAAGTTCATTGTCAGCGTGTTCATTGTCAATAAGTTCACCACAACAACCTCACAGTCAATATTCTGCAGTAAACAACTCTGCTTCAGCAGGGGAGTTTTACCCATCCTGTGTCCACGGGGCTCCCTCCTCTGACCACATCTTCAGCTTTAAGCATGTTGTCATGGCAATGGTTTTATCTTGCAAGTGTTAGAGACAATTCCAGGCATACCAGAGATAAAGTGCTTTTCATTGGTCTGGTACACATGCCAAAATGCCAGCTTGTATGAGAAAATGAAGCTGAGATCCACAGATCCAAAACATAAAAAGAAATGGTAATTAAAAGATATCCAGGAAGAAATTATACAGCCACACGACTCTTTGCAAGGAAAGACTCACTGATAATGAAATGTAGCTCCTTAAATTGTTTCCCTTGTTTATAAATGAAAACAGGCTTTTAGAGTCCTCTCAACAAGAACACGCAAGACTGTTTTTATTGTGGTGAATGTACCTGAATACAGTTTCTGACCATGCTTATCTTGCTCTTTTTTGCACTGAAAACTGCCTCAGTGCCAATTTCAGTGTCTGGTTACTCTGAATACCTCTGAGGAGACTCAGACAGCAATCTTGAACTTATCTCTAGGAAAAGCCAGTGCTTTATTTCTCAGATTTTTCCAGTGCCACCTGAATTCCCTTCAGCAGTGGTGATAACAGAAAAAAAATGTTTTGGAAGCCTGGATCTCCTCCAAAAAACTCAGTACAGTACTACAGGACCATGTGGTGAAGGTTTGCTCTACTGTGATGTATTTTAATCCTGTTATGAAGAAGACACAATTGTTTATGTCATATCATTTAAAAGTAAAACAGAAAACTCCATTCATGTTTAAGCATTAGAAAACAGACATACTTCTCGCTACTTACTAAACTGTGAGGAAAGAGAATTTAACTTTGGAAAAAATACATTTATAAATTTGTGTGTAAATGTACTTCAGAAAGAAGGAATTGTTCAAGTAAATAAGAGCAGACAAAGTTAGAACTGAAATAACAAACATCTCTGTAACTAATAAATGTTGGGGAAAAACAAAGATACAAACAAAACAATAACAACAAAACAGAACAAAACAAAAGCTAAAAGGAAACTATTCCTTCATGACTGAAAGAGGAAACTATGAATATAAATAGATAGGAACATTTAGGGGAAACCAGATATACATTCACATCAGACCACTATCTGGCTGAACTTCTCTCATCTCCTCCTGTACATATCTATCAGTACACAAATGCACTTTGTGTTTAGCATCTCTTGCTCTTTTAAGAAATAGATTGATAAATAAAGAAGTATTTCTATGTCTCCTGAAACAAGATTCTTTAAATATTGGATAACCATTCACAGGCACAGCAAACACATGCAGAAAGACATTCCACTGCGCAACAAGTGCACTGTGAAATGCACCCATACTGTGCTTAGATGTATTTTTCCTATCAATTTTCAATCTATTAGTGAAGAACATTTTGTTATGTTTATATGTCTTTATTGAAAACCATTAGTTAACTTTTCTTATTGAACTCTCAGAAAAATTGATTGCAACACTAAGTGATGGCACATACCTTCCATAATGTACCTTGGCTGTCCCTTTCTAAGAAATGTTTTAGCACAGTTCACATGGAGAAACAGCACAGGGTCTCATCCCTGAAGTAACAGAAAGCTCTTTTTCTAAACTGAGCAAAAGTACTTGCTGAACAAGAACAATCAGGTTTCTGAAATTTAGCACATACAATAAAAAGTCATATACTTTGCATTAATGAAAGAAAGAAATTTAGAGTTCTCCTTTTTCTTTTTTCTTTTTTTTTTCCCCTTGGTATTGCCTGCAGGGGAGTAAATAGTGCTCAAATTGTAACCGAAGAAGTGTAGTCAGAAGGGAAAAAATACTGATAGACATCGGAGAAAAGGGTGTCATTTGTTTTGAACGTGTTTGTTACACCAATAGCACTTTGCTAGTGGCAGCTCAAGTAATTTGCTTAATCATCTAAGTGCTAATGATAATTCCTACACACATACACAAAGAATACATTATCTTTATACCAATATCATGTGTGTGTATGCAAAATCTCTTTCTTTATCAAAAACTAATGGTGTTAAAGAGGTTCCTCATTAAAAATTATGAATATTCACAGTTCCTTTTTCATAGAATGGAAATAATCTTCTTTATTCTTCAGTGATAATTGACCAGCGGTGTGAAGAAAATAAAAGTTTATATTCCTTGCACCATTAAATGGATAAATACATAAAGACACAAGGAAAATTACTAGTCAGATTGTTAAAAGGATATAACAAATCTGTAGCAGTTTGAGAAGGGACATGCATACTCATCGGCATTTTAGCACTTGAATATCTCTCGTGATCACAACAGCTCATAAGGTAACTCCATGTCCATCTGCATGTGAGCAGGAGCAGAAGTGCCCATTTCCATGCACCCGCCTGTCTGCTGTGTCCCCACTGGATGTGCACCTACACCCTGAACTGGGCAAGTAGAGAAATACATATCAATCCAGAAAGTACATTTTATTTTGTAGGAAAAAAAGCTGCACAGTCTTTGGCAGTTGAAACCCTATTTTCTTCTTTAGGTTGTGAAGGCAACTTCTCACTACATTTTGGTAGTGGCCTTAGAGTCTGGAGCTTTGTTTTTATAGCAGCCAAAGTAGAATCAGAGGAACGCCTTGCTATGTACATGTTTTGATCTCTGCCCTTGTGTTTCCTAACTCTCTTGGATATTCTAGCTGAACTGCTGCTACAGACTATAGATAGGGCACTCAGAAATTAATCGGTTTTTCACTCTCACCATGAAAACCTGGTGCAGCAGCTAACTCCTCAGCATTTTGGACGTCCTGGGCAAATTCTATCACTTCAGTGGTTTGAAAATCAGAAAAAAAAGCACTTAGATTAAGTCTAATTAAAAGGCAGATATTTTATGTCTCGAGTCTATTTACGTCAGCAATTTACATCAGATCAACAAATTTATCTCTGTGGGCTTTTTTTAGAGCCAGTAAGTTGAGATAAAATGGTTAAAATGCACATGTGATAGCTGCTGGATTTTTCTTCCACTATGAGTTACACAAATAATCATTATTGCTATGGAACAATCCATCCTTTTCATTCACAGGAAAATGATTAAACTGGTTTTCAGTGAGGTTTGGATCAGAAACTCTATCAGCGTGTACTCCCATAGCTTTAAACAGAAGATTCATAATATCTGGGAGCCCCTATCAAGTAATGAACAATTTGTGGAAGGTATGAGTCAGCTTTCCAGCTCATTCAGCACCTCTTCCATCTCCAGCCAAGAACTCCTTACTATTTCAATTAAAAAACATAAATCATTTTATGTCATTTTTTGTGTCATAAATCATTTTATCATTTTTTTTATGTATAATTTTTGGAGATTAGAGTACCGACTATAAATAAAATAATTAGAGGAAAATAATTATGTAATTTATGATGTGTTCATTTCTTAATGGGTTCTTTATCATGAAATCTAGAACAAATCCAAATTTGTAAGTTCAGAAATTGATACATTTGCTATTAACAAATTGCTTGAATAGTGACATTGAAAGTTCCTGAATTTTCAAGACTTCCTGCAACACAATTTTTTTTTTTTTAGTTTTACACCTTCATCTGAGACAGATCTTTGTGTTCCACCATTCAAAAAGAACATGTAATTAATTAATACTTAACACAGCTCCCATACTTTCAGTGTTTATCAAGGCTTATCAGTATTTTCTGCCAATTCATTTCTGGTCAATTTACAAAAATGTTGTGTATTTATTGTGTGATGAGAACTTGGATATCTGAGTTTGTTTCCATGTTGGTGTGATTGATGATGTTGATCTTAGACAGAGAAAGGAACACACACCATCTATGATATCTTTGGAGAGAGTGGGAAATAACAATTGGGAATGCTTGTGCTGTCACCAGCTTGTCTGGCTCTTTTCAACTATTTCCTTTCACTACAAAGAAGGAAGTCTTGGATTTGAAACACTGAAAATTAAACCATGCCTCAGAAAGAAAAATTGCTCATTGTTTTGATTCTAGTTATCAATATTTTCAAAAGTCTTAATTTTAGGCAATTCTTTTATCTTACTGTTAACACATACACACACCATATATATCATGGCAATAGTTTAATATTATTTATAATAGTTTGTTATTAGTTTATTTAACTTAAAAAAAAAATAAAGGACGCGCGACAGCACAAGGGGGCGGAAGAAATGGAAGGCAGGTGAAATATTTTATGGATGACAAATAGAATGTGATTCCTTTCCTGAAGATCAACATACAATTTTACAGCATCACGTATTATGAAATAAAAGGGAATTTGTGCAGTCAGGAGATTTTGCTAGAAGTCACAACAGTTTTTTTTTCAACAAAGTAACCAATTAATTGCTCATGCAATTATACTGCTTACTGCTCAGTTCATGAAATCAAACTATATTTATTTAACTTTAATAGATTTTAATTAACAAAATATCTACTGTCAGTACCTAAGAAATTTCTCAACCCTGGATGATACGTAGACATACACATGCTCTTTCTCCAAGCTTAAAAACAACAACAGAAAAAAGAAATATTTAATCAATACTGTCCTTTCAGTTGACATTTTTACCATCATTATTGAATCTTTACCCCACTGGAAATTATTTATTCAATATTTTTTTCGATAATGCCCTTATAATGTACTTAACATCCTTAAATATTTGGCTAGTTCAAAACAGTCCACACATGCAGTCCACAAACGTGAGGTTTTGCTTATGCAGGCATTATTCACCAGATTAAAAGCCAAACAGTGCATTTGGGTATTGTTTTGAGAATTCTTTCAAGAAAATTCTAGTCCAGAAATCTACTCCAGCATCTATGACTCTACCTGAGGGCTAAAGAAGAAGTATTTAACTTGCATTCAGCAGTACTTAATTCTTTTTATCAATACATTCAGTGAAATTAAAAGTTCCATAATCAAATATTCCATCAATAGTCTCAGTAGGCATATGCATTATGACCAGAAAAGTTGGACCTGCTATTGAAATATTTTCATTATTTTAAATTTCCACAAGATAAAGCAAAATGAAATGTTGTAGCTAACTCAAGTTACATTGATGTATATAGATTTTTATCACTGTATTCCAAAAATATAACTGTCCTTTTTTGCTCACTGAATTCAAGATTTCGTGAGTATCTGAAGTTCACATGCAGAACATCTCTGCAATGCTGTGCCATTAAACTGGTCTCTATATGGAAGATGTGATAAAAACATATTCAGTGTGCATTTGTATACTATACCATGGTGCTCCAGAAGAAATTTTTGTTAATGCATTGAATGTCAAAACATGTCAAAACTTGATCCTACCAAACTCAATGCTGAATACCCTTAAATTGTACTGCGGAAGTCTGAAGGAATGACTTCTAAATGAAGTTTGTACTTGTTTATATTAAATAGAAAATGCTGTCCAATAGGATCAGTTTAGGAGTTGGGAAATGGGGATTACACCTCCATGGGGCCTGAAATAGTTTTATATTCAGAATCAAGGGCTGGATGAATTCCTGCATGTTGATTTCCCATGAATCAGAAAGCAAAACTGCGACACACAGCCTCAATTGAGGAGATGCAGTGCTACCCCCAGACCTTGCCTGCAAATGAATTCCCAGTGTATCATGGACAAATGAATGTACCTATTCATAGCTAGTTCACATTCACATCTACGTGACTTTGCACCAAGCAGATATAAATCTTAAGGATGATCCATCATTTTCCAGGCTTTCATAGTCCTTTGCAACAGGTCTGCCTCCCAGGTTTGACAATCTGGTCATTTATGTGAGACAGTGCTAATTTCAATGGATGTATTATAAATTCATGCTGAATTACAATTATTCCATTGAAAAATGATAAAAGAGAATTTTCAGTAACCTTTACTACTGTTCAGCTGCTATTTCAGAAATATTTCACTTCAAATGTTCAACATTTAATTCGTATCATCATATTCCAGCAATGCATTCAGTGGTTCTTGTATTGACACAGCATCAGCATATCAAGCTCCAATACCAGATGGACCTTATCTTGAATACAAACTATCTTTCTTCCTCAGAGTAACAGGCAACTAAGTTTGATTAAACTGCATGCTTCAGAAAAAGTAATATTTTTATAATGTTTCAGAATCAATGTTAAGAAAAAAAGAAAGAAAAAAAAAAACTTTTGGAATATTATTTTTGAAAATTTCCTCTCCTGTGGAGGGGAGAAGCTCTTAGAGCCTCTTCGGTGTTAGCACATGCAGATAATGTGTTAAAGAGCAAATATCTGATCTTGATTTGTGAAGAAATCTAGTATATTTTAAACAATGTGGCATGTACCTTGGAGAACTGAAGCAGGAGACTTCCTTGATCACAAATCTTTCAGCAGTGAGAGCTGCCTACCAAAATGTGTTACACAAAGGAAGGCACATCGTCAGAGAGAGGACACTTAAATAATTAAAACAGTTGAGGCAGTTGAGAAATGAGTTCTGTTTCCATTTGACACTTATTTTTAATCATTGGACATTTGAAAGAAAAAATGTTGAAAAGCAGAAAGGATAAGAATTTACAAAAATTGTCATTGGTAAGGAGATATTAGATTTATGAATGGTTCTCATAAACATACAATTGGGAACTACTACAAGGTGATGAAATCAGTATTCTAGACTCTCAGAATGGATGATACTATCATCTGATCATGGTAAAAATATTTGACAACATGCATGTGAACAGAATTTTGTAGAGACTGTCATGCTATGTTTTACTGTTATATGCTTTTGAAAAAATAACCAACATCAATATTAGACTGTAATTATCAGCAATATTTGAGGAAGTCAAGAAATATTATGTTTCAGTGTTTAGCAAGGCAGTAATATCCAGGCTGATACAGGCTAGATCTGGTGCATCAGCTAATGCTCCAAATTGGATTGAACATATATACAACATTATTATTTGCTTGTTCACCCACCTAGTCTTAATAACTCAATGAGAGTGTGAGATACTTGGTTAGAGCTGTTTTAGCCATCTGCACATCATAGCATTGAGGTACCATATGAATAGACTTGAAATGTAAAAAAAAAAAAAAAAAAAAAAAAAAAAAACAAATTTTTATCATATGATTTTAAGGTTATTTTATTGTGAAGATGTAGAGACGAATAGACGCTCTTGATGAAGGGAATAGAACTTTTTTTTTTTTTTTTTTAAATAATTCTTCCTCCCTAAGGAACAGAACATCCTATAATTGAAAATGGGAGAAAAAGATGTGGCATAAGAATAGGTCTAGCATCAATTTGGGAAGCTGCAGCACAACCATGTTGTTAGAATAATTCCTTTCTGTTGTTCTCAAAGAAAACAACTGCTTATTTTTATCTAGAGCATGTAGAAAATAAAGTAAAGCCACCAAGAATGCCACAAGGTAACTTATTATTTTTAGTTATCTAATTTTAGTTGTTTGGACCCCTGCATAAGATTTTATGTCCTGCAGGACAGAAAATTCTGTACTGTAGCCTTGTATTGTTCTGTTACAAGTAAGAAAGTCTCATGAAAACCACTGCAACTTGCACTGGCAGTTCCTATCCTGAAACATGTTAAGTACATAATGAATACAAATATACATACTATCTGTGTAATATTGCTTTTTCATGCAAGTTTTCCCCAGTTGTTGTAATTCATACTGTTACTCGTTTCTATAGAAGCTTCTTTGACCTGAATTCCTCGTTTTCATCTTTTAAGGTCCTTCCTGTATTTCCCATGGAACTAATATAAAAACAGAAAATACATGAATAAGATGATAAAAGGTGAGATCTGATTTACAAACTAGAAGGACTCCTGGCTCTGATATTTTATTTGGAAAATACGGATAGTGAAATTCTTTGGTAACAAAGGTGCCACATGATTTCATACCAATTTTATAATGCAGAGAATTAATCTTGTCTGGTAATTACTGCCTAGGAGTTGGAGCCAGGGGTTATTTTTTCATTTGTTTGTTTTTATCTGCCATCACTGACTGTTACATTAAGATAAGTAGTTTAATATGTGGACTGTTTCTTTATGTAAAAAATTACCATGTTTTACAGCAGTGTGGCACATCATAAGCATTGTCTCCAGCATCCTGTGTATACCTAATCTAACTGATAATGTAGAAAGGAGAAGAACTAATATGATGCACTTAAGAATTAATTAGTATATTCAGCTGGTTACACAAGCCAGAGCAGTACCTCTGTAAACAGTTTCTCCATTCCTTCAGGACCTGAACAAGTGGTATTATTCTTTCTTCTTTCAGCTATACTTTTGAATAATAGTGCATATTACAATGTTAATGTTTATAAATGAAAATAAAGCTTCCGTTGAATATCTCAAACGCTTCCAGAATTGTCTGAGTATTTCTACTGACCTTTAAACTTCAAATATTGCATCCTCAAGACTGCAAATCATGTTATCCTTTCTTAAAAAAAAAAGAAAAAAAAGAAAAAAAAGAAAAAAAAAAAAGAAAAAAGAAAAAAAACAAACAAAAAACACATTTGCAGTATAGTTACCAGGTAGAATAGTCACTTCCTCAGTCATTGACACAAATGACATTTTAATATTGTCTCCTAGCTGATACTTCAAATCCTAGAATGTTTTCAAGCGTGCAACAATACAACATACTACAGAAGAGATGAGGCTCTGTCTCCATATTTAATAAGGTGATTACTTTTTTTTAATGTCTCATTTAAATTTTAAATCTTTCAGCATTTTTTCTCACTGAAAATGGGAAATGGAAGAGAGAATGATACTGATTAAAAAATTAAAGTTAAAATGGCATATTTTTTAATAAGATACCTTAGAAAAATTGCATTTAGAGTAAGGTTATTAAAGCAAAGTACCAAGCAAAAATTCTTTAAAATATGTAACATTTTGTTCTCTCCTATCACTCACTTAACAAATGCCTTAATGCACTAATTGCCCCCTAATTTGTCGTAGACTGAATTGCAGGAAATCAGTGCTGTCCTGTGTCCTACAACAGCTAATCCATTAAGTGGAACAGTAGGATGTGAGGGCATCAGGAGCCTCTGCAAGAAGTGATCTGTAACTTGCAAAGGAAGGTGGGAAGGTGACTGGGCAGAGGTAAGTCCTAATCAAGTTACAAATGCCTGTTGCACTCATCTTCACGGAAATACATTTATGGTGCTGCTGAGCTGTAATAGACATCTATGCCATCAAAGCTGGAAAAATAGGCTTCCCTTTCCCTCATGCTGCTATGTATGTTGACTGCAGACCCGGAGCTAGACCTTAGCACAGAGGCAGCTTATCACACACACAGAATCACACAGAATCACCCGGGTTGGAAGGGACCTCAAGGATCATGTAGTTCCAACCCCCCTGCCTAGCAGGGCCACCAAACATACACATTTAGATCAGGATCAGCTTATTTACTGGTTTGATAAATTAATCTGTGATGACTCTTTGCTATGCATTCCAGACTAAAGCTGTTGTCTTTTCTTTGCAGGTGGTGTTTACAATGTCCCTGTCTTCTACCCAACTATTTGATTTCCTAGAAATTGTAGGAAATTAACTAACCCTGGGATCTACACTGGATTTTTGATGGTGGATGGAGGGTTTAGAAATTGTTAAGGGCACAACCATATATATTGTCAACATGATTGTACAGTATTTCTGTAGGAAATCAATTTCAAGCTAGAAATAAGTATGGAGTGCAAATTGTTATGGTAAATGATAAAACACCCTTAATTCTTTGTTGCACAGGCTCATGGGGATCATGGTAGAAGACAACTGTGCAGAAATACTCCTACTTGATTGTAGAAAGATGGTTTTGTTATGCATAAATAACAGCACCCCTGCTATCTCCACAGGTTTCTGTATATTTGATATCTATTATACAATGGCCATATTGAATAGATATGTAGATAAAATTTTCTTTAAAAAAAAATTAGAATTTACAACAACCACTTTTTCTGCTGATGTCAGAAGAAAGAACTGCAACCTAGAAAATAGCAAATCCTTACTGTGGGCCACAGACTTCATGTCTTCCTTCCTCTGATACCTGTGAAGCAAAAAAGAGGAAAGGACAAGAGAAAGTGAAGATTCTTAACTGAACAGGATGTTTAAATCACAATTCAATTTTCAGAAAATTGCTGAAAAAAAGTTCTCATTTTTTACTTTAAAAAAAAAAAAGTATATTGGTGTGCATATATTTAATTAAATTAAATAAGTTGTATCATAATTTTGGTTTGGTAATCTTGAAAGATTCAAACGTTTCCTTTTCAGCAGTACACTCACTTAGTATATGAATATATCTTATTTTCTTTTTCTATTAGTATATCATATTTTCTAGACCCCTCGGTCACTTCCAAAATTCAGTAGTTAAGATTAGTTAGAAAAGAAAATGTAATAAATAGACTTCAAAGTGAGAGTTTCTGACTAAAACAATGAAGTAACATGACATTCTTTAAAAACATTTAAAAATATTTAATTTAATTTAAAAAAAATAGAAAAAAAAAGAAAACTGCATTATAAGTGGAACTGCGCTGTCAAATCATGTTCTTCCATGACAGTGAATTTTAAACAGAATAATAGGAGCTAATTTTGAATATGAATGAGCATTACGCATATGATAGGAGAATTCACTGTTCTGATAAATAACTCATTTTAAAAAGTCTTCAGTTCGGACACTGAGTTTCTAAATAAAATGAAGGCAGATTTGGAAGAGTTCAGAGAAGCATAAGAATATGAGATATAACCCTTGAGAGTTCACCATAAGGAGTAGCCTTTGCAGACTAGAAAAGAGCAGCCTAAGATAATTTTTCTTGAAATACATGAAACATTGTGAGATAGAGACTGCTAAGCATTTGTTCTCCTCATTCACTGAAGAGATGATATCAGAAAATTATGTTAGATATTAGGACACTTTGGGAAATACTCTCATTAGGGACAGCAACAGAAGTGAAACCTGCAAGCAGAGTATGCAGGGAACAGATCAGATAAACATCTTCCAGAACACACTTAGTACTGAATGAACGAAAATGATCATTTGTCAGTCTTTTTAGCAAACTTTTTCCTTGATTTTGTTAGCTGTCACCACCAAAGCTTCTGCCAAATTCTGTCAAATTCTTTTTCCAGACTCACTTTTCCAAAGTCGTGCTCATAACCACATAATACCAATTAACAAGTAATTATCCTTATTAGCTAATCAGACCGGCTGAGAGAGCTGGGCTTGTTCAGCCTAGAGAAGTGAAGGCTGCAGGGTGACCTCATTGCAGCCTTCCAGTACCTGAAGGGAGCCTACAAACAGGAGGGGAGCCAATTCTTTACAAGTGTAGATAATAGCAGGACAAGGGGAAATGGTTTTTAGTTGAAGGAGGGAAGATTTAGGTTGTATATCAGGGTGAAGTTCTTTACAGAGAGAGTGGTGAGCTGCTGGAACAGGCTGCCCAGAGAGGTTGTGGATGCCCCGTCCCTAGAGGAGTTCAAGGTCTAGTACTAAATGGGGAGGTTGGTGGCCCTGCCTGCAGCAGGGAGGTTGGAGTTTCATGATCCTTGAGGTCACTTCCAACCAGGGCCATTCTGTGATTCTATGATATGCCATTCAGTGATTGATGCAACTTTTCAGTATTTATTTTTAACATCAAGGTTCAAGATATCACTCCTAAAATTTTATAGAGAATAATGTCCTGTTTTCTTTGTATTTATTTGACTACATTTATCTTAATTATTTTGACCAAAAGTATTACCTGATGTTTATTCATTTTTATTTTACTCAGCCTGAAAATATGCTGCAGAATTTCACTTTTGGGAGGAAAATTACATTGCTTTCAGTTGTTCAGTCAATCAACATAATTTATAAAAACAAAGCCACTTCCTACAATAGAAAGCTTCAAAGCACCTTCAGTTCTCACTTCACTTCCAAAATTTGCTGTCTGTACCCCTCCAAAGCAATATTTTGGCTTCAGTGGCTTTCATAGGCTATAAAAATGGAAAGCACTTTGAATTTCTGAACTGAAGGTAATTAGTTCTGTTCTGCAATATAGATAGGCAGATTAATCAGTTTAAATTCTTTTGACACACTGATGCATATCACTATGATCACTCAGCAGAAATCATTATTGAGGCAGAAAAATGAACCATATAAAATAATCATCTTTAAAGCAGAGGAATCAAGTAATGTATTATCAGCGTGGTCAGTGAAGAGTTTGCCACAGCACTTTAGTAGACATTAAACATTGCACTGAAAAAATGCAGAGTAAAACATCACATTAACAGAAGACCAATAGCTCAGCACAAGATCCGGGGAAAAAAAAAAGTAGAAAGGGGAAATTTTGTGATTCTATGAAATGCAAATATTCTTTACATAAGAAGAAATGTAAATATTCTGTACATAAAATAATACCATTGCTATGGGTATTTGCACAAGCTGAAATTTTGTAACAAATCTATTTTGACAGATGCAGCTGCATAAAAGCCAGGTCTGTTAGAGAAAAATATAAAAAGGAGTTTGACAAAAAAGATATTCCAAGCAAAAATTCAACTGTAATCAAGAAGAGATTCAATCTCACCTCTTCTCAAGGAAAGCCTGCATATCAGATGAAAACATATGAAATTCTTTGTTTACCTTCCCAGGGAAAGAAAAAATAAATAAAAGGAAGCAATCTAATTTCTTATAGAAATACATTGTTGTGGCATAATTATCTGTAAAAATGAGTGAAACAAAGCTGCTTCAGTTTTTGCATCTTTCCATAGCATTTCTGAGCCTCTGCAGCAACTGAGGTTAACACTAAAAACCTACCTTCACATCTCCTACATGCATAGGAGGTTTCAGTCTTTGCTGTTGTTTCAAAGCAATGTAGCTATCCACTGTACTTTAGCAATTAGAAATGTTGGTGGAGGTATACTAGAAAGACCCAAATTGAGAAAGTATTGTTATGAATTAGCTATACCCATCACTATGATACAAGAAACAAGTAGAGATGACAATTTTTTAAAAGATTTTTGTCCAGAGTTGGCCTTTAGAAAGGCTGTGCATCTGTGACATGAGAGGAATTTTAAGTTTCCTATGTGATACCTCCTAAAGAGCAAGACTGAGGTAGTGGAAGACCATTTCTTCCAGAAATTTGGAATAGGAATTTGGATAGGAATTCAGAAAAATAAAAAAAGCTGTTTTTTTTTTTGTTTGTTTGTTTGCTTGTTTTTTAATCAATTGAAGGTTTTTGAACCACTGATTGAAGTAATTTTGATGACTCCCGAGCAGTACAACAGAATGGGTGAGGCTGTTTGGCTGTTTAATTGTACTTCATCAACATTTGTTAGCAAGCTACAGTGGCAAGTTATTCCATGAAGGACATCAAAGAATTCCACTCTTTTTTTTTTTGGTGGGACTCAATCCAGCAAGCTAGAAACAAATATAATTATTTCTTCTTTTGTAGAACTTAATTCATTTTACGTGAGTGTTCACATTTTTGTGAGAAAAACAACCTTGGTAAAATCATTTCTCCTCTTTATTAAACACTGTCATCTTTTTCAGTTACATGACATTTAGATGGACTTTTCTTGTGCTGATTCTTTAAGGCCGAGAGTAACAAGCTACATTATTGGGTTTAGCAGAGGAAAACTGATCAAAATTATGTACATACGTAACCACTTCATCTGAGAAAAGACTTTCCTTTGTGTTTGTTTTGTTGAAACTTTTAGGTTCCAATTTCTTTTTTTTTTTTTTATGTGTAAGCAAAAACATAGGAAACTTACCAACTTATCATTCTTCTAATGAATGATAAGTAATCTACAGTCAGTAAAAGAGAGGTTGGGATGGAATACATCACCTTTTTCAGAGGGGGTGGGATAAGAATCTGATACTGATATCATGACACTGTAAAAAATCTTGAGGAAGAGGATATCATGAGATTGATCTAAAATTATAGCACTTCACTTGAAGATTAACCAGTACTAGCCAACAGTAAGAACTGATATCAAAATCCACTAGAAGAAAGTTCTCAATTGCAAGGGTTACTCTAAAACTTCTTATTTTGTTATTTTGGCCCACGATGTCAGAGGCAGATGTTGGTGTTACGGCAGTAAAGGCTGAACCTTCCCACTGATATCCCATTACATGTTGTTGCTGTGTGACAGATGGCAGCAGAGGGGCAGTTTGACAAAATGGCGTCTGACATGGAAGTACAGATGAAGCAAAAGTGTGCCACTGAAATTTCTCCATGCAGAAAAAAAACTTGCACCCACTGATATTTATTGACACTTACTGAAAGTTTATGGAGACCAAACAGTGGGTGTGTGCACAGTGAGGCAGAGGTGGTGTGTTTCAGCAGTGGTGACAGCAGCATGAAAAACGAGCTGTGTTCTGGACAGTCAATGCAGATTTTTATGAGCATGGCATGCAAGCTTTTGTTCACTGCTGGGAAATGCATAGCTAATGGTGGTGACTATGTTGAACAATAGTGTTTTGTAGCTGAGAATTTGCACTATTAAGTAGTGCTATTGTGCTCTCTGTATCAGTTGACCTTTCCACGGAAATAAATAGGAGATATCACATTTGGTGTGACCTTAATAGTGTAAGAAGCCTCTGTGACTAATTGCATTTATTGGTTCAACACATAATATCAGCATTATTATTCTCTTTTTTTTATGTTGTAAAACCGAATTTCAACACTAGCAGTGTGCACTAAGTAAAAAATCCATTTAATTGTCTTATTTAAGGCATCTATTGAGATACACTGTTTTGCAAGAAGCTATTCTTGGTAACTGGCTGTCCTTTCTAATTTTGTTTGAGTACAAAAGTCAGCAACTGATGAATAGTGATGATTCCTAACAATGAGTTGGAGAAACAAAACTCTTTGGATGCCCCAGGCAGGGCTGTCATGAGCAGGATATCAGAACCAGATAACTCAGCAGTTTCCCACATCACCCACACCACTATGGTGTTATACTCCTTCTGTAAGTGAGTACAATAGGCTGGGCAAGTGACCTTGGAAATGTCATCATAATGCTCCCAAGTTTTCCAGCTATCACCATTTCTGGAGGACATCCACTCTGCACAGGATATCCATGTGTGCTGCTGATATTTCGGCAGTTTATGTTCAGTATGCATGGGAATTAATAAGAAATTAGGCTATTTACATCATTAAACAGTTAAACAACTTAGATGAGAATCTGAGATAACTGAAATCTCCACAGAGATGCACAGTTACTACATGGTGAGAAATGTGATCTAATTTTATATTCTAGATCTGAAATGAAAAGCTGAGGAAAATGCAGGAAATTCTTAGGTTTTTTTCTGGATGTTGATTGAAGGTCAATCTTAACTACTAAAATTTTCAGGAAAACTTAACTGATCATGGAAGCAAAGCTTTATCCTTTATCTTCCTGCATTTTACATCCACATTTATGCAATATAATTTATTTTACAGAATGCATATTATTTTCTGCAAAATTGCTTAGTCACAAAAAAATAAAAAAAATCAGCCCAAAATTACAAATAGAAATGAAATCTGTGTTTAATTATACCAAAGTGAGGCTGTTCTTGAAACAACAGTCTCAGTAGAACTTACACAAAAACTTACACAAAACACTTTGTGTTAACTGAATCTTATTTTCTAACCATTTCATTTATGCTTTGGGATTTACAAGACTGCAACCTATTTATTTCTCATTTTACTTCATATAAGCTCGCACAGTTTTTATCAGTGTTATAATCGAAAAGTGGAAGGTAAGCTTTTGTAGGGATTTTTAAAAGATGATACCTTAAAATATTTTCATAGAACAATTAAACAATTAGAACAATTATTTAATTTGCCACATTACTTATGAACCATGATACTTTCATACCGAGGATTTTGATCTATTTTAGCATTCAATCTTCATTACCTTTCATATGGAAAAAATTTGACAAAGATCGGTCCTTTGCTCTTTGTGCACCCATAGTTTTTTATCTTGTCTTAGAACTTTTGGACTATAAAAATAGAAAGAGGAATGTTTTTACCAAGGTAAGCTGTCTTTGAGTGAGTCATGGTAATTTCAAATGTACATTAGTAATTCCTCATTTTCATTGATATACACAAAAGCTCTCTGCTGTACTAGCAGGTATTGAATTTAAATATACTGCCTTGTAATTATCTTATGCCTCATTATATGAACTGTTATTTCTAGTGAACCAACGGGACACCGAAACCTTCATTATTTCTCTATTTCCTTTTCTTAAAAATAACTACTGAAACTGGATTATCCCTATCCTCTGTCTTTCCACATGCATTTCTGAAAATACCTGACAATTTATGAACTATTTAAGACAGCTCCTTCCTGCAGTATAGTAACTTCTCACAGAATTTTTGGAGAAATAAGGCTATTCCTCACTGATGCATAATATATTTCATCAAATATTGTTCATACTGATGCATTTATGTCTATGCTTTGTTTTTACCTTCCTTTGCCATGACACTCCCTTCTCTTTTTAGCTCTTTTTAGCTCTCTCACATGAGTGAGAGAAAATCACAGAAAAATATCTTATTAAGCATTTCAGCTTTCTTCTTAGCATTTGTTATTTGCATTCTTTCCTTGGAAGGATGATATGTTCATCTAGCAGAATATGATTGATTAACTGAGCAGAAGGGATATTTTGTGTGTGTCAGTACTTAGAAATGCCATAGCCTGCATCTATTATGCTGCCAGTCTCTTCTCTCACATGGTTTAATACAAAATGCCAATATTTTTAGGAGCATGCCATCTTTCCTCTAGTTTCATCTTCAGTATTCTGGAAAATTACCTTTATTTCATGCAAATAAGAATGACTTTATAAGCTAAGGGAAAAAGGTATACACATTATTTTGAAAAAATATATAGAACCCTTAAAAATGTCCTACATATTTATGAATTTTTAAAACATTCTATTACTTCTTGTCTGCATGTCCATAAGTGACAGGATCACATTAAAAAGTGTCCTGAAGTGCATATTCAACCAGATTTGGGTTTATGTAGGACCCAGTCTAGGCTATGTCATGAGGAGAAGTTAGAAGCGGTTAGTGGGAATGATAGGAGATTTCCTTTAAAGCAGAATTAGAACTAAAACATGTTCAGTGTATTTAGAGGAACAAAGATACAAAATTGCTTGATGTCACTGTAAGCAGTTGCTCATCGTGGATCATTTGAAAGTAGAAGTTTCTATTCTATCATTCACAGGAATAATACATACATGTCTGGAAATTAACACTGGTTAGGTTTAAGGTAGAAACAACATGCTTGTTTTATCTCTTAATGTAAATGACTTAGACATCAGTTTCATACCTTCTGCACTTCCACCACTTGAAATATTGTTATGAGAATTTTCTTGAAAGATACATCTTTGGGTTTATGACTGAAGGTTCATCACCAAAGGTAGTAAGAAGCACACAGATAAAATGACACCCAGAGCAATCCCAGTAACTCAGGCTGTCACAGGAAGATACCAGACCCACAGAACAGGGACAATACCCATTATTCTAAGCTAAAAGTTCTTACAGATGAATCTCTTACTTCCTATAGGCCTATAGATACGTTAAGTTTGGTTAAGAGCTGTCACCAGAAAACTACAGCTTGAAAAGTTAGAAAATTGCCATGTTGTCTTTTAGGGTGTGTGAAGACAATGTTCTTATTAATGCCTTCATTCTAGCCTGGGCTTTGTGCCACAGACTTCAGTAGATACCAAGAAAAAGCGGTCAGAAAGGAAGATGGGAATTCAGATACATAAATAAGAGCTTCTAAGGGAGTTCAGCATGATATGGTCTGATGATCTCTCCCTCCTTCCCTCATCCTTTTTCTCTTTCCTGCTTGTCTCTCTCTCTTAGCAATGACCTACTAATTAATGGATGAGAGAACTTTGTCTTGTACTTCTCATTTTCTGCAGTTTTCTGCATAGCTGATTGTTATCTAAAGGTAATTTACATACTTTATATACAGACTGGTTATGAATACAGTTCTTAAGAAGGGCGCAAAATATTTTTATTTCTAAACTGACCATGAGCATATTGAAGACTTAAAAAAAAAACAAAAAACAAAAAAAAAAACCAGTGCTAACATTTTTTTCTATAATCTAGTGAAATGAACAAAAATGTTACACATTAGTCAAGGACAATAAATAGTTTTCAGGACTTGGAATGTTTAGTTTATAAAAATGAATGCAAGGCTATGCAGTTAAAAAGAAACAAACAAACAAGAACAAGAAGAAAAAACTGTGAAAAGGAGATATTTTAATTAAAACTTTGTTTTTATCCTAAAAATACTTAGAATATTTTGTTTCATTTAAGTCCAATGTTCATTTTTAATTGGAAGTATATTGACAAAATCATATAAACATTCGGTCCCACCAAGTAGTCCCATACTGCTCAATGCTTATTATTTTAAGACTTTCTTTACTTACTTTTATAATTTGTATTATAAACTGAAAGTCAGAGAAACCAACTAAATTTATTTTATATTAATCATCATGAAGGAAAAAGCTATGGACCAATAGATAGCTGATAGACATACTAGCTAAGACAGAATAATACAATTAGAAAAGTGGAAATTAAAAAATTATCAAACATGTAACTTTTATTTTCCAATCCTCTATGAAGAATATTGACTTGACAAACTGGGCAGTGAGGAAGAGCTCTGTGTATTGGCCCAGACAATGCAAGATACAATAAGTTGGTTTATTTTGCTTAGTGGTATCAATTTGAAGAGATAGTGGGGAACACTTGGAAATCTAGATATTCTGGGTTTTTGTTTTTTTGTTTGTTTGGTTTTTTTTTTCTGAAATCTGCAGTGATACTTTATCTGAAAACTGCTGTAGGATGGAACTTTACTGAATGTAATGCAGAGTGATTGCTTGTCAGGGCTGTTGTTAGTATGGTAGAACATCTCAGTTATTATTGTCATAAGGTACATTTTCATATGATTTTGAGAGTACTTGGAATTTTCCTCAATAACCAAAACCCCCCCCCCCCCCCCAATTGTCACAGCTTCTGTTACTACATTTGGTACTATTCCTAGTGAAAATTTTCCATCAAGTTTCATGCAAAAATAGCAGGAAAGAAGAAAAGTTCCAGTCACTTTAGGTAACTTATACTGTCTAATGTTTTAGGGTACAGACAGTGCCTTTTTGTCACTTTTTCCCTTTTCAAGGAAAAAAATGCATGCAGTCCTTCAATTGTTTGGGATACTAGCACAACTACAGAAACAAAAGAATAGTTCAATGTAATGGGAGAGTGCAAGCTGGAATTCAACATAATTCCTTGAGCACATGAGGCATTCACTTGATTTTCTGTAAATCACTTGCCCCTTTATATATATATCCTGTGCCAGTGGAGAGGAAAACTGAGCAAGGTTACTTTTCCTGAACAGAATTGAAAGGGAGGATAGTGTTAATACATGCTTTGTCTCAAGCAATTTTGCACCCTTAAAATGAAAACATTTCTTAGAAAACACAATCTACTGAAATTTTATGAGCCTAATAGCACTCTGTAAAAAGATATGAACCTGGGGAAAAGTGTTGAGATCCCTTATTGGACATGTAAAGCTCAAATGGATTCAAGTTCAGCATTTTGCTGCATCTAGAGTAACATGAAGTAATGGCACAGTGGCAGAAGCTCCCCAGATAAGTGACCCGGTTTTATCAGCATTACCAAAAGTCACTCTTAGTAAAACTAAAAAACAAACTCATGCAAGAATCAACCTGACAACAAAATGTCACTAAAGATACTCCTAAGTAAAGTTTAATTAAGATACAAAGGAGAAAAAATATTTTCTGATATTTTCTGATCAATTTTTCGGAGAAAGAGTTGCAGCTGTTCACATGCAATCTTCTGTGCTTCTTAGACAAGAAGAACAGATTGGAACTGGTGATAGGATCTGTAACCAACAGAAGACTTATTTACCATGCAACACATTCCTCATGAACTGGCAGGCAGATCTCATTCTGTGACGGTGAAGAAAACATGTTCAAGTGCTCTTGAACCAAAATGATTTCTTCAAGGGACTGAAGGACATACATGAGAAGAGGGGGATGTCTCAAGGCAGTGTAAGTATGATGTTGATGTGCACATTTTTCCCAGGGTAGCGGGGCAAACATTTGAGGTGGGACCTGGATAATACTAAAAAGTTGGTAGAAGACAGAGTATTTTGTCTATATATAGTTCTCCTTTGGACACCTGTAGAATATGGGAAGATCACAAAGAAGGGACATCTCAGGAAAAATACTGTTAAAAATTTTTTAAAATTTGATCATATTGTGGGTTTCTGCTGTCAGCATAAAATCCCCTTGAATCAGGTACTGGAGAAGCCTGCAGTCCTCAAAGAGAATCCATATTAAGAGAGTTAATTATGAGAAGGTGGAAGACAACTGTCTAATCCATCATCTTTACTTTTCCAGTTTATTTTCACTTTGTTCATTATTGGTAAGGCAATCATAGAATCATTTGAGCTGGAAGAGATTCTTACAGAACATCTATTCCAACTCCCCTGCAATGAACAGGAACACCTAAGACTCAATCGAGTTGCTCAGAGCCCGATCCAGCCTGAGATGAAAGATATGAGGAGAATCATGAGATATATATGTTTAAAAAGTAGAACAGAACATGCATGGAAAAAGTAGATATCCAACTGAAAAAAAACATGCAAGACTGTGTCCACATTGTCTCCATCTAGGATCAAATGGTAGAGAGCAATGAATCTAAACAGTGACTCATATGGTACTTAAAATATCTACGGAATAAATTATCTTTTCAAGATTATTATTTCTCAGTTGATCAGGAGGAGTTTTTGCATGGCTAAATAATTCAAGACACATCACTTTAAGGAACTCAGAGAACAGTACAAGTAATGTAATGTAATGGACAAGTATAGTACAAGAAAGATAGGCAAACCTTTTGAAATATCTTGTTTCTGTTGTTCTAAATGCAAATTGTAATAGAGAGTATTTATTTTACTAATTCTGACAGTCTCATCTGCTTCTCCTTTTTCTCTTCAGTAGTAAACCTGTAAGGACTTTCCTATCTGGTTATGTTTTGTTAGTAAGTATATAACTTCATTAAAAATTGAAGCATTATCATTTTGAGTGTGTTCAAAATGTTAGTGATAGTGAATCTCTTCTCGTGTTCTCCAATTCAGTAGCTGAATTTCTGCACTTGCAATTGCTATCACATTGACCAGTCATCCACAGAATACCAATTAAATATAAGGTGGTAGCAGGTTTCCATGTATTACAGAGATGTTCATTTTGTGTCAACTAAGTGCGTGGATTGAAAAAAAACTCTTGGGCAAGAAACAATATTAAAATTGGATCTAAATGATAAATGAATCAGGAAAAATATTGACAGGATTCCCTGCTTTCATAGTATACCAGAGATTAAGGGCTTATTCTACTTTATTTTAAAATGCTTCAAGGTTACTATCATTAAAATCACCTCTTAATGAATGCAATGATTGTGATTATAGAGAGCATAATAGTAAAAACCCAAATAAAACCAACCCTTCAGAAAACCATCAACACTATCACCAAAAACACTGTTGCAGCTGCCATCTGTATTAAAATTACAGAGAGATTGATTTCAGGACTTCACAAATCAGTTGTTCAAACTGTAGCTTCTTGAATGAAGCAAAGATAGCTCTGTTTTCTCTTTGGGAAAACAATCTTAAAACACTTGTGTTCACTTTTGTGTCATGAAAGTAAACCACAAAATGTTTCACAAAACTAGAGCTTTGGACAGGCCCTCCTCTTCTTCACAGAATTATTTTTGACCTTCATGCATTCAGCAGACAAAAAAAAACAGTGAAAAAAAACACAATAATTTGTGGAATCATATAAGAGATGAAACATCTCCAGAGAAACTTGCACTACCACTGTCCATTTTTTTAATGGATAATTAATGCCCATTTCTAAGGTTGCCATTATTTGAAAAGGACAAGATTCTATTGTAGCAAAACAGAGTAAATAAATTATGAAATAATTACTAAAGCAAAAATACATCACATTCTCTTCTGCTCTCTTTCACATTTTTCCTATCTGAAAGATTCATCTTCTGAAGTACAACCTTTTCTTCTGACCTTTAGAAAATTAAATAAAAACCAGGATTTTCCCTCTTCTTCACTATCAGGATGAAAAATGTGCCTCTAATATGAAAAAAGAAAAAAAAAAAGAAAAAGAAAAAAGGAAAAAGAAAAAAAAGGTTAAAATCCTGCTTAATAAGTTATCAAAACCACCAGAATGCATCTGAGAAGATCTCCTAAGTATCTTTTCCATCACTTGGGATATGTGTAATTATGGAATATATGCGTATATAAGTTGTTAATGGATTAAAACCTAAACTGTGATTAACATACACTTCAAACTTTCTACCTTCACCAGAGTTGGTTGTTTTTGACATAATTTGATGACAGTGAAATTTCAATAAGAGCACAAAAATGACTGAAATGTGTAGCCTTCATGAGGTTTCACGTGGTTCCTTTACATACTAAGACTTATGAGCACCATGTTCAGTTTTGCTTATCCTCAGATGGATTTCTGTTGATGAAAAGCTGGAGCATTTCTCAACTGTGTTTCAAAGACATGATCACAGACATTTGTCACTGTAACTTTTGGCCAGTATTCTGTGTGGGCTGCATGTGGTGACAGAGATGGAAGAATATACCTGATTTAGAATGAAAAAAAATGGGGGAGGGGGGAAGGGGAGAGAAAAGGGAAGGGGAAGGGAAGAGAACTGGATTTCACGGTAAGCCAGATCATACCCCACCCTATCCTTTTAGTTCCTCCAAAAATTAGGAATTATCCCTGATGAGACAGGAGTGTGCAACTATATCCAGGAATGAAATCTTCCCTCTTTGCTTCAATTTAATGATGCCTAAAATCTACAGTCAGAGTTTCTACAGGATTAAATGAGGTGGCTAGGGGCTTTGAAATATACAGGATCCAGAAGAAAAACTTACTGTGTGGATTCTCTGTCACCTGACTTGCTTTGACTCTGAAAATGCTGCAGTGCACAAAGAGGAGATTACTTACAGTCTCAGCTACAAGACATAACCCTTCATCTACAGAGATTCCTAAATAAGATCATGTGAAACAAAATTCTGTTGCTCTCTAGTGAATAATTCCATCACATGTGAAAATGGCTCTTCTAAAAATAAAATAAAAATAAAAAAATAAGAAAATGCACAAAGCAGCTAATGTGCAGTATGACACAGAAGTTAGCTTGTGTCTAGTGAAAGGCAGCTTGAACATATGCTGATATTCAGAGTGGGATGGCTACAGTTCATTCACATCCACCCTAAAAATATCATGCAGCATATTGCTGAGGAAGCAGTAGGAGAAGAGCAGGCAGCAACAACATTCATATCACTGTACTGGGATCTGTGTGATGAAAAAGGGAACTGAGAAGTGCTGAAAAGGGTGGAGATATGACCTTCATCTGCTCTTGAGCAGATGAACTTCCAGGGCCTTACTGTCCTTTACTGCTGTCACACTGAATGTTATCAGCACAATTTTTTGTTACTGTGACACACTTAAGAAAGACACCTAAGGAGAAGGCTCATAATAATAATGATTGCTCTGTATCTTTCCTTAGAAGACAGGGAACAGGGTGACACTAACCTTAGCTTACAAGAATAGCATATAAACCTCTGAAACGCAGTACCAAGAGAGCTGCAACAAATGCTTTTGGCTGTGTTTTGTGCAATGTGTTTCATAAGCAGGCAAATACTTGGCTCCAGGAAAAGACTCTGCAAAGATTTTTACCTTTTTTCCTTCAATAATGTTTATGGTTTTGCAGATGACAAGACTAAATTGTTCCTTATGTTTCTCAGAGACTTTCTCAGCTCCTAAATGTCATCATCTACAATTTATACATGAAATCACAGAGAAAACTATTGTAATATGGTGAAATATATTTTCTTTTTTATCCTGTCGAGTATTACCACTTTCTGTTCTTTATTTAAATTTAGGTCCAGAATCTTACAAAAAGTTAAAGGGGAAAAAAAAAAAAAAAAAAAAAAAAAAGCAGGTGTGAAATATATCTTGCAGAATGTGGGATAAAAGTTAGTTGAGGTGTTTAGGACTGTGGATGTTTAGGACTGTGGAGCACTTGTTTCTCTGAAATGTGACAGACTTCTAGGTTTCAGGTCATCTGAAGATGGCCCCTGTTCTCTAATTATCTATACATGCCTCTAAGAAAACCTTAGAACTTCTGCTCTTACTGTAGGGGGGTGAGATACTGGCACAGACTGCCCAGAGAAGCTGTGGATGTCCCACACATGGAGGCATTTGAGGCCAGGTTGGATGGGGTGATGGACAGCTGAGCTGGTGAAGCACAGCCCTGCCCAAAGCAGGGGTTGAAACTGGATGTGCTTTAAGTTCTCCCCCAACCCTCAGCCATTCTATGATTCTGTGATTCTGTACAATAAAGGGAAGCATCCATAGGTGATTTTAACTGAACATACTTTCAAGATGGCTGAGGTATTTGATTTGGATATACTCCTATAAATTTCTTTCCATGAAGATGGGTAGAAATTAAAATCAAACACCGGTGTTTGCCCTTACACAGTTTATTCCACTTTCCTTCTTCTAAGATGTTGTAGTGCACCTTTTGGCCTATCTGAGGTGGCAAATGTATGTCAGTCCTTCTGCTTTGGTTTTCTGGGAGGAGGAAGATGCTGTGGCTTCTTTTGGTGTTCTTCAAGTGGCCACAAGGCTTGTGCACCAGAGAAGCTGCTACCAGACCATAAAGTATTCCAGGACCTAAAAATTTTCTAAAAATCTTCAAAAAGCCTTCCTTTAATCACATGTTATTTTATTATTAAAAATTACTCTACATGCTTCTGTATCTGTTTTTGGTTGCTTGGTCTCTCTGTTTCTCCCTGTAACCCTCTTCTCTTTGAACAGTTTAACTACCAGGAGACAGATACATTAAACAGAATCCTTTTAAATGAAAAATGGATTTGAGTTCTTGAATTGTGCTTTGGCAGCCCTGATAAGGAGAAAACACCCGCAGTGTGTTGATAATGTAGGAAAAGCTTCATCGTCTGTTATTTCTCAGTCCTTTGGTGCAGTTAAATTATGTAAGAGTCTGCTTCCATCTCAGCTTACTGCACCCTACTTAGCAGCCTGCATGACTTTGCAGTTAATTCTTGCAGCTACTGTAACTGCTTTTTGAAGTTATTCGACAGCACACCCTGCAAAATAAGGCATATCTGGAAATTGCTTTTCTGCAGTTTTACAATGTCTGCGATTAACCAATCTAAAGCCAGAGGATCACACTCTCAGGAATTGAATTTCCATACCTGACTAATAGAGCCTGTCTGCACTCTCATTTCCAGCCAGTCCCCCATGAAGCAGCAACTTTTTGGTAAAAAAATTCTGAAAAGAGATCATTGAGGAAAAATTAAATGGATTATTAACATTCGCACTTGATCTCTTAAGATAAAGTACATTTGTTCCTTGGTGATTTTTGACATCTCCTTGAAAGAGAGACTTTTTGTTGCTTCAATTTTATAGTTTCTGCCCAGAAATTAATGTTACAACAAGCTTTATCAAAATAGAGATTTTGAGAGAAAGTATATGCAGAGACACATGCCACTATCCACTTTTGGAAGGAAAGAAAAGAGTCTAAAATCTCTGTAATGCAGTCAAGCAAGATCAAGCCTCCTAAAATTCTCATGAGAAAGGGCTGTCACTTTGAATTACGTGAGCTGCTCATCATCCTGTTTTGGGGATTGCAACTGGTGTTAATAAGCATTTTGACATTCCTGGTCAGTTACTTAACATGTTAAATTTACAGAGCAAAGCTCAGACATTGAGGTTCCTGTGCAATATGGGAAGATCATAAGCTCAGCTTTCTTGTGATTATCCTGTAATAACCAAAATGTTTACTAAGGGAGTGCTATTTTTGCTACTGATTTTTTTCTGTTGTACATTACAAAGTAGTAGTTGGTATTTCATACTCTGTTGGTTAGGACAGGAGATTGTTTTGTTTGTTGGAGTGGTTGTTACGTTTTACAAATATTACTAACTCACCTTGAAATGAGTGAAAAGACTGATACTTCTTTATGATCTGAGGGTTAATAGTATCCTCCGTGAAAGTGCACAGTCTATGATTCAACTCTAAAATTAGTTCTGACAATTTCTCTTTGATTTGGACTCACTATGGGGAACAAGAAAAAAAGATCCTAAAAAAGCATTTAGCTTCTCTATGTTTTAACCCCAATCTTTTTTGAGGTTCTCTGTTCAAGTGAAAGGAAAGAAATAATTTCTAGCAACTTCTACACAAGCTGTGAAGAAACAGGGATTTGCTATTACGAATCATATACTCTTATCTTGAAGTGGGTACATCTTGTAATGTACTAACTACAGTTCCCATTGAAACTAAATGGGACCAAAGGACATTCAGCACCTTGTTAGTGCAGGCTGCTGGCTGACAACCAACACAGAAGTTTATTTGCAGATGTGCTACACCACTAACTGCTCTTATAAGATAAATTTTCCCTTAGATAGACAGCATTGAGGACTTTCCAAGGACACAGTGCTTTAAAGTGTTTTCAAACTATAGGCTAAAATAGCATCTCAGATATATGTTCATTTCATATAAAAAATAATGAATCAGTTGTATAGTTAGTATGAAAACCTTTCCCAAAAGAAACCATTTCCTATCAGAGAAATGTTTCTTTTTTTTTTTCTTCTTTTTTTTTTTTTTTTCAGTAGTGTTTTACATACTGGCCACGAAGTACACTGCACCAATCTGCAAAGAATCACAGAGAACACTTCAGCAGTTTGCAGGAGCAGTAGAATACAGTCTTCAGCAGAGGTAGTGTCATGACTTCCTATGGCATGTTGTTAGTGTAAGAGCTGCTCCAAAAGTAATGCATCCTATTTTATTATGTTGGCACATGACATCAGAGGTGCATGTTGGTGATATGGTGGTAGAAGCTGAACTTTTGCACCAATACTGTGTTTTATTTTGTTGTCTTGTGACATATGTCAGCAGAAGGGCAGATTCACAAAATGCTGTCTGACATGGAAGTGTGGATGAAGCAAAAGGTGTGTCACTGAATTCCTCCATGAAGAACAAATGTCACTCATGGATATTCATAGCTGGTTGGTGAACATTTATGGAAACCAAACAGTGGATGTAAGGACAGTGAGGCAGTGAGTGGTGCATTTCAGCAGCTGAGACAGTGGGTCACCTCCAGTGGCGCAGATTTTTATGAGAGTGGTATGCAAGCTCTTACTCATCACTGGCAAAAATGCATAGCTAATGGTGTTGACTATGTTGAAAGATAGCATTCTGTAGCTGAGAATGTGCTCTATAACTGTCAAATAGTGTTACTGTGCTCTTTGTATCTACTGTAGTTTACATGGAAATAAACAGGAGGCATCACTTTTGGACCAAACCTATGTGCATCATAGTTTAGAATTATACAGAGAAAAAAGCTCTTTAACTCCTGCCATGTGTTTAGTAACTATAATACAAACATGCTCAGCATGAGAAAGGATCACAGAACTGATGAACATCTGGAATTATGGCAAGCAGAATCCATATATGTGTGTGTGTTTATATACACAGATGTACCTGCTCTTGTGGTGATGCATGTTATGTGGTGTAAGTTGCCAAAAATTCTCCATTCTCCTTTGTGCCATCCCCTTGTGATGCTATCAACTTTGGTAATTAACTAAGCTTTAGGTACATTAAGGTATATAAGGTAAGAATACCTTAAGGATTTTGAAGACTTCGTTAATTCCACTTCTCAGCTATCTGACTGCATATCCAAAGTTAACTACCACTTTACAACTTCTTTGTCCCTATCTGCTATCAGTGAAATGCATTTTGGTGGTCTGCAAGTGTGTTCCCCTCCATAAGCTGCTGTCTTACAGAAAAGCCTTGAGTTTCTCTGGAGGCAGCTCCTGAACCTATGGATGCTACAAAGCAGGATGGCACAGCAGCCGCTGGTGCTTGCTACTGCTACTTGCAGTCTGCCCTACAGAAAAAGATGGGAGCTGCTCCCTTCAAGGGAACATTGTCTTGTTTTCCTCCTGTATGAGGTGATAGAACCTGAATCTTATTCAGTTCTGTAAGTAAGAGGAAGCTACTGGTTCACATGGAACAGCTTGTCTCTCTGCAAGGCAGAAGGACCCAGAATTTGCATGTCTCTTGCTGTGACTATCATTTGACTGCCTTCGCTCTGTGAGTACAACCTTTCGTTGCTAGCAAAAGCAGTCTGATTTTACTTATCATAGATTCATACACCAGGGTAGGAAAAGACCTCCAAGATTATCCAGTCCAACCATTCATCTACCACCAATATTTCCCCACTAAACCATGTCCCTCAACACAACATCTAAATGTTTCTTGAACACCTGTAGGAACGATGACTCCACCCTCTCCCGGGGCAGCCCATTCTAGTGCCTGATCACTCTTTCAGAGAAGAAGTTTTTCTTAACGCCCAACCTAAATCTTCCCTGGCACAACTTGAGGCCATTCCCTCTAGTCCTACCAGTAGTAGAATAATTTATGTTGAGAAGCTCCTCCAAAGATCTAGTCCAACCACATGCTTGCCCAGATCTAAGTGGAGCAGTTTTCTCAGGACCACGACTTAGAGAATCTTGAACTCTTCCAAAAGTGGTCCCCTTTATATCCTGTCTAGTCATTTCATTACAGAATTTGAACACCTTTATAGTAAACATATAATTTGCTTTCTGTCTAATCAGAAAAGAATTTGTCTTTCTGTTCTTTCTGTCCTCTGATCAGGTGTCTGCAAGCAGCAGTAAGGTGTCAACTATATCTTGTCCAGGTGAAACAGATACAAGACTTTCAGCCTCTCCCCCATGTGGTGTACTCTTTCCAGCTCCCCAGTTAGCTTGGTGGCCTTTGTGAGATTCCAGAATACCAGTATCATTCTTGTACTGGAGCTCATACCTTCATGCGGTAGACCAAATTTGGTGTCAGTGATGAACAGAGGGCAAGGATAATCTGCTTGGATCTGCTGGTTACGCTCCATTCTGTATTTTAAGTCCAAGACAGTCTTTTCTGACAAGACTTTTCTTCAGGACAATACAATAGCGGAAATAATTGCTCTGGTTGCCTTCAGCTTCAGCAGCAGGGATTCCTAAGCCTTTGTGATAACACTTTTTTTGTGGACGCTTTTTTTTCCAGTTCACGTCTCTGCCCACTCTGTCACTCACACAGCTCAAAGATCTTCCCATTCAATCTTGTTATCTTATTCTCTCCCTTCTTCAGGATTTCTAATTTGTCATTTCATGAAGCAATAGCAACTGCCTCCTGCCCTTCCTTAACCCAAAAAATAGCTGTTTCGTAACACTGAGGTGTTATAAGCTTTCTATTAAGCTGAATTTCTTTAATAAAATTGAATTTCTACTTAAAAAGCATTTTTGTGTATTATTGTATTCTAAAATTGATGACAAGTTTTTTAAACAAAAAAATTCACACAAATTGTCTTTGTAATCAGCGTAGTCTTTCACTGACACAGCTCCTTCCACTACTTTATGCATATGCAGTTTTAAAAGAAAAAAAGTTTGAAACCTTTTTTTTTTTTTTTTTCAATAAACAACATGAAACAGCTCTATTCAAGGGAATGCATCTGTAAGAGATTATTCTTTTACATCATTGTGTCAAAGCTTGTGGGGACACAGATGAACAAATCCAGTCAAGTCCTGGGCAAGGGTTGTGAAATCCTTTGTCTGAGGGACACAAAGAGAGAGAGATAAACTGCAGCTTAACAGCCTTGAAGAGATCTTTTGTGTGGACTTATCTCGAGGAAGATGGCCATCTCAGGAGGTGCTGGACATGACTCTTGCTCAAGCTCCTAGGGATGTCACCTGGGCAGGAGAAAAAGGATAAAAGAGGAATCGAAAACCAGAGGTTTTCTGGCAACAGATTCCTCATGAAGAAGAAGAGGTTTCTGCCATGAGAAGCCTCATGACCTGCCTCTCTCCCCCCTGGACTTGCTCTACACTCTACCAGCATCCTGAAGAATAGCAAAGATATCTTCCATCAGATTCCTCACTACGATATTCCTACATGCTGGTGAACTCTCCTGGGTCTGCTACCTGAGTCCTGCTGCTTCCCCTCGCATTGGCTCTGTGACTGCCTCCTGCTACCTGCTTGCTGTCCAAGGCCGGCCACACTGCTCCTCTCCTCATGCTGCTGCTTTTGTCTCTGAACTTTGATGCTGCTGGATCCTGGTGGTGACTCTCCCCACTTTATGTGATTCTTGCTTCTTTCCTATCTTTCCTTCCCTTCCCCATCTCCCTGATTAGGATTTATAATAAACTGGTTGGACCAACATTTGTTTGAACGGTTGTTTCTTAATCTCACTCCAGCTATACAGATATTAAATGAACCTCATCTTCCTCCTATAAATTGGAGCACGACAACATCACTTCTACTAATCATTTGTTATCTGTAAAAAATCTGCTGAATTTATTTTTCATCCATTTAGGGTGCAGCTTTCATGAGGCATACAGCAGCTTCTCGAGTTTTTTATTATGCAAAAACGTAGCTGTAATTTTTCAGGCAAGCATCTGCACTTCCATCCTTTCAGTCAATGTCAAATATGACTGCTTGTGCGTTACTGTAGCATGTTGTGTTGTAATTCACATTGAATAGTGTGAATTAAAAAGGACTGACGAGTGTTCCATGCAAAGACTACACTGAGTGTTTCCTGACACAGCTTAGCAGCTGCAAGGGCCAGAGAACAACTCATAGCAAGCAGTTGGAGTGCAGTGACCTTCTTTTGGAGACTATGAGAGTTTAACAGCATAGGCAGGATGACTTCTGCAACTCATAGAATCATAGCATCACAGAGTCATTTGAGTTGGAAGGGACATTTAAAGTCTGTCAAGTCCAACTCCCCTGCAATGAACAGGGACACCTTCAGCTACATCAGGTTGCTCAGAGCTTCGTCCAGCCTGACCTTTTCTCCTGGGATGAGGTATCACATCATCTCTGGGCAACCTGTTTCCAGGTTTAGTCCAAGGACTAAAACAAAGAAGGTTCTCTGGTACTGATTAATGTAGGAGTAAGGAAGCAGCCAGTGACTCCTCAAGCAGGAGGAGTTCCATCCTTATGTAAAATAGGAAGAGAAAAATACATTTTCTGGGGCAAAGAAAACAAAACAAACAGTAACAACAACAAAAAACACAACTCCACATCTAAACAAATTACATTTATATGAAGTGTGAAATTATGCTGAAATGACTATTTATAAAGTGTCTCCCCTTAATGCATTTCCACAGATATAGAACTGGTCTTTATTATTCGTTCTCACCTTCCTGAGGTGAGGTGAGAAAAAAAAACAACAGCTCTTATCTTTCTGCTCGTACTGTTTGACTTTTTCTCTAAAAGAAGGCTCTGGAAATCTTTTCATGGAATCCATGTGTATATCCCAAGCAGGAAGTGATCCACAAGGATCACTACGTCCGATTCCTGGCTCCATACAAGACCACACAAAAAACAATCCCAGTGTCTGAGAGTGTTGTCATAGTATCTATAACTAAAATGTTCAAACAAAGGTATTTTCTTCATCAGTTTAAAAGGTAAAAGTTTCTAAAGTTCAAAGTTTTAGCTCCATTTTAACATGGGCCTTTTTATTTTAAGCATCTGATTGTTACCAAAGTAAATGCAATAACCTTTCAGTTAAGCTATTATCTTTAGTGAAGCTTAACAACAGTTACATCCTTATTTCTGCAGTTTCTTTTCAACAGTTTTTTAGGTGTTGGGTTTTTTTCCTGTTTCTTACACTCCAAGAAAGGATGAGAAGGATTCTAAGTTAATTTCTTTGATTGAATTCACTGTTTAGTATTATCATGTCTGTTCTCATTCAATTCTGTCACAGGAAGAACTTTAAAAATGGTCAGTGACATCTCTGAACTTTCCTTAAAACTAAAAATTTATCGGAAAGTGAAATGTCACATTGTTTTTTCCTTGACAAACAACTATATTACTTTCAGGTTTTCTATGCTGTGAAGTAGTTCATATGTACTGGAGAGTGGTCATGGGATAACTTGACACCAATTTGACTCCACAGTTACTTTGCAGAGAAGTTGACCCACATGTCAGGCTAGTTTTAAAACAAATGTTGCTAGTGAGATATATAGCCAATGATTTAGCCTCTGGAATGGGCAGCTGCCAGTTTTAACTCTTTGCTGTGTCTTCTGCCAGAGGCAGAACAGGAAGAAAAAAGGACATTAAAATACAGTCTGCCAAAGTAATGACAGATGGCAGAAGCACAAATGGAGAAAAATATGTCTAAGTCCTGTGTAAAAACAAAGAATTAACAGGGTGTTACCTTACACAGCAGACTGAGCAAATGGAAAGAGTGCAAATGTTAATGGAATTTGTGGTGAAATATTTAATAAAGATGTCAATTCTTTTTAAAATTAATTTTCTACTCTATATTTATTTACACATCTTTCTCCCTCTTTTTTTTTCTTTTTTTTTTTTTTTTTTTTTTTTTTTTATTTGCATTTCTTTTCATAGTGTCAGCATTGTTTGTCTCACCATAACATCTTATTTAAAATATGTTAGTATTATCCCAAAACAGATAGAAACAACCATTAATTGACAGCATTAGCATATTTTGGGAAAGTTTTTTCCGTTCTTTAGCTTAATGTATTCTGTATTTATCATTTAGTTCATACACAATAGAAATCCTTTTAATACTCTCAAGATGTTAATGGCTATGTAACAGAGTAATCAAAGTAACTTCTTGCTCTCCAGTTTGACCAGCAGGTCCTGGCTCAGCCTTCCTTTTCTGAGTATATTCCCAGGGTGTTTTGCTGACTAACTCTCCAAAGAGATGGAAGTCAGCTTTCTTAGAATTTAGCATCCTGATTTTAATTTTTGTCTGCCCCATACCCCTGGGATGTGTGAACTCAATCATAGCATGGTCACTACAGCCGAGGCAGCTTACAATCCTGATGTCACCAATCAGTTCATTTGCATTGGTGGTCCAGAATTGCATCCCCCCTAGTGGGGCTGTCAATTACCTGGCTCAGGAAGTTATCCCCAGTGCATTCCAGGAGCCTTCTAGATTACCTACAACTTGCTGTGCTACTTCTCCAGCAAATGTCAGAATGGTTGAACTCTCCTTTTTTAAAGTAATTGACCATCTTTTTTTTTTTTTTTCATCTGTAACTCCCATCTTACACATTTAAAAAAGCACACATTCTCCCTAGCCTAATTATTTTGAATAGCCTACTTAGTTTCACTACAGCATTGTGTTACCTAGCAACTCATTCCAGCCCTGCCAGGCATGTAGGCTTATCAAAGAATGCATGTTCTTCAGAGGAAATTAAGCCCCCACTTTGCATCTCCAGGTTTTTCTCCTAAAAACAATGTTCTGTCTTTCAGATCATTCTTCAAAGCTAAGCTGGATGTGGCTCTGGGCAGCCTGGTCTAGTTGTTGGTGACCCTGCACATAGCAGGGGGTTGAAACTAGATAGTCATTATGGTCCTTTTCAACCCAGGCCATTCTATGATTCTATGATTCTACAAAATTATCTCACTAGTCCTTAACTGTGTTCGTACTGTATAAATTCATACAGTTATGGTTGCAATTCAAATAGATAATATGTTGAAAGAACTTAGGTAAGACTCAGCAACATCTAATCCATACAGTTTAGAGTGACAAATGCTAATGCATGTTATTTGGGCAACATTAATGTATCCCGGTATACCCTTCGTATATTTTGGATATAGCTAACTGGAGTCCTTCCCTTCCATCTCTGGGTCATACCAGCTAGTGATGAAGACATACTGACCATATTAGGTAATCAATCAAAAAGAAGCAGGAGAACATCTATGTACAGAGTGAAAAAATGGAAACTTAAAAATATATTTATCCCCAACTTTCTGAATCTTTTATGAGTGCCCTCATCCTTGCTTTTCTTTGTAATTTAAACAATAATAAGCCACAATTAAAAATGAAAACTGAAAGTGAGTAACATCCTCCACTCTGTTGACATTTCATTTAACATTTACTTGAGGCATTCTACTTTTGTTTAGAACAGAAAATAAAGAAATATCACATTATGTTAAATATTTATTTAGCAGTACACTTCAACAATGGATTTTTTTTTCTGTACCAAGAATGATTCCTAAAGTCACACACACACAAAAATGCCCTTCTATGTTTATCTTCCTTTGCTTAGCATTAAGAAGAAAAGGAAAGCACACATCTCCTTCTTAGAGTGACTCATTAAAGCAGGGTGTGCCTTGAGATGCTTCCCCATGGAGGATTCACGACCAGCCAGGGGGCATACACTATTCTTACACTTGTTCTGGAGGTGTCACATTCAGCTACTACAAACATCAAAACTGATTTTGGCGGGAAAAGGTGCCAATGAGACAAGCTTAGCAGCTGATTTCATTTCTTTATGCAAGATCCTAACAAAAACCTTTATGTGCTTACAATGGCAAATTAAGCCAGGTTACAGTTTACTTTAGGAATGGCTGCAATTTTCAAGTTACTTTCACATTTTATTATAATAACTGTTGTTTCTCAAAATACAAAGCTATGACCAAGTTTTCAGTAGACCCTAGTTTCTCCTATTATCTCATAGTTCCACATCCTATGAGTGCTCCAAAAGTAATGCCTCCTGTTCTATTATGTAGGCCCACAACTTTAGAGGTGAATGTTGGTGATATGGCAGTAGAGGCAGAATTTTCCCATCAATATTTCACATTGCTGCATGATAAAGAGCAACAGAGGGGCAGTCTGACAAAATGGCACCTGACATGGAAGATTTTGTGTAGCAAATATGTGGCACTGAATTCCTTCATACAGAAAAAAATGGCACTCACTGACATTCATTGATACTTGCTGAATACTTATGGACACCAGTTAAGAATGTGAGCACAGTGAGATGGTGGGTGGTGCATTTCAGCACTGACAACAGTGACAGTGGGTCACCTCCCCTAATGCAGATGTTTACCAGCATTACATGCAGGCTCATTATTGGTGAAAATGCATAGCTAATTGTAGTGACTGCGTTGAAAAATGGTATTCCGTAGCTCAGAAATTTGTTCAACTGCATAGTGTTATTACGCTCTTTGTACCTGTTGCAGTTTCCATTGAAAAGAATAGGAAGCATTACTTTTGGAGCGACCTACATATGATTCTGATTTTGCACTTTTAGAGTGTAAAACATCTTAAAATATACAGCCTCGATAGACATCAGCAGAGCTCTCTCAGGTTGACTATGGAATATTAACATTGAAATGTTTTCCTCTGAAATCAACCAAATCAGAGCTGTCTATTTCTTTCAGGAGAGTTAAATACAAATAAATAAATTATGCCCTAAAATGTTTTCCATACTCCATCTAATGTGTTTTCCAATCTTTCTTGTGTTTTTGGGGTATCTAAACTTAAAGGAAGAGGCTAATACTATTGAATGATGTCCCACCCATGGTCATCTTGGTTCAGTCACGTTGATGTCAATCAACTTTGTCATGTCTGGCGTAGTTTAATCTTTACAAAAATTTAGATAAATTCCCTTACATTTATTGTTGAACAGGGGTACTTACATAGACATTTATTCCAGAGAATGTAATACATAATGAGTTCAAACTCCACCGCACCTCAATGAAACAAAATAGAGATGTGATCTGGTCCTTTCTGATACAGGATTTTACTGAATCTCTCCACTGTATCAGTTCCTTTTCTCAGTTAGTCATAAGTGGAATAAATAGGAACTGCAGGACAAGATTCAGGAAAATGTACCGTAAATAACAATATTACAAGAACTGAATAAGACAGTGCAATCGTTTTAGTAGTTTACCAGACTATTCCCCCAGGTAGGGGAATCAGATTCCATTTGGGCAATTACAGCTCCAAAATCTGAGTTCATATTGCTATAAGCACCATTGGGAATAAAGCAACTAATTTGCGCTTTGCAGGCAAAAACCAAAATTATTCTGGGCAAGCCCACTCAATAGCACTTAGACAGGCAATATAAATATATCTTTTTTCCTTGGAAAACCACAAACCTTCCCTTTTCCGTGTTATTCAACTCCCTAGTAGATTGTAAAATGTGAGCCTTAGACCTCTAGTTGTCTACTACAGGATGTAATTGGAACGATGTTTAAAAAAGAAAAAAGAAGAAAAAAGGAAGAGGAAAATTAATAGTCAGAAAGCAGAAGCAATTTCTGTTTTCTCATTTAACCATACAAACACCCAGAGAAAACATGATTAAAAACAAATAAAACACTCACGAAAAAGAGAAATTGCATAGGACTTCACAAATTCAATTCTATTTCTACAGTACTTCAGTGGCAAATCTAAATCACAAGAAAATGTGAAATCAATAACAATTATTGTATCAGTGGTTGATTCTGTAATTCTTTAATACTTGTAGAAGAGCGATGAGACCAACTTTCTGTACAACCATAGGGAAGACATAGTGAGCAAGAAGACAAACTGAATATAGGGATTTTTCCAAAGATAGAGGATGAGGAATTTAAAGCACTCAGTATTTTAAATCAGATTATATTTACAAATAGATTATATATTACAAGTTATATTTTCATGCGGACAATTTTTGACTTCTTAAATTAAACAGTTCTGAAACAGAATGATGAAAACAGCAGTATTTTCAATTTTCTGGGAAAATGTTTGCATACACAAACAGTGGAGAACAATCCATGGCAATGAGAATGTGTTTGTGTGTAAAAAGCTGTGTTAGGCGAAACCTATTTTTTAATGTAACACAGAATATTCCATTACCCTTGCTATCTTGCCAAGCAAGAATGAAGGTGTTCTCAGGTACTTTGATGTAAGTTTGGATTTTCTAGTTATTAGAACAGATTTGGGCTTAGCTCAATAGTCTTAACCAGTAGGAGCTTACACAGACATTGCTTTTTGTCTGTTAACCCACAATTATCAATACAGCACTTAAGAATTCAGGTCATTTTGCAGGCATTTAATGGAGAGTAATTATAATTTGGAAAAAAATCTGTCAAGATTAAGAGATGGAAGTTTCTAAATTTGATGATGTTCAGGTGTTTCAGTTATTTAAATAATGACATAGAATGTCTTAGTAGAAAAAGCATACCTAAGGCTCAGGTAGATATCAGTTGTGAAGTTTAAAAGAAATGTTATTTAGGTGGATAAATATGTGATGGAACCATTGAGATGAAAGCCACATCTTTTTCACACATAGTCAATATTGCACATTATCACAGTATTATATACAAAAATATTTTTAATACTTCTAGTCAAAGAAGTTGGTTAATTACAGTCATCTTTCTTGTACTCCTTGCCTGTTCTTTAAAAATATGCAATTAAGATCACTTGGCATGAACATAAGCAGGAATTTCTAACTCCCACTGTAAAAATCTGTCCTTATGCACAAAATTAGCCCAATAATTCTTGGAGAATAAACATCCTGCATACAGACAAGACTGGGATCTAAATACTGCTGAATTGGTGTATACTCCATACATTTGAACTCAGACATATTTCAAAGGCAAAGCTCTGTTTATTTGTGTCAATTTAACACTAGCCAGTGAATCAGGTAGGAAGACAGAAGAAAACCAAGCACCAATAATATCTGTTCAGGATTTCAGATTTGAAGGATGAAAAATTGTTTCTCTCCTTGTAATGGATTGGAATAGAAAAATAATATGCTGTTAAAATGAAAAAAGAAAAAAAAAAAAGAGGAACAAGGAGGAAAAAGAAGGAAAAGGAAAGATTAGTAAAACTTCAGCAAGAGTCTTACCAACACAAATCCAGCATCAAAGCTGTAGATGTGTTTGATGCTAGTGGCTTATCTTTTACACCAATTTATTAATTTTGAATGCTGTGCAAGTTTTACAACGATCTTTTCTGTGAGGAAGCTATCAAAGATTAGACAAAGAGATCAAAGAAAGCCTTTAATGCAAATGAATATGGAGTGCAGTATTTCTCTTAATTTTATGTCTAGCTTTCCAGTTTACAATTACATTAAAATAAAGGACATTTTAACAGTGCAAAAGATATATTTTTCTTAGGTTGTGAATTCCTGTTGTACTCCTTTTAAAAGTTCATCTTCAAAGGATAAATGGCTATTTTTACAGTAAACTGACTTCAAACCTCTTTAAAGATTGAACATCTGAATAAAATGGTGTATGTCCAGAAGTGTTGCATATATCAAGCTAACTCACAGTCTGAGAAAATGATTGAGAAGACTTGCTATTGCTATTTCTTGATAGATCTGTTTGTACAGTCATATTCAACAGGCAATTTACTTCAGAATCTATCAAGAAAGAAATGGAAATTACTGTAAAACCAGGGAATTTTGTTCTAAACTAAATCACTCTTCCACCACAGAAGTAATTAACTTAGTAATTAATATACTGATGTATCTGTCTTAAAGATGTGTCATTTCTTGGACAAAATAAGAAGCCTTTTCCTCAATGAAAAAAAACAAACCAACAAAGAAAGATTTCATTTTCTTTTTTTAACATATATTTCTTGAAATAAGTAAAATACAGATTTAAGAGCATTGTTTAATACTGCAAGATAGCAAATATTCATTACATATTGTAGAATTCTTGTTACGATTACTGAAGATTGCCAAGGATCTAATGCATCTAACCTTTTACTATCTGGCTCACTTCCAGGCTACTAAATCTCAGGGAATTAAAACACAGCTATTTTCAGTCTTTTAAACTCACACTGGTATTTCCCTTTCTCTCCTGGATCTTCCTTTTGGCATCAGTGGTATAATTAAGCCCCTAATTTTAGAAATTACATGTTCTTTTCTGAAAAGGCTCATGAAAAATAAATAAAAATACAAGTTTTCCCAATTAATATTTTGCATCTCTGTTTTAAACAGCTTGATTTAGTTTTCTGATGTGAGTAATGACATGCAGCACCACTGTGACTCTCCCCAGATCTGCACTGCTTATATAAAAACCCTTATAACAAAATGACTTTTTTTTTTTTTTTTTTTTTTTGGTGCTTCTCCCATTATTTTTGACGAGGTTGAATGAATTAGTGTCTGTCAGTAAGGAATCCAAAATCGCTTTCATCTCTCTCAGTTCTTTTCCTGTTCTCATCTAACTTCTAGTCCCACTTTCCAGGTTTAAAGTGACATTTTCATCAAGCTCCTGTTTTCCAGTATAACAGCAATTACTGAAGAGACCCACTTTAGATTACAGATTAATAGATGAATAACCTGTACTATCTTTAACATACCTCAGAAGATAAAATCTGGGAAGTGAGAAGGTTTGAATCTCATTCCTGTGTCCGATACTGCAGTGGCCTTACCATATATAGTTACCTCATTTTTTTGCCTTGGAAATAATCAATAGTACAATACTCCCTGTAATAAATAAATAAATAAATAAAAATCATGATAATAATTATGTAAATGTTAGATATCTTACATTATGCTACAACTAAACACCCTGAACTAAACTAAAACCACCTCTTCCTTCTCCCTTCCAGCTTCTTTCCAGGTTCAACTTCACTCATCTTGTCTCATTTACCTTCACCCTGCTGAGCAGTGCAGTCAGTTTGTAATGCAGTGTCTCTGGTGGTCCTTCCTCATACTCTTAAATTGGTCCAGCATGGGGTTATTCCCACAGGTTATTCCCACAGGTTATTCCCACAGGATTCCTCCCCTGTGTTCTAGCATAGGGCTGTACATTGGGGTGCATTCATTCCGACTGTTCCAGCATAGGTTCACCATGGACTGAAGGCTGGACAACTATGTCTTCCAAGGAGGACTCAGTTTGAACTGGCTCTGTCTGATAGCCCCTGGTCTCCTCACACAGAGGCCAACCTTACACCCAGAATCTTGCCATGTAAACCTAATACACACTGAGAATAGGAAAATTCTGGAGCAGCTACATGATGACTCCTATGTAGATAGGGCAAAAAGAGTCCAATATATGCTTAGCTTTAATGGCTATTCTATTGTGTTACACATTTAAACAGCAGCTGTATGTAGCTATAAATATACATTTGGTATTCTGTTTTTCTATCTAGTTATTCCAACTACTCCAAGTTGTAGGCTTGTTATAGTAATCCATAGATATTTCTTAGGCATAACTATCTCGTAAAGTAGATACCTAAAATATTTGTGCCTTGATTATCAAGAGAGAACAGATGACTTAGTAAGATGTAGACATTTAGAGTGAACAATTATGTTTGAATTAGGGAGTTGACAGTCAGGAACACAGATGATGTTCATGAATTCATGGATATATGGAAGTCTATTTGGGATTTGATAGACATGTAAATGTTTCAGAAATCTACCTGGCCTCTATCAGCAGCTGTGAATTCTTCTTAAAATTAGGACAGTAGGAATTTTCTGAGGCTTTTGCTGGTTTGATTAGGTTTTGATTGCTCCATATTGCCACAAATGCTGCTTTCTGTAATGAAGTACTGTTGCAATATACCAGTCAGTCTTGAACAGTGAAACTCTCTGCTGCAAAGTCAGCACTTTGGAGAAGTGACCTTCAAGGTAAAAGCAAAACACTACCATAAAAGTAACGATTTCCCAACAAGCCATTTACACTTGTGTTTGGATCAATAATAGTATCCCAAAATTTTATGATTACTGACGTTCTTCTTTCATCTACAAGAAGCCCAAGATCTAAAGCACTATTTAAATACAAGATGACACTGTCTGTTCTTCAGCAAATGCAGGATTTGTGTGGAATCAATGTCCCTTGCTGTAAGTAGTTTAATTTCTCCCCGTAGAACAGGAAGACATATGGGAACTCATTCAGCCTGTTTTCTTTTACCAGACTTGCAGAACCATAAAAATTGCTTTCACTGATTGTTTGCCTTTGCTGAAGCTCTCAAATATATCAGAGCAAAGGTGATTATAAAGGTGATAAGACGCTTTGGTGAGTTGTGGCTGCCTTTTGTTTAACTAAACAAGTGAATTTCCACAGTTCTCAGAGAGCAACTGTAGTGGAAAAAGAAAGCAATCCCTCTGGCAACTTCATTTCCTATTGCACCTGCTGGCTCCTGACACTTCTTCCTACAAATATTGTTCAGTGGCTATTCAAAAATGAGACCTAATTCACTTTCCCAGATATGATATGCCATTTCTGTGAAGGATCTTTTTCCTCTGACATTTCAATCAGAGGAATGAAACATCAGTATCTGACCTTTACTTTGCAAAAATGGAAAGTGCTCCACACGTGGAAAAACAAAAAGCCAACAAAACAAAACTTCCATGACATCCATATCTAATGGGATTTTGCAGCCTAAGTGCAATAGTTTTTTCTTTTGTGACAATTTATGCTGAGATATTTTAATGTAGCTTGACACAAAATGTTGCACAAGGTATTTGTCTTCTGAAGGTAGAGTGGGAGGCTGGAGAGCTATCTTAAGGCATTTCAGGTAGCGATAGACCATGTTTTGGCACCTGAAACACTCCCTGTTAATCAGTTACAGGCCTATGGTGCTTTTCACATTAAATCAAATTTGATTTGCAATCTCCACCCATCACCACATTTATGCTCCACTAGTCTGTTCCACATATTCTGTCCCTGCACAAGCTAACTCCTTAACTGAATTGCACTCATACTTAAGGGTGCTCAGAATAAATAATGCAAGTATTAGTAAAATAATTAATAAAATAATGCTGTATTCACTGATGACCGAGCAAAGCCACAGAAAATCCTACTCACTGCTCAGGTCTGCAGAAGGGCTTAACTCCCCAGGAGAATGGGAACAGGCTTTCTGCCAGTTCTGCAATAGAGATGGCTCAGTGGATCCTGACCACAGAGCAGAAAGCTTTTTTCCAAGTCACAGTGCATTTGCATTCCATAAGGCCCAGGTGACCTAATGCATGCACAGTCTGGACAAAGAATCATAGAATCACAGAATCACAAGGTTGGAAACGACCTATAAGATCATCCAGTCCAACTGTCTCCTCATCACCATTGACACCACAAGCACTAAACCATCCAGACGCCTCTTGAACACTGCCAGGGACGGCGACTCCACTACCTCCCTGGGCAGCCATTCCTGTCAGTGCCTGACCACCCTTTGAGAGAAAAAGTTCTTACTTTTGTCTAATGTAAACCTCCTCTGGTACAACTTGCGGCCATTGCCCCGTGGCCTGCTCATTGCCTGGGAGAAGAGGCCAAATCCCTCTTCACCACAACCTCCCTTCATGAATTTGTAGAATTGTAGAGTAGTCTCTTCTCCAGACTAAACAATCCCAGCTCCCTCAGCCGCTCCTCATAAGACTTGTGCTCCAGAACCCTCACCAGTTTCGTTACCCTTCTCTAGACACGCTCCAGGACCTCAACGTCTTCCCTGTAGTGAGGGGCCCAAATAGGACCCCTGATGTCCAACAGGACATCATCAAAACATCTGTGCATCTTCTAGCGTTAGCACCTGAGGGAATTTACTGGGTTAAATATGACACAGTGGGCATTTTTGGAAACAACTAGAAAAGAAATAGCATTCACTCACAGTTACATACTGGTGTGTTATTGAAACTTTAAGGGTATCACTTTTCACTTGTGAGTTCACTCTGATGCTACAAAAATAAAACAAAACATCTTTTAACTCATGAGTACCGAGTAATGGACGTATTCTAGGGTCACACAAGTACAATTTATCTCTAAAGTATGAATGAAAATATATTTTTTTCTATCGCTGTGAAATGAGATATCATAATTTCAGATCATTTTGGAGCATGAGATTGATTTCTTTAAACCAAGTAATTATTCACAAAGTCCAGAAGTTTCAGGGAAACAATTTTATCTATTTTTAAACAGAAAATAAAAAATCTTTTTCAGCTTTTTATTTCAAATATTTTAGTTTAAATCCTTTCTCCATTCATTTTTACTTAGGCATAATATTCATTTCAGTTTGAACACCAACGTGTATTTTCCTTAGGCACCAACATCTCCTATAGTTACTTTCCTCATGTGATTTATTTAAAGTACTATACCATTTGTCTAGTGGATTTCCTTGTATGATCTTTGAATATTTGCACGTAGCAATTCTAAAATAGACAAAGATGCATAGTGTCTGTATGTACAACACACAGAAAGTAGCAGGCAGGGATCATTTAAGAAATCTAATTTAACAGTACACTGGTCAGCGTTTGGATGCTGCTTGTTTCTGTGCTGCTCGTAGCAGTCTGTTGTTTTTCATGGAGCTGTTGCTTAGGATCTGCAATGCAGTAAGTCGTTTTCACTTGACTGCAATTTTCTTGACATCTGTTTTTAAATCCCAGTACAATTCTCCACACACATATATAGAAAATGTTTCTAATATTCTTTTTAGAGTACAATTTAGAGGTGTTGATTGTTAATGAATAATGCATCTGGGGGCATAAAGAAATTAGTACACTAAATGGATCAGATAAACATTATTGACAGAAAGAATCCACTGAAGACACAAAGTAGTTTTGAGATTCATATTATTCATATCATGCCCTCAAATGAACCATTGCAATGTGTTTTCTGATGGCACAGCATGCAAAATTGTTCTTGCCTTGAAAAGATGCTAAGTTATTATTTCACAGCATGGAAGTCCCATCAGTCTGTTGTATTCTCTAAATGTAAATGATTTACAATAATGAATGACTCTCAGTTTTGCCACCTTATGAAATGTACTGATTCTGACTGTAATAATGCTATGGTAAAAAAATGATGGTTTATTTCTTTACTGAGAATGTAGACATTTTCAAAGAAGAAAAACATTACTCTATTCCTTATTTCCAACTAGCTTTTACTCTGAAACCTAAAGATTAAAAACAAGTTATAAGAATGAAGTAGTTCAATAAAGCAATTAATTTGTATTTAAGTACCTTAATTGAAGCCTTTAGAATACTTTAAGCTTGAAATCCAGTTCAGGTTTCAATGACATTCAATACAGAAACATCATAAAGAAGATTTTTTGCATAGAAGGAAGTCATACAAGAGCAACTTATCTGACATTCTTGCCACATGTGCATTTTCTCATGAATGTTTTCTGCTTTTCACAGATGCCCAACTAGATGTTGTAATCCTTTTGGCTATGGGACACTATAATAAAATTAAAGTGTTGCATACAACCTTCTCGTTGAAGTCACTGCAGAAAACAGGGAGACTATGGAAGAGAGAGTCAGGCCAACTACCTGAGGTAAACAGCTTAGGTGACGGTGATTCAGAATGAATTACTTACAGATAAGTTCCCTGCACATCCATTGGAGACACTGGTCTCAAATTGATGATCTTGGATTTTAAGAACAAAACCAACCATTGAGGTATATAGAATTTTTTGTCTGATCACTTGATCCATTTAAGGGGAGACTAGAAGTTGCCCCATAGCAGATTTCTCCTTCCAGTGAGCGTGCAGGGTGTCAGATTCTCTTCTGAATACATGCATACACATAGAGCTGTAGAACAGCTCAAGGCTGGCAGCACATTCTAGTATGGATCACGTATATCTGCAGTCAGAAGAAATTAATTTCTCTATTCAATCATTCTTCACTGCCTATTATGTACAGGTAGAAGGAGCAGAAAATTTATTCATCATTCTTATCGCTGGAGGTGAAGGATTCTACAACCAAGAATGAAAGAATTATAGCACATAGGAAGGAAATAACAAACTGGAGACATCTCAGAGTTGGAGAAATGAGCCAGCAGGGAAAGGGTAAGAACAATTTAAAGACCGAATGCTTTTATGAACTTTGTTTTGCACATGCACACCCCAAAGGAGGTGGCTGCAATAAAATTCCTTCATTTATTTCCACACCTGAACCTGACAGTGCTTCCAAATAGGACACCTTACACTTCAGGATGGGCTTGTCTGTGTAGCTTTTGCTATGTAGTTAGCATGGAAGTCATTACACTTGATTCCTATAAATGTGACTTTATTAGTGATGAACTAACAGATGGGAGAACAATAAATGGAGAAGCAGAGAGGTTTCTTTAGAAACGCAGATATCCCAAGGGATTTTTTGTGGAGTTAATTTATTTTCTACAATAAAGGATAATGATTAAGCTGAATTGACATATAATGGTAGTTAGAGAGAAAGTTAGAGACTTCATTTGCTTGAATCCACGTGGAAATGAAATGTGAAAATGAATTTAAAATGACATTATGAGGTGAAAATTGGAAAACTGTTTTATACACCATCAATAAACTATTGTTTCATCCATGCTTCTCAGCTTACTTCAGTTTCACAGGCAAAAAACAATGGATAGGGAGTGGATTTAATATAACTACAAATACTTGCATTAGTGTGACTTCATTTCTAACATGTATTTATGACATCTGTTGGTATGGAGAACACAGAAGAAATTAGTTAAACATGTCAAAAAGTGTATTGCACTGTCTAAAGCATGCACAGAATGAGTTTCTTGTTCTCTATAAGAGGGAAATAATTTGCCTCTCAAATGGTCTACTAAAATACCTGTCATACAGTGTTCTAATATAGGATACTTGATATATAAATGGTTTGCAATTTAATGGAAGGTGACATATATAAAATCTAAATAAAGTTCCTAATTTACCATAAATATAGGAAATCATAAGAATGGCCATTTCAAGCACTACTGGGCCAACAACACAATCTGCTGAATAGCAAACTGTACACAAACTCTTAAAACCCAGGACAAGATAATGTCCAGCAAAATCTTAAATGTAATATAGTAAAAGCATGAAAATTATTTTTACTTTCTTTGGTGGCACAACACTTTCAAAATGACAAGATAATCCAAATTTAATTAGGAAAAGTAATTAGAGTCGTCAAATCATAGAATCATGTCAGTTGAAAAACGCTTTTGAGATCATCAAGACTAACCATCAATATGACCTACTGAGTCTCACCACTAAATCATGTCCTTTAGTGCCATGGCCATACATCTCTTAAATTAAGAATGATGATTCCACTGTTTGAATGGACAGCATGTTCCCAATCATTTTTTTGATGAATAGATGCTTCCAGATAGCAATATAAATCTCCCCTCATTCATTTTGAGGCTATTTCCTTGTATTCTACTACTTGTCATCTGTGATCAACATCCTCTTCTTTGCATTCTCTTTTCAGGTAGTTGTAGAGAGCAGAGAAGTTGTAGGGAGCCTTCACATTAGTCAACTTTCTGAAGTTCAAGAAATCTGCTTGTATATAGAAACCTTATCAAGCATACATGTGTGATTTCTGATTGACAAACTTTGTGCTACAGTAAGTCACTAATTTCATCATGAGATGTAAATTTGCAATCACTTTCCCTTATATGTTCAGTATTCCATGGGTCATACATAAAACCGGATGCTTAATTTCTGAAGTTTGTAAAATGACAGAGAGAAAAAATGGGAAGAGAATGATTTTTTTTTTTTTTTTTTCAGTTCGACAAGATTTTTCTGAACTCTTGAAATATATTTCTATCAAATCTTGTGAATACTTGCAAGATTCAAATTGTACTCTGGCTGATGGTGGAAGGGAAATTAGTCTGCAATAAAGAATATTTGAGCAGCTGAAATAAGTAAGATCTTCTAGACAATTGTGTTGTCCTTGGCAGTGGGCAAGTATCAGATGCTGAGGATTACAAGCAAGAAATTAGAAACGATACTTCCTAGTACATTCTCCTGTCTTACAACAATCTGTTCTTCAAGAGATGTCTAATCCATAGCTATTATCATTATACTTAATTATATTTAATTTGCTCTTTAATTTGATCTTTTTCTTCTTTTAAGTTAACCTCTGTGCATCCAAGGGAAGAGTTCTGTATTGTAATGATGCTTGTGAAAAGTATCTCTTCCTGTTTGTTTTTGACTCTATCTTCTGGCAGTCTGCTATAGGAACAAGTAATCCATCTTTATTTATCTTCTTTCTGTTGTTAATTTATTGAATGACTTCTAAGTTTTTCCAACCTAGCCGAAGGTCTCTAACTTATCCAGTGTTTACTCAGTCAAAGGCTCATCTACATCTTTGATAGTCCCTGGCAACTTTCCTGTTGGGATGAATATCTTCTAAGAAATAAGGAACATACCTCCCCGAAAAAAAAAAAAAAAAAAGAAAGTGCTAGAACTTGTTTGAGATAAGCATTTTTTAATAAGAAAGAAAATTAGAAAACTAAAAATAAAAAAGATTTGAAAAAAAACAGTAAAAAAAAATATATATACAAAACAAGTGACACAGAACACACATTCTTACCACCAGCTGACAGATGCCCAACCAATTCCTGAACAGTAGCAGACTCACTGGCTGTCTCCCTGAGTTTTATTGTTCAGCATGATGTCACATGGCATAGAGTATTCTTTAGGACAGCTGGGGTCAGCCATATTGGTTCTATGTCCACCAGGCTCCCTTTGCCCCCACAGCTCCTTGATGTCAGGGTGGAATTAGATGCTGGAAGACCTTAGATCTAGTGTAAATTTAGCTCGGCAACAACTAAAATATCAGTTTACTATCAGCATTGTTCTCATACTAAATCCAGAACAGAAACATGCCTGCTATGAGGAATTAAATCAACTCTATTCCTGTCGGAACCAGGACAAATGTGGAGAGTTTTGATTTCAGTCTAAACCTCTAGCGGAATAACCAATTCTAAATAAGCAAAACCAAGTGTTTTAGACTCTCTTCTTCATTCAGGGCCAAGTTTCTAACAGGTAATGTAAGGGATAAATTACTTACGGGATACCAGATCTTGAGAGACTCATTTCAGCCAGAAAACAAGGCAAATCTTTCAATATGCACACAGCATTCTGTGTACTAATAAACAGAGTATGTGTCAAAGCTCACATTTATTGAAGTACTGACATTTGTGAAATATTTTAAAATTTTTTAGACAAAGAAGATGTATGAAGCCCCTTTCATTCTATTAATTTCTGTAGTGTTTAGGTTTGTAACTGAACTGCCAGAACTGTAGAATTAAGATGATTATAAAATACTGTCAACTTGGAAAAAAGGAGAAAAAGCAGCATGACATTTTCCCTTGAAAATTCAATAAAGAGAATTCCACGTTCAACTAAATTAATCTAATCTCAAAATCTGCTTATTTGTATTTTACTGCAAATAATTCTGACCATTTCCTTTATGATTACCATCTCTGATGATTTATTCTCTATTTAATATGACTTACAGAAGAAAGACATATGAGGATGGTATTTTCAAACATGAAGACTTCGAATTTTGATGTGACTTTCCTAAGTCTTCCCAAAGGTAATTCTACATTAGTAACGAATATAAAATGATGTTAACTCCAACCTATTCTAAAATTTACAGATTTTTGGATTATAATCTCAGTTCTAATATCCCTATTTTTCTGCACCAAACTTCCAAGCACATTTTAAGGTTCCATTAAACCGTCATTCAAAAAAAAATCATAAATTTGTTTAAAGTTACGGAGGGCAATTCAGAATATACTGATGGTTTTCATAAAAATGATTTTGTTTACCTGAATCTAGAGTACTATTTTGGGTTGGAAGATCACATTCAAGGAGTAATTCTCACTTCTTTTGACTGCCTGCACTGTTTCACCAAAACTTGGGTTTGAGATGTGGTTTGTGTATAATATGCTGATTCCTCTCCCTGCATTTTTATTCAGAGAAATCTCTAATTGCTGAATTACAGTGAAGACTAAAATAAAAAGATGAAAACAAACTGATTAAGCTGAGAGCACTTTAGTGCATTCTGTATAATTGTTAAATATTTGTAGAGTTAACTCTTCCTATTAGGCATGTATTAGCATTTAATAAATGAAGATGCAGTGCTTTGATTTCGATTTTTAAGAATACTGAGTCATAAAAGTACACTGTGCTGCAAAGGTGTAATTACAATACATCCAACAGTAAAGTCACTACACATTTGATTTCTTCTTCATAATTGTCTATGTGAAATACAGTTAAATTCTGACATGTAAAGTGCTTTCCATTTCAAGTGTTTGACTTTTTAGTGAGATAATATTTAAGATGAAATATGCACAGCTTGTTGCCATGGATTCAAGAATTTATGAGGCAAACAACAGAGTTTGAAAACCTGAAATCAAAGTTAAGTTAAAAATTGTTTTAGTTAGATACATAACTTGAGTTTAGAATATGCAGCAGTGAGCTATCTATATGAAGTAAAATTAATGTTGCTCTTGAATTCAAATAAACTCATCTAAATCTACTAAGTTTCTTTTGAAAAGAGATAACGTAAAAGTCCCTATAATCTTCTGTATCCACAACCACGTGAGAAATAGCTTTATGTGGAACAAAGGAATGTCTTTTTTTCTGATGTGCTGCCATTTCCTCAGTTTTCAGGGGCAGAATTTGCATGCTTATCCTGCCAGATGGAGAAGAACATGCATGATATGAACTTCTGAAAGTTATCCTGCAACCTTTTCCCATCACTGTTTGAAAATAGATGGGTAAAAACTTTCTATATCTCCCAACATAGCCAATATCTGCTCTTCTAATTTTTCTTCTTACCTGTGTTTTCATTTGAGAATAAGGTTGATTTTGTGGTGAACACTCCATATTGATCCTGCAATGATGTTCACTGTCTCAGGTTGCTTAATTTCTTGGCTTTATCCCACTGCAGTTCATCTGGAGGATCTTCACTGATCATGCTACTCGTGTTCACTGCTACTCATGCTAAAATCATCTCTTGGATACAAAGTGTTATCTGCTAAACCAACATATTTCTCTAGTCTTTTTATGCCATAAATAGTGAATGTGAAGAAAGCAATGCTCACCTTGAGAAGACAACTATAGCATGTACTGAAGTTAATATGTTTACAGCTCTTGTGAAGGGGTGTCCAGAGGAAGATTAAGCAATCTAGCTGCAATAGCAAAACTCATCTGGCCAACAAAGAAAACCATTGCCATTAGAGACCTCCTAGAGAAAGTAAGCCATTGCCAGGGATCTTGTAAATCCAGCAAAATGGAAGTCTAGCCTCAGCTGAACTGCCAGGAACGCTGACTGTCATGTCAATAGTAATTCTCATAGGTTTTATCTAGAATCTGTTTTATGTTTCAAACAAGTTCTCATTTGCCAGTCGCTTAAAACTCCAGTTTAATATTACCTTGACATGGAGAAAGAAGCATAACATTAATAAGCTGTGAAGTGCTCCACAGTACAAGATGATGAGAGTTGGGAATTGGACTAGATGACCATTTAGGGTTCCTTCCAACTTGAACAGTTCTATGATTCTATGATTATTTGCTTATTTATTGTTTCATGACATAGTAAGTCTGTTTTTTCTTTGGGCAGACTCGGGGTGGTTTAACACACAGAAAGAACACTGAAAAATATCATGAGTAGAAGTAAAGTGTTGCAGTGGAATGCTGAAGACTGTTCATTTGTAAATTAAATACATACCTCTAGACTTAAGAAAAATATGATTTAATATTTTATGTGTGTGACTGGTAAGCCCATGAGATCCCTGTGAACAGAAGAGGTTTTTGTGTTTGGTTCAGAACAGAGAACTAAAGAAATGTGTATTGTCCTAATCATTTTGATTCCATTAGTCACCTGAAAGAAAGTGACTCCCTGTGCCATCTTAATTCTTCATTCTTATCAACATAAAATGATGATAATATTCCATGGAGAGACGGCATTTAAAAAAACAAGAATCATTGAAAAACAAAATAATTGTTAGCATTTTGAATGTTTGCAGAAAATAAAGTGAAACTTTAGTACTGTCGCAAGTACTTTGTTTAAAGTAGTTTTAAAACTGAAGTAAAATATATTATGTACCAGAAGTACATAACAGCTGGTAAATACATTGCATGCTGTGTTACAAGGTTTACTTAAGAAAATGCTTGGAAAGTGTGGGCAAATTTAAGAATTATTGTTATGTGAAATTTCATATTGCTTTAAAGGATAGAGACTTTTGCTGTAATTGCCTTTTGCATAAGTAAAGTCAATAGTCAATGAAAAATCCATGATTTTCATATTCAAATAGATATTTTGCCTTTTTTGATTGTGAATTCAGTAAGCATTCCTTTTAGAAATGTCAATAAAGAATTGCTGAAGAAAAGCATATTTGAGAAATAATTTGTTTGTATGGGCATTATTCAGAATAGATGCAATAATTTTCAAAATGCAGCATCTGTATAATGGAAATACTGGATCCTACATTTAGTTGTAGTATCTATATATGCTATATGAGTTAACAGCCTTAAAAATGGATCAAGGTTTGTAGCACCAGAAAGATAAAAGCTGTGATTTCATTTGTTCATGTATCAGCAAAGCGTACCTACAAGTTTTGAGGGCAAGGGCTTAGGTGTCTCATTAGTGATGCTTATTATAGGGCACTTTCTGTCATGAGAAAAAAGAAGACTGGATTCTTGCAGGTGGCTGCATTGTCATATTGGAATGAAAACTAGGGAAAATATAAATAAATCATTGGCAAAGACATCATGTAGAAATAAATCATCCTACATGATTTTAGGCAGGAAAACTTGCTAACTGCTACTCTCCTTAAACTCCTTCTGCACACAGAACATGTACATGTGGCATGTCTATCTTCCAGGTGTCCCTGCAGAGGGATGCAGGTCTCATTTATTTGCTGCGACATAGCTGTCATCCTTAGGTATTAGATACCTCTGATTATGGAACCCCTGAGCATGTTAGATACTTCCCTAACCTCAGGCAACTGAATCAAGCATCTTGTCAGTTTAATCATTTCCTAAAATCTCTTTATGGCATGGATACAATTTCCTTTGGCAATAAGCTTAGAAACCTATAATCCCATAAAGTCAATTATCAAAAAGTAGGTATCTTAACTGAGTCCTACCACTATATATATATATGAGATAAATTCCATCACCAGAGATAAATCCTTTTCATTACAAAGGTTGAACTCAATATTTCTGATGTTTCTGAGCCTTATGATGATCTGTGCCAGGAACTAGAGGGGCAGAGCAGTAAGTTGATAAAAAGAGAACAGATCATGACCATCATTTTTAGATCACTTAAGCAACTTGCCCTTTGTTACATATTTGGATATGACCCAGTTAGACAGCAAAACTACATGTTTCTCAGCAGTTGTCTACTTGACTTTTATAAAATTTACATTAAACAGGGTACAGCGAGTAAAGCATTCACAAGCCCAGCAGGCACACTTAGTTTTTTCTCTTTTCTTTTCATACTAAAAGAACACTGACCTCTGTGAGACTCATTTGAATTCCCAAGAAATATTCTACTCCCAATGTCAACGTCAAATTTATAAGAATTAAAAAAAAAAAAAATTAATAACATTTTATTGTAAAATCTCTTCTTGGAAATTAATATAATCCTCATATTAGCAAGATAATGTGTAGGGCAGCTAGAAAATCTATAAACTAATTAAAACTGTGATTATTAGTTGGACACACCTAGTGTTTGCAACAGTAATTCAGGTATTGTAATTCAGTAATTCAGGTTTTGCAATGATGAGGCACTTTTGGGGGACTAAGGACTACTAAGAAGAAATGGAAACCACTTGACCACTAGCTTTAAACTAGGAGCAGTGAGCAAAAGATATGATGTCTTACATTCAAGTACAGAAGTAGTGGACCAAGTTGGTAAGCAAAGGGTATCGGATGGGGTGGACAGGAGATACCTTGAAAACTAGAAAGAAGAGCTAAAGGGGGGGCAGCCTTAAGCATCTATACACAAAAAAGATGTACTTGCAGCATTAAGGTGGAAATTCTCCTAGCTTTTCTGGGATACAATCATGTTTTTGTGTTTCTGAAGTGCCTATATTCAGGTGCACACAAGAATAAAGATACAAAATTAAAAATCTGTGTGCAGTTGTAGGGTTACAATATGATTGGGATTAAAGATGCAGTGGGTTAATTCGCATGACCGGAGATATTGCAGGGATGGAAACAGCTTTTTTTTTAGGAAAGAGTGGCCAGGAGGGTGAGAATGTGAACCAGACTTCATTTTAAGTAAGATCATGAAAATATTGTCTTGCTCAAACTTAAAAACAGACAATAAAAATTATTTTATTTCAAGCTGAAGCATTTGGTTTTAGAGAAGTTGGACAAGATGTCCTTTGAAGATCCTTTCTAACTGAACTATTATTTGATTCTATTCTGTTCTGTTCTGTTCTATTCTGTTCCTTCTTAGTTCATGTCATTTTTTCTATAGTTTTGCAAAACTCTGAACTAATGTTGAATAATGTGTGCATGAAATCTCAGTTCAAAAGTTAAGTTTAATTCAAGTTTAATTCTATTACATCTTGATTTTATTTTGGCTCCTGAAATGAGCAAAATGCCTTCATGGGTGATTTACATTATTCTAAATACAGGAAAGGTCTGTAAATTCCTTTCATAGTAAAAAAAGTTATATTTTCACTGAACTGATTTTCTAAAGCAGAAGCACATGACTGAATATCTGAATATGACTAATTATAGTCTAAGGCCTCTAAGAAAATGTGCTTTATTTCATGTTTACTTACTTTGCTTTTGTGAATCTTCAAGCATGACAAGAATGGGTTTCTACCTGTATTGTTTTCTCACTCCCTTCTCCCAGCTGTTGTTACGCAGCAGTTTTTACCTTTCTTCAGTCTAGTCTCCCAAAGCACACACTGAGCTTCTCTCATAGCTCAGTTCTGCTCAGCAGTGCCCTTTGTACAGCTAGAGCAGGCTGTCCTCTGACATGGTATTATCCAACCTGGGTTCTACTCACAGAGGCCAAAATTTCAGACCAAAACTTTGCCAACACAGCCCAACAGAATATGTTCTGATCAGATAGTCACAGAAAGCATTAAGGTTTCCCTGCACCTTTTCTTCCATGTGCTGAACACACTCAGCTTTCACAGACCATCCTTCAGCCCCTAAACCATGATGGCAAACAATGACTTTCCAATCATCATAAATCTCCTCCAACTGCCGTGATTGTTTGTGAAGATACATAGTAGTCTTTCAGTGACATCAGCCCGCTCCAGAAGCATCCTTGGATGCATCCCATCACAACTCATTCACTTGCGCACGTCCAGGAGGGTGATATTGTACTTAAGATTATGTTACTCTATGGCGCATATTCTTTCACTACCACAGTCTCCTCTAGGCAATTCAGCACTTCAGTTCTGAGGAGGCTGTCTTTGAAGAAAGCAAATTCTCTCAGTTCTCTTTTCCTTCAGGCCATTTTCCTACAGGATTCTGCCAAGAAGGTCCTTGAAAAAGAAAATCAGCCTTTCTTAAGTACACAGTTCAACCCTTTCTCTTGTTCAATTCTTTTAGTATCTCAAACTCCACAATTTCTTAGTCACTGCGGTCAAGACTACCCTTAACCTTCATATCTTCAGCCAGTGCTTTCCTGTTTATGAGTAGCAGATGCCACAGAGCACCTTCTCTAGTTGGGCTAGCGATCACCTGTGTCAAGAAATTGTGGACTGTTGGTTCCTGGAGTTATTGTTGTTCTAACAGGTATTGATATGGTTAAAGTTGTCCATAAATACCATAGGGTGAATTTAATTGTGATGAATCTGACCATCAATTTAGCGTGAAATAAATTAATGTATATTATTCTGAAAGTGCTATCATGAAAATATATATATATATCTCTACGCTAAAGATGCCAGTAAAAATCCATAAAACATCCTTTATCTCTAATTTTTTCACAATTTAATTTGATGATGGCTATACTTTTGAAAGACACTATACTGACATAATTTATTTACTTTAAGTTGAAAAAGGTTAGAACAAAAAGACACTGTAGCATTCATCTGCTCCCATTTAGATTTTTTTTTTTTTTTTTTGAAAATTAATTTTAAGTTCAAGTTTTCTAGTCTGATTTAGATCTTGTGATTCATTCATAGTCACAGGAAAGAAACAGACACCTTCAGAGTGCAATTCATCTCACTGTGACATATGTCTAGGAGAGCTGAGATGAATCATTCTCTGGAGCCCCTAGTTCCTTTCACTGATCATAGAAAGAGCCAAGAGCTTAGAGTAGATCTGTAATCTTTGGATATTCTATCTTAAGTAAGATGATTCTCAACCTTCTATAATAATTTCTGCATGTTAACATGGCTTCCTTTATCTGTAATCAGTTTTGTCATCTTTAAAGCAAGCTTAAAGAGTTTTCACTTAAGCAGGAGTTGAGAACTTTTTGTTCCTAATGAGTACATTAGTAGTCTAGATGTGGACAAAGAAAAAGTATGTATATAATAAATTTAAACTCATTTTCCTTTCTTCTATTATTTTTCGTTTGTTCATTTCAGTTCACTTAGCTCCATAGCTAGCAAGACCTCAGTGTCACAACACTGACAGAGGCAAATCCAAAGGATTTGGAGCGTCATCTGATGATGATTTACTACAGACATAGCTTAGAAGAGTTTTCACCTAATACTTGCCAACTCACAATAAATGAAATGAATTCATGTTTAGGCAGGACTTAAAAATTGCATGACCAGTTGTTTGGTTCTTGTTTGATTGTTTGTTGACTAACCAAGCTTTGGAACTGCTGTTGGTTTTCTTGCCGCTATCTTCACATACTAGGCGGAGCTCAAATTAGGACCATTTACATCAATGGGGTTGTTGTGGACACTGGCCATCAGTATGTTTATCTTCCTTGGAGATGAAGCTCTCAATATTTTAAAGAAGATGCGTAATTTTTCATAAAAATAATTTCAAAAAATGAAATTGTTTCATAAAATTGGAAAACTAAATTGTACGTGAAAGAAATGTTTTTAATAAATAATCCAGTTAAAGCAGAAAATTATGCCATGAACCTGTTTTAGTGCAAGTTTTATTGATCATTTCTATACACAAACTTCGACAACTCTTCTACATATATCCTGAAATCTTCAGTTTATATAATTAATCTATTAGATAAATCAACAAGTCTTCCACACTTTTATTTGCTATTATCATTGCAATGTTATATCCCTAAAAACTCTATTTTTTCTGACAGTCTGCTAAGGAGGTGAAATTTTATTAGCAAAATAATAAATTTATTGATACAGAAAAGTGATGAAAACAAAAATAATGCTGAGTGGAGTTAATTTTTCTCTTCACTTTGCCTTTTAGTATTACTATGTCTATTTCCTTTGTATTTGTTTCCACTCTGCTCTTTTCCACAGAGCAAACTGATTCACCTCGGAGTTCAGCTGGTAGTGTACAGAAAAAAATGCCTTATCTAAAGAGAATCTCTCCAGTGGGAGTTATTTTACTTGACATTCTACTGTACCAATTGTTCTGAATATGCTCTGGCTTCTTAGCAAGGAAAATTGGATTTTACCGCCTTGAGGATGGAGTTTGGATTCTTCTGAGAGGACTGGAAAGAGTAATTATTTCTTCCATGAAAGTATTTATGCCTGTAGCAGAGATTATTGCATATGACACCTGCGCCTTGCTCTTGGCACTGCATTCTGGGCTTCCTGGGGATGTCTACTGTAAGACACTACCAAGTGAGATGTATGAGAGATGTATCTGTATTCTATGGCCTAGCTAAGCCTTTTCTACCTAGTTCCAGGAAAGGAACAACAACCACAATGAAGACCAAATGTTGTGGAGCAGAAGTTCAAATTATTTTTTTAACTTCTTTTTTAAGAAAGTCACATCTTCCCCTTTATTTTTCCAGTCTTAGATCTTAACATTGTGTGCATGCATATAAGAATTGAAGTTCACAGACACAGCACATTTAATATCTTATTATTTACTTTACAGAATCTCTTTTCATGTTGGTTCTCCGAAGTTAAACTATAAATTAGAAATTTCTGTTTTGTTTGGGTAAAAGATTCACAACTGGGTTTAGTGGGTGTTTTGAATCTTACTGAAGAGGGCAGATAAGAACAACAAACTAGCAGCGTATGATAGCAATAAGATGTAAAGATGAAACATTCAAGTGGATTCACTGTAGGTACTCAGGTTGCTTTGCTTTCTGTAGCTAAGTCAAGCAGTGATGATTACCTGCTTGGTTGATTCAGCTTCACTGGCTAAATCAGCAAACTGATGATTTCCATTGTTCTGTGTACCATTAGGTAAATAGAACTACTGCAACAATACAGAATGTGCTTGGCTAAGAATGTGTTTTATCAGCTTCATCTGAAGTAAGAAAATGAGCTTCAGAGATACTACATTTTAATATTACACTAAAAAGTCTCCTAACGTAGAATACAAGCCTCGGTTCATTAAACATCACTGCTACCAGGACAGATTTCAGGCCAAGGTGTTAAAGAGTGAAATGAAATACTTTCAAACTATATTTTATACCTGGGTTTAAATTTTCTGACTCCTTTGCAACTTTATATTTATACACCAAGAATTATCTTAAGCATTTGCCATCAGTTAATATTGTTAGATTTCTTTTTTTCGTATAAGCATATTTTACCCAGTTCATTTAAGTAACCATTTCTTTCACCCTCCGGTGATTCTGTGATGCAACATGTTAGCTTCTATGCACTTTATGGATATTTGGGTGCCAAAAAGGTATCTTTGAAATCAAAGCTACCTATTCAATGACTAAAGGTGTTAGTATGTCTGTCTGGAAATGGTAGAAGTAATAGAAGGCAGTAGCATGGCCTGAGAACTTTCCTGCAAAATAACTTGGATGTAATTATCCTGGGTTTTGGGGAGGTGATCTGAGATGTTTAAGCTGTAGAGAGGTATGTCGCAAGAATTCCTGTACCATTTTATTTACTAGTTGTAGTATAGCTTTAGGGTGAACCAACTAGATACTGGAATATTTGGAATAATATTTGCAAGATAACTAGTCTAAGGAGAAACTTACACTTTTTTATGTAATGCAGCTTATAGGTGCCTGAGTAATGTAAATTATTTAGGTATCTTGCTACAAGCAATTTAGGTGAGTTACAGCTCACTTTACATAGTATTATAATGTGTGCTATTATGTTGCATTAACATACCTGTGTCACATTAATCAGATAGTTACCTTTGCAATTATCTGAGCTGCATTACTGTGTGACTTGAGGGATTAATAAAATATGCTTTTGATGAGTGAGTCCTGTCTGCTATCAGTCACTGGACTGGTCACTGAAATGCTAATGTATTAGCCTAATTTTTTCAAGCTATGCATTATAACTGATAAGTACTACAAATGCTGTGCTACATTATTACTGTTATACATAGGATTAAAATTAAAAAAAAAAAATGTAAATTTAGTGGAATACCCTTACTCTTATTAGCGAGTAGCTTGCCAGGCTCAGTGGGTTGTACATTTTTAGTCTGTAGAGCTATGTCTACTGGTAATTCTGATTTTGTATAGGTTTTCCAGATTTAATATGTGAATACCATATATTGCCTGGAGGATTCCTGTCAATGTTCAGATCTGCACTTCAGCACATGAAGAAGTAAGACTGAAGCAAGTCTAATGTGATGTAAAGAGTTGTAGCATCTAGTAGATAAGATAGTGAGGTTTCAGATTTTCAGAGGGGCTGAATGGAGGTGTCTGATGAGATCAACACTAAATTTGTAGTTAGGTCAAACTTCAAAGTTAGACCAGGATGCTCATGAACTTGTCAAATTGGGTTTTGTATATCATCAGGATGGAGATTCTACAAGAAAACATTACATAGCTTCTCTTTATCTTTTCCCTCTAAAGCAACATTCTTGAACATTCATTCAATAAATGTCTACAGTTATATTGGGCCACAATCAGCTTCTGAAGAAAATGTTATATTTTGAAGTACTGGTCTTGGAAATGCTAATTTGAAGGACAAGAATGTTAATTTGAAGGACAAGAAATTTGCTGCCTGAAGAAGACTATTGTGATACTACTAGACAAAGCATTATGTATCTCGTAACACTTGCATTATAATTGTGATCATAGAATAAAGCATGCAAGCTGTTATTCATGGCTGGAAAAAATTCATAGGTAATGGTTGTGACTATGCTGAAAAATGTGTTTTATAGTTGAGAATTTGCTCTATCTCTCTGCTCTATCTATCTATTTGCTCTATTTGCTCTATTTTGCTCTAGTGTTATTGTACTGTTCTTAGTTTCTTTGGAAAAAGATAGGAAGCATTACTTCTGGAGCGACCTACTTATATTTCAAACTTAGAATTATATTTGGATCCCAGTAGATTAATTTAAATTCATATAATTTAAATGATATTTGCTTTTTACTTCTGTATTGTTGAAATTATGCAGATTTAGGAGTCACAGGCTGCGCAAGTGAAAGAAGCTTAACCTAAAACACTTCATATCTTAAATGGTGCAACTTCTCATTTTTATGTGTGTTAGTCTTAATAGGCAAAATCTTGAGGTGTTTACATAGAGCTAAATAATTCCTTCTTTCAGAATTGACAGCAGAAGAGTAGAATGAAACGGAATGGATAAAACCTAAAATTTTCCCTTAATTTTTTTTTTCCATGAACCTTCCTCTTCATTTCTCTTTGCTTTGAGCTCCACTGTTGCAGTTTTTGTGTCTCCAGCACAGTATTTTTTAACCAGCCTTCTGCATTTTTTAATGTATTCTTTCTTTTCTGACTGAATTGATTTTTCCTTTAACAATTTTTATATTTCTTTTCTCTCTTTCAAACCATCATAGATTGTCACAGATGCCATAAAAATGGTTACAGAGAAAATCTGAAGAATAATGCTGATAAAGTATCGAGGGATGAATAGGCAATGGAATGAAACTTCCTACTATTAAATTAGTCCTGCAAAAAGACGTAATATGGATTACTGCTGCTGGAGACTAATGTTGAAAAGTTACAAATCTCTTCAAAAAATCTTCTTCTAGAATGGAAGGGAAGTTTTTTTTTTTTTCCTTTACTGGCAGAGGTAAACTTACAATTAGAAATTAGAGTTGTATTTTGCATGTGTGGCAAAGTGACATTTCTCAGTACTGAATGAAAACAGAAGTTTCAAAAGCATAGAAGTGGAGGCATTCGTGTAATTATCCACACAATAATGTGTCTCTCGACTCAACTGGTCTTGACCCACCTGCTCCTTCGTAAGCATGTAATATATTAGCAGGATTCTTGGGTATACCTTAATTCCAGTGTCCTCACCCAAAGAGAATTATCATCCCTGTCATATCTACTACCCAAAAAAGGATCTCTTCAGTCAAGCAATCAGCAGATATGCAGATAATTGTATCAAGTCCACTGAGGAAAAATGTGATCTTGTTAACTAAAGACAAGTCTCTATGAGTTCTACAATGCCTGGTATAATTTACCCTTCCTCCACTTTCCACTTGAGAAGCACATGGATTTTTTAGAAGTACCTTGTCAAACCTGCCAGCCCTCTGTGGATGTCTTGGTGTATATTCCAAGTTCAGCAATCCACAAAACAATTTCTTCATGACTTTTTTTTCAGTTTTCTCATAACTAGAAATTTTGCCAATACACACATTCTGTGCATATCCTCTTTCCATCCCTTGGCTGTCATAATGGAGTTATATATTTTATATTTTTATGTGCTCAGATGAGTTTAGCTGTCATTGTATCATTTACAGCAAGGTTTACTATCTTGCATTAATATTTCATTCTTATCCACATGGAACAAATTTATCTTACCTCACATCAGGTCGAGAGTATTTGAACTTGTAAATAAAGATTTATCAAGTACAAAATGTTTTTTTTCAGATATTTGATAACTAGCTTTGATTCAGCTGCATTCTACTGATGGATGAATAGCTGCGTATTTGCCTGTTTTATCTCAGAAAGGACAGGATTAGTGAACTTTGTTTTTGCATAGAAAACAAGATACACTGTTTTCATTAAGAAGGCCAGCAAGGGACCTTTGCATATCTTGAAAAAATAGTATTTGTTTTACTAACCATGCTGTACTGTAGTACTGTTAATATCTATCAGATATTATCATTTTTTGAGAGAACTGAAGGTTTTCCTTCCTTTCCTTTCCTTTCCTTTCCTTTCCTTTCCTTTCCTTTCCTTTCCTTTCCTTTCCTTTCCTTTCCTTTCCTTTCCTTTCCTTTCCTTTCCTTTCCTTTCCTTTCCTTTCCTTTCCTTTCCTTTCCTTTCCTTTCCTTTCCTTTCCTTTCCTTTCCTTTCCTTT
>NW_024962252.1:4597480-4647714 GCF_019238085.1 Lagopus leucura | reverse complement strand
ACTTCCTTCCTTCCTTCCTTCCTTCCTTCCTTCCTTCCTTCCTTCCTTCCTTCCTTCCTTCCTTCCTTCCTTCCTTCCTTCCTTCCTTCCTTCCTTCCTTTCTTTTCTCCATTTCTTTCTTTTTTTTCTTTCTATTTTCTATTACAGAAATAAAGGCACTCTCCTGCATAGAAAAGCATAAATCCAACAGACCTCCCCCAGCACCTGTACTATTTTACTAGTGACTATAGAAGAAATCTCCAGTCTCCAAAAGGAGGCATCCTCCAAATGATGTATTCTATCTAACATTGACTGATCTCCCACAAGTGAGTCCCACTTCGCACTGTTGCAGTCATCAGAAGTTCTCTGCTCTTCAGCACCTAATATATTTTGGCCAATGTACTGTACCATTTCCATATTTCAGCTGAAAGGTATGACATGACTCAAAAAAAAAAAAAAAAAAAAAAAAAAAAAAAGATAAAAGTGATATTTCTATAGCTGCATGAATTAGTATTGAATCTGGCAAATCTGGTCTGCTTGAAGCATCAAGTTTTACAAACTCTGTTATCAAGTACCACGTGTTGCTTCACATATTTGAGACAGAAATTATCTTTACATAGTTTACTTAAATGAAGCAGTTGCATAGGCTTATGTCTGAAAATAAACCAAACTAAATAAGGATGTGTCTTTTGGTGGCTCCAACACTCAGAAAACATGGCTTAGAAAATGAATGAATGAAAAATAATTTTAATGCTACTAGCTCAAGTTTAATAAGATAAATGCCATTTAAAATCTGTGAAAGGACTTCATGCACCCAAATTTCAATTCATCGAAAATGTTCATCAGCATCACCTCAGAATGTTTTGTAGCACAAATTTGAGCATGTATGTAACCACAAATGTACCATGGCTAATCATATTTGGCCTGCAAGATTAAACCTGTATGTCTCATTGGATTGCTTTAATGCATGGAGAACTCTTAGCAAGAATGAGACTGCTCTGTTTCTGCTTTTTGATACAGAGTAATTCAGCCCAATTCCCGGCTGTGCTGAACGCCTTTAGAATTCTTAAGTGTTGGGATTCAAAACACTTTCATTAATTTGCCTTTAAAATGTCAAAAACTTTTGATGTGAAATATCTAATTTGAACTGTGGCTTTACCAAATCTGTCTCTCTGATACTGAGAATACAGAAAAAGGAGTAGTTGTAATTTTTGTACAGAGGGGACATTTCCCTTTTTTATTTGATTCTTGCAAAAATGTCATGGAAAAACTTAGCCCTTAGAATTTATCATGCTAGAAAATAATCAGATTTCAACTGATTTAGTTGGACAGAGCCTTCTTTTTGCCATATGTTGTATTTTTATTAATAAGAACTTCACCAATTTCTATAATCTTGAGAACAATTTAATAAAATAAAGATAAATGGAATCTCACACTTAGAAGCTATATATAACCACAACTATCAGAAACAAAATACCAGTTTGTAGTTTTAGTAGCAATAGTAATAGCAGCAACTTGAGCGTGGTAGAACAGAAGAGCCACCAGAATATGAATCAAGACAATGCGGGGAATTTAGCAACCCTCTTTTCTGCATGTACACTATCAATCTGGACATCAGCTAATAAAAGATTCCAAAGCAGAGGAAAAAATGAAATAAATGATGAAGTATAGAAAATATTTATACATAATCTGAAGCCTTTGACAAAAATTATCCTCAGTTATCACATCTGACATAAAATCTGACGATAAATAAAAAGTCTTTCTGACACTGGTCCAAATATGAAAATGACTTCCCATAAAAACATCTACAAAACTGTTGTCTACTTTAAATGAAATTCTGAGAGTCAAAATAAGCCTATGGTAAGGTAATAATTTCTATTGTTCCCCAAAATCATAGCTAAAGAAACAGAAGAATGAAATATATGCAAACAAGCTAGTTCCACTTCTTTTCTATATACTGAATAGAGAGTAGACTGATAAAATGGTGATAGTAACAATAAATTGAGCCAAAGGGAGAAAAAACAGGGAAAAAAAAAAAAAAAAAAGAAATGCAAGTGAGAAAATAAAAGTATTTCCAAAAAGCATTAATTGCAGGTTATGACTAGGAAAAAAGTTATAGCTGCTGTATCAATAGGAATTTTTACACTAATCCCAAGGGGCTTTTCTCCAAAATATTTTTTTTGGCATAAAACTGTCACTCATACAAAGAGCTTGCAATGCCCTTTAGCATATTTTCAAATAGTTTTTTGACACTTTCTGTCAGAGTCATCTCCGGGGTTCCTGAAACCAGTTGTTTTGCTTAAGACTGTGCCATTGCATTCATTTTCCTGGACAGGACAGAGAGGATTCTCTACTCCTAGCCAAATTTGCTCACATACAGACAGCATCCAAGGAGGGAGCTTTTATCTGGTTGAAGTCCTCTCAGATCACTGTGGTCCTTGTTTTTTTCTGTCAGAATTCTTAAAGTTTTTTCAATGCCCTTGGATTAGGCTGATGTCCCCTTTAGTAGGGTACTTTACAGATCTTTTGCAAAGCTATTAGCATGTGTAGAAGTTCACACAGTATAATGACCATGAGTTAGAAACAAAGCCACAGAATAGTGGCCTCCTGACCGATTTCTGAACAGCATGAGGTACTAAGTTAAGTACACTTAAATGAAAATACACTTAAATGAAAATTTGTAAAGAAGAAAGTTATTTGAGAATGTGAGAAATGACTGAAAGTTAAATCTATGCTCACTTCACAAGGATGAATGATCAGCACTAGCAAGAAGAGGGAAAAAACTTTCTGGAAGATTATTGACTTCAGTTCATTTTCTGTTAATTCAGAAGATGATTTTGAAATACTAATAGGGAACTTTGAACAGTGGCTGTCCTCAGGTGAAAGGAAGTTGTGAGCAAAATAATGGGCGTTGGATTAAAACGCTCACAGTTTTATAAACTTCGAAATTTAGAAGAAATTACTGAATCATTGTCCAGTCTTGACAGTTATCACTGAAGCAAGTAACCAAGTATTTTAAAATAGACAAAATAACTGTGATTGGAAGAAATAGCATATAATAAGGGGACAAACAAGCATTGCAGTGGCTTGCTTTGGTTGCTAGTGCCTTTTTCTTTTGGCTAGAATTCTCCAGTTGTATTTCATCCCAGACATCTTAATGGGAATATTGCAATGGAGTCTTGAAGAAAGCACTTAAAAACAGGCTTCTTGAAGAAACAGAATCCACACTTAACAATTATTAAAATTCATCTAGCAGAGAAATCACCTGGTAGTGCTCAAAAGGAAAAGGCAGTTTTCTGACACTCTGGATGTTATGAAATATTCATAGCTTTACTATGAAAGATTTGAGGCTGAAAATCAAATACATTCAATGTCAGTTTGGATGCAACAGTAAATATCACAACTCATTTTGATTCCTGGCATTGGATAAAGCTGTGAGAACCCAGCACAGGAATTTTCCCACTTTGCAAGAACCTGCAAAAAATACACAGTGGGAATGGTAAGGATGATAAGAACATCTCTAGATTGGATGAGTTTTTTATGAAAACAGTGGAGAATACTGCAGGAGAAGGTAATGAGACTACCAGCTTGAAATAAGCACAATATCTAGTTCATTTTCATTCTAGAAGTAAATATGATAATTGAGATAGAGATAACAAAAATGAAAGAGCAGTAAAATATCAAGATGATAAAGGGAAGTATGGTTAGGGGATGGTTATCTAGCAGGGAAAACAAAACAAAACAAAACAAAACAATAACTTTAAGTTTGCAATTCCAGCAAAGCTCAACTACTGAAAAGCATGACCTGATCTTGTAAAGAAGAAATTTATACTGGATGGACAAGGAACTAGATGTTGAGTGAGGAGTTGAATACATGTTCCAGATGAAAGGAGGAGTCCAGAGTCAATGTTCAGCTGTCCCTGTTTGTGTCCCAGTGCAGCTCATTGCACCATCCTAGCAGGTACATTCTCATGGAGTTGTAAGCTGGCTTCCTACCCTCTGTCACCAACAGGAAGAGACATCTCACAGTTAAATAGGAACCTCGGAGGCAAGTTTCATTGATCTAAATCCCTGTGAACTCTTATGCACCTTTACTTCTCAAATACACAGCCGGTCTGAGCACTAACAAATACTCCTTCATAACTATGCTACTTCTACACCAGTGAAGGCAAAGTTGGTGAAGAGCATTTCACTGAGTCACTGAGGCCAGCTGGAATGTAATAACCCATTACTATACCAGAATGCTTTCCCTGCAGAAGAAGAGTAATGACATCCAAATGGTCTGTGTGGAAATGATTCATGATGCACTCTGATTCCTTTCTTCTTGGGGAACCATTTTGGAAAGCAGTCATTGGTACAGGGCAAGTATTGTCAGGGACTTCCTCTAGCTGTTGACTGGTGTAGGTAAAAGTTATTCCAGGACACTGGTCCTTATGTGTTTCTGATTTCACTAGTACAGCTACTGTGTTTGGCTATATTCAATGTTTTTTTCAGAGAATTTAATACATTTTGCATGACAAAGAAAAAAACTGAAATTAACATAAATTTTTTTGACCTCAGGAAAAACAGTAAGAGATCAGGCTCATATCTCTAAAAGTCTTAGAAAGAGAGAAAGTTGTTGAATAAATTTAAGCTACATGCAAATTTAAGTTTCATGAAATACAATCAGCATGCCCGAGAGAGGCATTAATACTATAAAATTTACAGAAGAATGAAGGAAAGACTGATAGCATTCTCAGTGTGCTCTCATGGAAAGATTCAAAGGAGAAGAGGGATCCTCAAAGAATCACAGAATCACAGAATCACAGAATTGTAGGGGTTGGAAGGGACCTCCAGAGATCATCGAGTCCAACCCCCCCTGCCAAAGCAGGTTCCCTACAGTAGGTCGCACAGGTAGGCATCCAGGCAGGTCTTGAACATCTCCAGAAAAGGAGACTCCACCACCTCCCTGGGCAGCCTGTTCCAGTGCTCCGTCACCTCACTGTAAAGAAGTTCTTGTGCACATTTGTGCAGAACTTCCTATGCTGCAGTTTCCAGCCGTTTCCCCTTGTCCTGTCTCCACTCACCACTGAAAAGAGTCCGGCCTCGCCATTCTGGTGCATGCATGGAAATGCATGCCAAATTCTATAGCTAAAAAAGGAATTTCGGACTTCGACATTATCAGATATTTTTATAGTGACTATGTAGATATCTTGGGAAAAAAAGAAATTGAAATTATTCCAGACAACATTTACAGACATTTACATTCCAGTAACATTTACTGCTGTAAAGGAGAATTCTAAACTTAAAATATACATAAATTATTAGATATTATCTCCTAAAAGGATATAAGTTCCCATTCCATACCAGTAAGTGGAATATAAAGTCAGTAAACAACAATTTAGCAGTAGCCTCTTTTACAGTACATTTCCTTTCACTGTTTGACTGTGCCAAACTTAAAAAAAAAAAAAAAAAAAAAAAAGAGTTCTAGTTTCCATCATTTAATGTTGCCGTAGAAATCACTGGATCAAGTTCTGTTTCTTTCTTCTTGATTGCTCCTGATTAATTAGTGGAATACAAAATGGTCAGAATATGCATTAGAAAATTTATATAAATTTAGCTTCTATAAAATGTATATCTCTGAAGAATGGAACACTGATAAACAACTCTAGTATGATCAAGTACTTTACCCTCTTATGCCTTTCATTTCCCTGCTTAAAAACAAACCAAAAAACAAACAAACAAAAAAAGGGCAAAAAGGCAAGTAGGACTGTAGCTCTCTACCAAATGCAGTTACCCAACTCAATTGACTTTGCATCTACACTCAGGGACTTTCCCTCTGGGCTGAAATTTTACTGTAGAATGCAATTTGTTTTGCGGTTTGTCACATGTAAAAACAAAACCAGAAAATCAAGTTGATCATACTTGCTATCATTGGGATTAATAAAAAGAATTATCATGCTCAATGTCCTTTTTAATTTATAATTTGTTTCTTTTCAGTTATTCCTGAGTGTTAGGGAAAAAAAATAAGGATTTATTCCAGCATAGAAATGTGGTGACTTTGACTAAATGGCCCACTACATCAAGAACATTTTGATCATTTTTCCAAACACTGAGCACTGAGTTTATTTATCCATATGAATATGGGACTGTGGTACTCTGTGTGCTTTTTTTTTTACCCCTTTTGCAAGATTGTACAGTGTTTGCCATAAGTTCCTGTTTCACAATTTCATGTTATTCTTCTGAGTCAATAAACGCTATTGCTGACTCTCAAAGTGGAAGCAAATACAATATTTTCTTTTTTCTAGTACTGTTTCTGTTAGTATACAATTCTGCTGTCATTAACTTTGGGATATAGTTTGTGTTCAGCTTAATCTCCATGGAACAACAACAGCATAACAGAAAAACATGCCTTCCAAATAATACAGTCTGAACATTCATTTCTAAAAAGTACAATATTTTTTAACTCTTTCAGAAATGTTAGAATGTTCATATTAGTTTATTCACCTAATGGTTATGTGAAAAAGTAAGCGTCACAGCTAAAGGTAACCTGTGAATACTATATACTGAAGTCCAAAGATCAAAGACCCAATGTTCAAGTTAAAGATTGAGGAAAAGGAGATCTAACTGCTCTTGGAAGACTGTATTTTTCTTCTAAGTGGCCATTATCTGTGGTCTGTGACACTGAAAAGGACCATCAAAATAAACTGTAGCTGCTAAGACTAAAAACTGGGTTGCAGTGACCAACAGGGAAGTCTGAAGGCAGTAAAACACTGTACCTCTTTGCTTCTGCAACTACATCTGCCTCACAATATATGTGAATTAATTTCCCTTGCTTTATTAAAATGTAAGCAGCCTCACAGCTGCTAGCTACTGCTCACTGGCTAGCATCATTTTATTCCTGACTGCTTGTTTGATTAGCCAACCTCCCAATTGCTCTGTGTGGAAGCATGTCTACTTATGAGCAAATCAGGATCTATGTGGGAAAGGAATTTTAGTATTCAAGCAACATGTCACTGTGCAAACAATGATATTCCTTGTTCACAGAAGTCTGCACTACATGACCAAGCAGACCCCACTGAAGAGATACACTGTGCTGATTGTGTACCAACCTTGCACCAGGGCTCAGTCAATCGCTGTCGTTGTTGTTAGAAGGATGAGAAATCAAGCTGCATTCAGGAAAGCCATACTGTGCATTCTTCATTGATTTTTAAATCCCCAATGTTTTGGTTTTTTTTTTTTTTTTGTTTTTAGATGAGTGGATAACCTTAGTTTGTACAGCATACTCATCAAAGTATCAGAGAATAAAAGTGCTGTCTGAAATACAAATCTACACATACAAGATGCTAGAAGCTGTAGGAGGCGAGGCTCACCCTTCCTGCAGATGCAATGAGCTGGAACTCAAAGGCTGGTTATTTTCCACTCGCCCTTGACTTGACGAATTACAATGTCATTTAGCACCATACAGATTTATGAATTGTTGTTTGACTCATGCTTCTAATGCCATTAATTTGTATTGATAAGTGAAATGTTTATGCACCTCTCTCAGCCCTATTAGAGAGAGAACCTTGAAATGGTAATGATACCTTCGGTTACATTTTTATTGAGAGCTGGAATGTGGTGTCCATCATCTTTCTCTCAACAAAAATATGACACAGTTAAAAATGTGCCTTAGCAGCAAGATTCTCTTGTTGGTTTTTTGTTTGTTTGTTTTGTGGGGGTTTTTTGTGTTTTTTTTTGTTTGTTTGTTTGATTTTTTTTTTTTTTTTTTTTTTTTTTTTTTGCATGCAGAAACAGCTTGAGAAGTAAGAATGGAAATAAAGGGGCAGAGCTCAAGTCATCCTGGCTGAGTGATGTCCTACGATTCCTGTGAAAGCAGTGCTAGCTCTGAAGTGGGTGTTTCTCAGTTCTCATCAAACTGATTATTATAGAATCACTCATACGATCATAGAATTGTTTGAGTTGGAGGGAAAGCTTAAAGGTCATCAGTCCAACTCCCCTTCTGTGAACAAGAAATCCTCAATAAACCTCAACAATAAACCTCAGAAGTATTTAGCAAACAGCTGTATTTCCAAAGAGCTCATTTCTAATTAACCAAATCTGTCTCACTTTTTTTTTTTTTTTTTACTCTGAGGTAAAGCAAAAGGTTTTGATGAATTTTTCGAGCACTCTGAAAGTAATACCTCTTACTTTATTACGTTGTTCCATAACATCAGAGGTGGATGTTGGTGTTATGGTAATAGAGGTTGAATCTTTCCAACAATATTCTGTTATGTTTTGTTGCTGTGTGACAGATGGCAGCAGAGGGGCAGTCTGACAGAATGGCATCTGACTTGGAAGTGCAGGTGAAATCAAAGTGTGGCACTGAATTCCTCACCTAATAGTGTCAGCTCTATAAATTGAGGGTCTGGCCTTCACAGACCATTTTCTACTAGAACAAATGAAAAGTACAAAATGGATGTAAGAATGTAGTCTGAGCTGTATATCTGATGAAAACAACAACAACAACAAAAACAACAAAAGTAGTGCGTGGATCAGTTAACAGAAAAATGTTTTCTAGAGGCCACTGATAACAGCAAAGATTACATTTTTAATTTGGCATTCTGAATTTTCAGGGCAGCAAATTCCCTAAATCCAACAAAGAGAGGTAAAGGCTGCATAAATGCTTGCAGTCATTATATTTGTCAGATCTTCACATATTTAGCTGTTAAATTCATGGGCCTAACAGGAGCTAATCCAAACAATTTTGTATCTGGTGAAAGAGCGGAGTGTTGACTAATCTAAGAAGCTTAAGTGTTAATTAGTGAAAGAGAAATCAAAACAATCCCATTTCCAAGCACATTATTCAGGTTGGTTATCATTAATTTCATGCTTTGTAGTAATTGCTCTGACAGATGAAGCTATAAGAGTATGCTTGAGGTAAATGATGTAGAGAAATTATTTCCATCAACTGGATAACCTTGTTACTTTGAAAGCAACAGGCAAAATGAGAACTTTCAAGTATAAATGTGAAATTGTATATAACAAGCTGGAAAAAAAAAATATTAGGAATTTATATAAAAATAAATTTGGAACAGTAAAAATAAAAGATAAAGTAGGTAGAATATCTTAATAGATATAATTGGTTAAGTATGCATGTCTGAGACTTAAATTATTAACAGGAAAAAAAATTGCATTGGTACTTTAATTAGCACGATCGTAGAAATATCAAAAAAGGCAGGAGAGCTAAGCATACTGATGTATGTTCAAACAGACCTATGATCCTCATGACTGTGTAACCACTCAGAAAAACAGATCAACATACTTCAAATCCTCTTTAGCAAGAAGTTTCTCTTAGTTTAAGCTGAACATCATCTTCCTCCATAGCCATTGGAGAGACCAACAATGTCCTGTACTCATCTCACTTGCCTTGGAACGCTATCATAGGATGGGTGCAATGAATCATGCTTTCAAGACTCTGCTATCAAATAACTACAGTGGTAATCCAGAGTACTAATTTAATTACAGACAACTTCATCTCATAGAGTGGGAGTTAGGAGAGATGCATCGTAAGGCATCACATATTATCACGTGCATATCACCTCGGAGATCACAGTCAAATTCTGTATGTGAACTGTGCTGTGCATGCATAAATTTTAGAAGAAAATCTGAACAGTTCATACTCTAAATATTCAAGGCAGAGCAAAGAATTATTGTTATCTTCATTTTACAGATAGGAGAGGAAGTTAAAACAGTTATTTCAGTGAAAAACAGAGATTAGGACATAAATCAGATAAAAGCAAAAACATGGATAATTCATATGCAAATTATGCTGTAAGCATATATTTAGTATATCCTCCCTTATGAAAAAAAATACAAAGAGCTTTTGCAGAATGCTTTTATACAGCCCTGTGCAAAGCCAGCTCTGATGTGAGCAGCTTGTGCCTCTGTAGTCATGCCCTACCCAGAGAAGGTAACGCCTGGTTAATTTACAATCCAGATAATATAATTGAGGCTATAAATATATTAATATTTTGGTTTGGAGTAGTGGTGAGGTCAGGAGGCCAATTACATCAGCAGAGCAGTTTTAATATATTTAAATGATGGCAGTGTTTTTGAAGGCAACTATACCAGTAACTCCAGCTATGCATTGCATGCACATGAAATCTGAATGGAAATATAAGGGCTTTGAGTCAGGTCTCATTCACACGTATGATGAGTATGTTCAATTTCCTAAAAAATTTATCCTGAATTAAACCCCTCTCCCCATCCCTCAAACACATGTAATGTAGATTGAAGGTTTCAGTCAGCTGCCTCAGTATCCTGACACACTCCTACTGTACCTAAGCATTCTCACTGCAAACAGCCAGAGCTGACTGACATCACTCAAGGCTTTGACAAAGCCTTTCCTTCACTGGGAATATAAGCAAGTACACCTGTGTAATTTCTCACAAGCTGTTTAATATCCTAGAAACTATGTTTAATATAAAGTTTCCAAGGGCAGTTCGCCCTGTCTTCTATTATCATTGCTATTATTTTTCCTACCATTTAAAGTGAGTTGTTCCCATATTTCAGTCTGTTACTTTTCCTTTCCACCATGCAGATGGAAAACAAATTGTTCATCACCTTTCCATTGCAGATTTTTACATGCTTGAAAATTACTTGCATGCCGAGCTCCCCTATAGTTTTTGTTGTTGCTGTTACTCTGCACAAACTCAGCCTGTGTAATCTTCCTTAAGGGAAGCAAATGAAGAAGAAAGACTTCAGCAGATTCAAGAGTTGAACACATTTCTCTAAGTTTTGGTCCAATGCTGTAATCATGAAACTGTCCCTCCCTTCTGACATGGTGACTGCCTTGCAAGGTCACTGTGTTCAGATTAGAAGCAATTTTAATTTTTCATGTGAAAAATTGCTGAGCCTTCACAGTAGGCATTTACAATGGAAATATTAATTTTCACAGTAATTTTTTTAGGTCTTTCACTTTTTAGAAGGCTCAAAATCTTAAAGAAAAAAAAAGAAACACAAAGAAAGAAATGAATCAAAGCAACACAAAACCTGGAACTTCCAATACGGAATTTCTATGCTGCAGCTTCTGAGAACTGATTGCTATTCATCTTTCCATTTCAAATCATATTTGTTTCAATGGCCCTTGTCAAAATATATTTCATATTATAGGCAGAGACGCTCATGCGTGGGTTTGATTTTGGAAGGCTCCCTTAACATTATAATAGAAATTACAGTTTGACCATTTGTTCAAATGCTCTACTGTTTGTCATTTCTCAAAATCTGACCAGCCAAATGAGAAAAGCTTACACAGGTTAGAAATTTCAAGCTCTAAAAGGCAAAAGAAGAGTAACAATTAAGAAAATAAAAATTTACTGCATAAAATTTGAATTTCAATAGTCAAAATCATTTATTAATTAAATCATATTTACATAAAAAATAAGTCGTCTTTATTGAATTAAAACAAAGGAATATTTTTTTTTTAAAATTGTCATGATCACGGGGTATTCTAAATCTATGAAACTTGCTGTAATTGACACAAACACAGCAGAGAAAAACATGATTCCAAAGGCAATAAATTTGATTGCCTTAAAATAAATTGGAAAAATAAGTTGGAAAAAATAGTTTTAAGAACACCTTAAAATAAGTTTGAAGAATATAAGTGTCTATAAACAAGTCAAGTAACAGCCATCTTTAAAGTCTGCAGAATCTTTTGTCTTCTGTTTTAACAAATAAACTGAGAAAAAAGCACAAGTGTTAAACTATAGGTTGACTAGATGCTCACTAGAAGAACAAAAAATTCCCTTTGTATGGGTTTTTGACCCAAGCTCAGATCCTCACACTAAAAGACTGGGTGAGATCCACTTGTGAGTTGTGTGATGCTTCCCTAAATATTCTTTTTGAGCAAGCAGCCCAAAGTGCATCTCCATGAGTTACTCTTGTGGTGTGTAACCCAGATCCCCAAAACTGACATACTGCTGATCTTACCAGAACCATGACATGCCAAACACAGGAATACCATACATTTCACACCTGTGGCCATGCTTCACTGCCTTTCAGAGAGATTCTCCTGGCACATGACTTGCCCTGCAAGAGTTACAGGATGTATCATTCTTATTGGCATTTGACCATCAGAAGATACTGACTGTGACCCATGGTGTGGGAAATGCATTATTGTCTGATATACAAATGACCTGTACGTTATTTAGATTTATGGCTTGAGATGAATCAAGTCTTTGGAATTGTTTCCAAATGACGAAGAAGGTGATCAAGAAAACAGTGACTGAGACACGTCATCAGCACTTCTCCAAGTCTAAGTGGGGAGGAACACCACAGGAGCGCATCCATTCCTATGGAAAGTGTACCATATTAAAGTGGAAGATGTACAGACAAGTTGTACAGAAAATATGCTTTTCCCCATGCATAATATAAATAGAGCAAGATGTCCAAATAGGGGATGTATTTCTCTTCACTTGCTACACAGTGAGGTAGATTAAGTCACAACTTACTCTTTTTGCAGCAGATGAAAACTGTAATTGATGCTTGTCTCCTATGACCATTTGTGCCTCATAATTCTTTAGGAATAAAAGGCTTAAGAAATAAAAATATGGGGAATTATAAGTATCCTATTTATTCCTTTCTACTTGGATGATCCTTAAATTCATGCTTTACCACATCCTCCAGGAATCTCTAACCACAGATGACTTAAAAAATGCATTTAGAATTGGGTTAACTGTGGGAAAAGGTAAAGCATAGAATTCATACAGAATTTTTCTTTCAGTCTTTTTAAGCTGAATTGCTATTCTATTTTTACTCTTCTTGTTTCTGCTTGAGCTTCTTATAATTATGGGGCCTTTTGCAAGGAACAAAGAAAAGCTCTTAAAAAACACATGGCAACAACTCCATGTGAGAATAACTCCTTTTAACATTTTCTTGCTTGCTACCAGTTCACAAGCATATCACCATCCAATTTAGCACAGTTAAAAACTTGTGCTAAGGTCTAATTGCCAGGGATTTACAAAACAACTTCTAATTAGATCTCCGCTGCTCATCCACAGTCTTATTTTCATCTGTGCACTGTGCTCACCCATGTTCTTACACAGTCAAGTTTCATTTTTCAGCTTTTTAACTTCTATGTTCACTAAAATTAACTTTAGAAATCACACTAACAGAACAAAGTCTCGCCAGCCCTGTTCCATTTTGTTCTTCTTTATTGAATTGAGCCTCAAAATTGGCAATTGCATAAGAATACGTGACTAGACTGTCACATTGAGGAAGTCTGCTTGGTATGCATCTCACATCTTCCCCAGGCTTTCTATCACTTAGTGCTGACAACATGAATGGATGCAAAGATTTACTGACTGACTGACACTGCAAAGTTGCCATTGTCAGGAGAGGCAGACACCCTAATGATGTGCAGCGCTGCTGAACTAAATGGGAGGAGGAAAGGGGTAGAGAGAGAGAGAGAGAGAGATGTTACCATGGCTACACAGTAATACTTTTTCCATATCTCTTCTTCATACTGCCTTTCCATCTGTGTCTATTCTGCAGATAGTAGTTGATTATGTCTCATCAAGATATTTAATGACTCCCAAGTTATTAATTAGTGCAGATTCAAATAGGATTCTGCCTTGTTGTAAACATTACTCATACACTAATCTTGAAATATATTACATAAAGCACATAATATCAACCCTACCAAATTTAACTACATATACATCAATAGATCTTGGAAACCAATTCCATAGAAAGTTGTCTACCCCAGACTTCCTTGCAATCACCACTGTTTGTTACATTAAGGCAGTGAACAACAGTGGTTCTTAGACTGTAGCTTTTAGCATCTAATTGTAATATTACTGAAATCTGAAATACTGAAATAGTAAAATCAAATTAAATCACTAAATTAAATCTTGACCCTTTGAGTAACAGAGTAACCTGAAGAGCTCATTTGCAACAGTGGCATAAGCTCTAAAATCATTAGGTGCCGGTGTGTATACTCAGCCAACAGGAAAAGAAAGGTATCTACCAGAGTATTGCAGTCTGCCTTGCAGGAGAACCTCCTTCCCATGGAGCTCAGGTGTACAGAGACAGTCTTCTAGATCCAGCTACACACGCACAGCAAAGTCAAATTGAAGTACATATTTGATATCTGACTGAGGCATGTACTTTCTAAAACTGCTTGGTAACCTCCTGTCTACTGATCACTGTCTCTACTGGATACCTTACAGAGACATAAACTTTACCATGGCAAGTGGAGCCATTACATACTTGCAAAATTGGGATCCTGGGCTCCATCAGGAGAGGGGTGGTCAGCAGGGACAGGAAGGTGATTGTCCCTCTCTACTCAGCTCTTGTGAGTCCCCATCTGGAGTACTGTGTCCAGGTGTGGAGCCCTCAGTACAAGAAAGACATAGAGATTTTGGAAAGGGTCCAGAGGAGGGCGACTAAGATGATCAGGGGACTGGAGCACCTCCCCTATGAGGACAGGCTGAGGGAGTTGGGCTTGTTCAGCCTGGAGAAGAGAAGGCTGCGGGGTGACCTCATTGCAGCCTATCAATACCTGAAGGGAACCTACACCCAGGAGGGGAGTAAACTCTTCAAAAGGGCTGACAACAGCAGGACTAGGGGAAATGGATCCAAGTTGAAGGAGGGAAGATTTAGGTTGGATGTTAGGGGGAAATTCTTTACAAGGAGAGTGGTTAGGCCCTGGAACGGGCTGCCCAGGGAGGTTGTGGATGCCCCGTCCTTGGACGTGTTTAAGGCCAGGTTGGACGGGGTCCTGGGCAACCTGATCTGAATGTGTATGTTTGGTGACCCTGCTAGGCAGGGGGGTTGGAACTACATGATCCTTGAGGTCCCTTCCAACCCAGGTGATTCTGTGATTCTGTGAAAATTAATACCATACAATAGAGGAGAAGATTAAAGCAGAAGGAAAGCTATTAACTTGGAGGATAGGATGTCCAAGCAAGGTTTTTTCACATTTTGAAGGTGAAAATGACTCATGTTTGGATATTTTTCCCTGGATGGAATCCTTTACTGAAAAGTCTTTTTGCATAATTCAATGGATTTCAGTACATTTAGCAGTATCTTCTGTGGATTATTCTTTATTAGCTTAGTTGTGGTCCTCCGGAGACAACAACAATCATTTAACTGACTTCAGTGGAATCTTTTCAGCTTATGATTACAAATAAAACACTAAATATATAGTTAAATCATTTCCAGTGTGCATATACTCTCCTTCTTAGCATTTTTTTTTTATACTAAGTGGCTTTATTTCTTTCAAAAGATGTGCAAAAAGATCAGAATGTTTATACATAAAATGATGCAAATCAGCTCTAGGCTGAAAACGTCAAAATCTGAAATGATCAAAAGAAGTTGAAGAACATTTCCTAGATATTACGCATACATTTACAGCACAATTTCCTTTAGCGTCACTGGGAAATACTTTTGTGATAAGAGTCAGAGACCTGCTGTTGTCTTACAAAACATGATTAATCTTTAATGAAGGTTTTTGTGTCACTGAGATACAAGTGTCCCAAGAGCCACACATAAGACTTGTAATCCATTTCCCTGCTGAGAAAAATGAACTTTTTCAGTCCTTATTTTACCATCCTTACTGTATCGTGTAGGCCTTTATTTCATGTGAATCATCTCTGCATACAGTGAATCATCTCATATGAGAGTTACAGAAAAGTTTCCTCATTACATGCTGCCTACTTTGAGAAAGACATGCAAATAATTACTAAATAGATGCCTCAAAAGACCATCTTGTGCCCAGAGCCTCATCATGTTTTTAAGGCACTGCATATATTAAAAAAAGTCTGTCCCTGAATTTCCAGATGCAAAGATGATGCCAGTCTACAACAATTTCTGCAAAAAAAAAGCCATGAATACATTGTAAATTAGCTAGTGTAGGATAAATGTGTACAGTGAGAGAAACTGCAAATTAATGTTCAATTCTGCGAAGACATACTGTACAGTATTATGAGTTCCACTATGCAGTTTATGAGCAGAAAGGCCATGAGAGTGACTACAAAATTAGTCTGTGGCTGGAATCAACTCCTGAGACAGAATAAGGAAACAGAGTTTGGAATTGGGCTTAGCTCCTCAATCCCTCTGGTCTCAGAAATATATATGAATTTAAACAAAACAACTTCCTCTTCCAATACACATATTGGAAATCAACACACACTTTCTCTGTGGAAAACTTGGTGCTTTTGTGATGCCTCTATTCTTTTATGTTCCCATTTGCACCAAAACGTTACAGCATGTTTCCATTTTTAGTTAACATTATTTGGATATTGTAATCAGACTAACTACAAAATAGAATGGACAGCATTAAAGCGTATCATGTTTTCAGCAAAATATTCCAAAGTTCCTCAGAGAATAGGGAACCTTATAGTCAGGTGCACTTCATTTAGTTTCAATACCCTAAAAACTAGGTGTCTGGTTAAGCTGAATTTAATCCTAATTGCTGGGAAGATATGAAATCTTCACCAGGACAATTCTTCTGACCTCCTGTAAGAAACTACTGGTCATGCTTTGAAAGTCCCCTCATTCTTCCTAGAAAGCGGATGACACAATCTTGATCTAGACATTTAATTTTATGACAGACAAAGTTATCTTATAAATAACTAATGCATTCATTTCCATTTAAGGTAGCTCTTACCTCTGGCTTCTATTGTCACAGTCAATACTGAATGCCATAGAGATTATCTGTAAGTCTCCAGAATGCAAATTAACCTTAGGATCTTTCCTGAAGTTAGGTACAAAATATACTATCCAGGAATACATCTATTGTTAATGTTTCCTGCAGATGACTCAAGCATATTCCCTACTTTGGCAATATTTCATCTTCAATATTCCATTTTAGTCCAGAGTTGTTTATCTTGTTGATAAAGTTTTCACTTGTTTTTAATTAATCAGAGAGTATCACTCAGTAGACACTTGGCCACATTTCTGCACTGTAGTACTGAAAGATAGCTGCACTGCTATTACTTTAAAATAGATCTCTAAACCTCATAAATTCCCAAGTAATTACATAAAATTTTTCATGAAGAAAATAATGGCTTTTTTTTTTTTTTTAATCAAAAATATAAGAATGGCTGGATTTATCATAGAGTCATAGAATGGTTTGGGTTGGAAAGGACCATAAAGATCATCTAGTTGCAACTCCCTTGCCAAGGTTGCCCAAAGCCTTATCTAACTTTGCCTTGAGTAATTCCAGGAATGTGGTACCCACAGCATGTCTGGACAGCAAGTGCCAGTACCTCACTGCTCTTATAGTACAGAATTTCTTCTTAATATCTAATATAAATCTTTCTCCTTTTAATTTAAAACCATTACTCCTTGTCTTATCACTACATTCCATGATAAAAAGTACTTCTCTAGCTTTCCTATAGGCCCCCTTTAGGTACTGGAAGACTGATGTGTCATTGGAGCCTGCTTTATTACAGGTTGAACACCTTCAACTCCCAACCTGTCTTCTGCTCCAGCTCTCTGATTATCCTTGTGCCCTCCATCGGTCTCTCTCCTGAAGTTCTATATCTTTCTTAATGCTGGATCCCCAGAGCTGAGTGCAGTATTGCTGTGGGGTATCAAGTGAGCTGAGTGGATGGAGACAATCACCTAGGTCTCCTTGCTGGACATGCTTCTTGTGATGCAGCTCAGGATACAGCTGGCTGTCTTGGCTGCAAATAATTTCAGATAACTGGAAAAATAAACATTCTGATTTGGGTTTTGTCCATATCTCCAAATAATTCATGTTGAGTTGCAATATCCATTCCACCGATATCTTGCAGATTGAGTGACGGAAAACATGAGATTCTTTCAGGATTGTAACTCATTATTTTGAACATGATTATAAGAACGTCTCGATTCACACTAAAGGTCTTTCGTTATTCCAAAAGTTGATAAAGGCAGAATTATCATGAGTGTGAACACAAAGCAAGGATATGTGGATTTTTTGGCTAATATTTTCCCAGTCTCTGTTTTGTAGCGCAGAGATATCCAAAGATGGAGGTGGTCAATATGTATTTAGTAAACTCAATGAATTTATTTTCCATGGAAATACTTGCATACTCTTGGAATTTCTATCTTTGGAATCTCTAAATTTGGAGTACATTTTTCCACATTTCAGCACCTTCTGGGCAGAAACAATGAAAATTATCATGCAAAAAGAGCTTCATTTACTTTGCATAAATCCTTATTCTTTTCATCCATCTCTCTGTTAGCTAGAGATCTGGATACACTGCATCACAGTTAAGACACAAATCAAATGGAGATAATGATTTAAATTAGAAAGGTAGCCATGCAGCTATGGCCACACTGACTTTATCATATGCTGTAAAACATTGCCATGATTTCATACGACCATGAGGTCAGTCGGGGGGGATGGGACTAGAAGAGTTCTGTAGTCCAAACTCCTGCTCAAAGGAGGGTCAGCTGTGTGGTCAGATCAGGTTCTTCAAGGTTTCATCTCTAATCCAGGGGTAGAGATGGCATAGCTTATAGGCAATGTGCTCTTCTGCCTATCTTTCATGGAAAAAAGCATCCACATTTTACTTTAACCACGCTAGGTTCAACTTCATCCCATTGAGCTCCAGTTGGTGTTTGGCCTTGAAACTATAATATATGCTTGAATCAGAGTGTAATCTTACTTCTCTACTCTTCGCTGTTCATGACACTGCTTCCCTCCTTAGGAAGAGCAGCCAAACTAATTGTCAGCCTGAATTTTAAAAAAAAACACTCTCCCATTTTAGAACTGACTGCTTAATGACCATTGTTCACCTTCTTTGACAGTATAATATATGGCTTTATTTCTTACTTATATCTTGCTTTAATATGATGGTTGCAAAAAATAACAATGTTGCCCATTGGCGAGTCTGTCAATGAAACAGGAAAATGTATCAAAATTATCTTCCTTATTTTTCAGTTTAAAAAATCAGTAAAATCAAAATGAATTTAAAAAAAAAATTGTTCTCTTTAGTGCAGAGTTTGTATTTCAATAATCCAATTACAATCCAAGGGGGTCCTAACATCAGGCTATCCTATAAGATAGAAAAGCAGAATTGATATGGATTTGTATTGTAAGCAATTGCAGATTTCCTATTAAAATATTTTGGGCAAAATACTCTTGTAAAGTATATTAAAAATATGCAGAGTGAGTGTGTTTGCATTAGGAATTCTTACAAACCTTTGTAGTCAACCTGTCTTCTTGCATTTAATTTTTTCATGCATTCATATATTTCGTGTTAAATAAAACCATAACAGAATAACAACAACAACAACAACAAACTATTGGTAATGCAGAAATTGAAAAATGCAGATATATATACATACCAATATAATTTACAACTGACAAGTTTGTTAATGCAATAAGTGAGAAATCATTAAATAATCTGGAATACAGTGCTTTCCCAATTAGGATGTGAAAAACAATCTGTGGTGTAGAACCCATCTACCCTAATTTAACCATATCTAAGAATCAGCTACATAGCTTCCAAAATAATTTCAGATTCTCTGCAAATAAAAGTAAAGGAGAGAGAGTGATGACTTCATCCTCAAACAACTGGAATGAGTCAATCCTAGGAGGCACTTATTTCTGTCCAGACTAGAGGGAGGCTACATACAATAAATACAGAATGGGATGATGGTACAGAATTCAATTTGAAACATTAAAATTAGATGCCAACATAAATTAATCTGTCAGACCAAAATTAACTTGTCCAGAAGCATAAAAACTGTCCAGGTTCTCATTGTGATCAATGAAGTTGTAATCAACATACATACAACGGTCTTGAACAAACTCATCTGACCAAGTGAGGGTGACTGCTGCAGTGTAATTGAATAACTAACTGGTCTCTAGTGATTTTACTACGTAGATCTTTACGAGTGATAATGACAGTTTATATATCTGGTTTACCTGTGGATGTACATATAGAGGCCAGAAAGTATAATCTCAAACTGAACCCTGTCACTGACTTTTTAGATAGGCAAAATTTGGTGAGAGGAATCCCATGACGTGATTTGGATTGCTTTAGGAATCTCACCTATTTATATAAAATGAAATTTAAAGGCAGCCAGTAGCAAATTTACATACCTGGAAGTGAGGAACACCAGCTGTATGTACTGCATAGTAAGTATAGGCTGTGTTTTGTGCCTTGGTTGAAAAAATAGTTCACATGGTGAATGTGAGCAGGCAGCAGATAGCTGAGTACATGTGAGGGGTGAGTGAATGTTCAAAATGGAATTTTTCAAAATCTCAGGCACAAGCCTGATAATTAGTCTGTCTTACCTGTGAGACTGCAAAAGCTACTAACAAAGGATTTCTATGTTTAAGGGATAATTCAGTGCCAGCTTGCATTGCACTTTTGTAATTCAGAAGCAGAGTGCAGTCATAAAAAACAGCAAAAAAAAAAAAGCAAATAAGATCTTTGTGGCAACCTTCCTTTTTATAGCACTGATAAAAAGGAAACTAAGAAAGGTTACAGAAAATAAGTAGCTTGAAAATTATCTGATAGTAGAAGAAAGTGCTTCTAGAGTGAGACAAAGAGCTTGATTTTCCAGTGATGAATGCCATCGTGACATTAAAATGAGTTCTGAAGAACACATCACCTAATGCTGGATGTGATGTAGTTAGAAACAGAGCACATGCTGTTCTTATGAGTGGGAATGTATATCTATATTTGTATACCTGTGTATTTTTAAACACATTTGTATCTATGTAAGTAGGGACTATGCCAACCAGAGATGTGCAGGTGTCTGAACCCAACATTTGGAAAAATGCATGTAAGTGTGGGTTAGTTATAGCACCTATTTGAAAATCTACAGCTCTTTGGTCTTGTGAGTAGTGGTGCAGTTTATCTTTTTTACTACCAATATGGATCATGAATGCATGGTTCACTGTTAATCAGCTCAGTTCTTAACAATTCCGTATACTTTTTGATCTGTTTGAAGAACCATTTTCCCATGTAACACCAGTGTGCTCGTCTATGAGTGGCATGTTGCTTTGAAGATCCCATGGATATAACACACAAATGCACATCTGTGCATCATGTTGTTTAAAGCATTTGAGTATCTTTTGCTGTACACATGCAAAAGAGACTACTAAAAACAGACATATTTCACATCTTCAAGGGAAAAACATAAAGATTGCAAATGGAAGTATACATGTGGATCACAAAAATAACTCAGAGAAGAAAAAATTCAAACAGGAAGGATTTTTCAAATGAATGATTAACCTAAAAAAAAGAAAAGTTGACCTGAGAGAACCTCAAGTGATATTATGGAACCACAATATTAAATGGTATTCAGTGGTATTGAAGAACAACTTTCTATAACAAGCTTACTAATGTAGAATTTGTTCACTTCTCTTTTTACTCAGTACAAAATGACTTTCTTTGATTATCCTCCCACATTCTTTTCAAAATAGGTCCATGATTTATAAAGCTTTTACATAGCTAGATTAGGTATTCTTAAAGGTCATAGTGACATCTGAAAATAGTTCCTTAACATTTTTGAATGTTATGGTAGCTTAAGATACTACATTTGAATAGTAAAATAGCATGATTAAGATTATCAAGGAAAAAACCTGCTAAATAAGCATAACCTTTCAGTTTTTGTATGGATTTTTAGTACCATAAAAAAGTGTGAAAAAAAATCAAAGGTCAGTTTTAGATTCCTCATGCTTAAGATGGAAAAAGTCTAATTGCAGTTTAGTAGAACTTTAAAGTAAAAAATTCAGTGCTCTTGTGGTCTCCATTAAGGAAAGAGAAAAAAAAAATCCCACAGTATTAATAAAGGGCCAGAAAGATAATCAAATGGCTGGAGCACCTCTCCTATGAAAAAAGGTTGACGGAGTTCAGCTTATTCAGCTTGGAGGAGAAAACGCTCTAGGGAGATCTCACTGCAGATCAACACTCCCTCCCTGGTGTCATAAAACAAGAAAGTGTGAATGCATTTTTTTCAAGCAATTTAAAATGGGGATAGATTGTTTCACCATACCCTTTAGTGCATCAGAATACTAAAAGATTTGCTCAACTTCAAGCCAGAAACCTGTGCCAGTGCCTTGGTCTACCTCAGCACTTCACCTAATTCAACTGCATGACAGCACCACAATTTCTAAATCCTTAAAAATGGAGGTGTCTTGCTTTACAGTTCAATCATTCAGTTGATGTTTCAGCAGCAGTATGTAGAGTTTCCTCGAGGTGGTAAAATTTATCTCAAATGGTTGACAGTGTTCAGATCAGGATTCTGTTCCTCTTCCATAAAGGTCAAATCAGGCTTCAGTGATGCAGCACTGACAAGTCTGGTATCTCAAGAAGTTAATAGGTGGTTTGCAGATCTTTCCAGACATTAGTAATTGCTGAAGTGCCTAAATAGAAAGCATGATAAACGTAATTCTGATGCCTAATAATAAACAAATGTAATGTTTCAGTAGTGTGCTGAAAAGGAGGTACTCTAAAACAGTCAGATTTCATCAGATTGTTTCAAATACTTAAATTCTATGTTCTTTGTTGTGTACTGTCTTTAACTGCGAAGAAATCAAAGAATGTTGCTATTTTAAATACAGAGAGTACATAAGATTCCTTTTCCTCTAGTCCAGTGTCAATGGTTTATGGGCTGGTCCGGCCCAGTTCCGTGACCAGCAGGGCGGAGGGATCTGCGGATCCGCGCCTCTGGGAAAGGGGAAGCAGGGGACCCCAAAATACTTGAAAACAACAGCACTGATCTGAGGTGGAACAAATGATTTTACTAAATATAGTATTAGTAAAATACAATGAGAGAGAGAGAGAGAGAGAGAGTCTGTTTGAATTGTATAGACCTCACCACAATGCTGGGGTGAGAAGTGCAGTCCAGTTGAGTGACTGAAGTACAGACGGCGAAGCGCAGATAGCGAAGCGCAGACAGCGAAGAGCAGGCGAAGAAGAAGGATCAGGTGACCTTGCTTGGAGTTATATCCCCTTGCTGACCGCAAAGTCTCCTGGGGAAATGTAGTTCTTCTCCGACGGACGAACATTCGGCAGATATCAAACCCCACCCCCAGTGCATTACATGATGTTATGGTGTGGAATACTGATGACCAAAAAAATCATAAAACCATGACATTCCACCCCTTATTCTACATCACTACATCATGCTTAACACATGGGATTACAGACTGCACTCCCCCAACATCAAATTCCCTTGTGGTACACACTGAACATCCCCGTTTTTCTGCATCACCCACCAGGTGGACCCAGGTCCCTGGGCAAAGACAGTTCCGCAAAGAGGTTTGCCCTTCCCAGAAGCAGGAAAAACCCAAACTGCTTTTCCTAACATGTTCTTTACATGTACTACAGGGACCTTATCTCCCTCTACAATATGTAGGGAACTGGATTGGGTAGGACCATCTCGACTGATTGATCCTCTGGTGTTAACCAGCCAGGTGGCTTCTGCCAAATGCTTCTCCCAGTGTTTAAATGTTCCGTCACCCTTTGCTTTCAACATCGTTTTTAACAACCTGTTGTAGCGTTCGATCTTACCAGAGGCTGGTGCATGATAGGGGATATGATAAATCCACTCGATGCCATGTTCTCTGGCCCAAGTATCCACAAGTGAATTTTTAAAATGAGTCCCATTATCTGACTCAATCCTTTCTGGGGTGCCATGTCGCCACAGGATTTGCCTCTCCAGACCTAATATGGTGTTTCGGGCGGTAGCATGGGGTACTGCATATGTTTCAAGCCACCCGGTTGTTGCCTCCACCATGGTGAGCACATAATGATTACCATTGCGAGATCATGGCAAGGTGATATAATCAACCTGCCATGCCTCCCCATATTTGTATTTTTGCCATCGCCCTTCCTCCCAGAGAGGTTTCATCCTCTTAGCTTGTTTAATTGTGGCGCATGTATCACAGTCATGAATGATTTGTGCAATGGCATCCATAGTTAAGTCCACCCCTCGGTCTCTGGCCCATTTGTATGTTGCATCTCTCCCTTGATGACCTGAGGTCTCATGGGCCCACCGAGCTAAAAATAACTCACCCTTGTTCTGCCAGTCCAGGTCTATTTGAGCCACCTCAATTCTGGCAGCTCGGTCTACCTGATGGTTATTTCGATGATATCAAACCCCACCCCCAATGCATTACATGATGTTATGGTGTGGAATACTGATGACCAAAAATCAGAAAACCATGACATCCAGGAAGATGGAGGGCATGTTTAAAATACCATTAGATTTCACACTGTGGGCAAAGTATTGTATACATTTATTATACGAATGGATCCAGTCACATATTTGTTTTTTAAACTGTTTTTAACTCTCATACATATGCTAACTATTTATATCTGAAATTGGTAAGGGAAGATAGAGAAGTCAAAGAAATTTAGGCTGCTTGAATTTTTCCATTTGAATATCCTCTGGAATGTAATGGCAATCTTAGATATTCGGGCTGATCAGTTATTTAAATCTGAAATTTGAATTGAGCTACATTACACAATATGTAATATTCATATTACATTCTACATTCTGTATCTGTAATAGAAAAGGTACTTAAAAATTTTAAAATGTATGTATTACCATAGCTTTGTAAATGTTATTTATTTATTATTTTACACACTTTTCTTTCTCTAGAAAATAGTGCCAATAGGGACTACTTGTGATGGAGAAATGCACTTTATAAAAGAAAAAAAAAAAAAAAAAAAAAAAAAAGCATCTTTTTTTTTCTAGATATTTAATGAGTACATTCCTCCAGACTAAGCCTCCAAAGCCTCTTTGAAGTGCCTTTAAAAGTTCATTTTCTATGTTTCTTCCCACTTGCTGCAACCAGTAAGAGGAAACAATTATTTTCTATGCCTGAATAGACTGGAAAAATAATTTTCACACTGCATTGTTAATATTCATCTCAGGATACATTAAGCTGCAGAGGTGTTACATTAAACTTTAGATGTGATAGTTCTGCCTGTAGAGAATAAACTTTTATTAAAGCTTATTCACCTTTTACATATTGTTTCTGTGAGTCACCACCTATCAAAAAATCAAATCTTAGAATGCATCATCATGTGGAACAATCATTTGCATGGGTAGCCACAAAAGAAAAAAAGAAAGAATAAAGAAAAAGTCTTAGTTCTCAAGTCACTGTAACAATTAGATTTGTTAGTACATGTTGGTCAGATTGGAACACTTCATTCCAAGTGCCTACAAGTGCTGAGAGGAGTTCAGATTCATGTAATTGAATTTCTCCCACTTATGGTAGAGCATCAAATTGAAGAGTCCCTTCAACATGGAAATCATATTGCAGACAGTGCAGCTACTCCAATTATGTAGACTAGTTCAAGGTCTACAGGATCTGATCACCCTGATTGCCTGATATGATCATCTACTAATATACGAAAATAAAATAAAAAGCATGAACTAAGCTGAGGAATTGATTTTGTAAACTTCTCGATGGGTCTTTAAGAGACTGGACATTTTTTGTTAGTCCATTGATTTTTGAATGTGTGTTTGTGTGTCTTAAGGTGAACAGAGGTGTGTAGATGCTTATTTATATGTATCTGAATCCTTTTTTTCTTGGCCGAAAGACCACTCTGTGAGACTTTTTGGCAATAAGGACAATTTTACATTTGCAAGTATTTATTTGGAGATGTTTGCCTTCATAAGGGAATGCTCAGAAGTGTTTATTGGCAGAGGACCTGGCCTGTGAACAGATAACTCCAGCTTGATATGGGAGATTGGGGGATGATATCATTGTATCCTGTGAAGACAGGATGCAAGCTGGAATCTCCCCATTTGCTCTTGTCTGCAAGGCGTGGATGGTGGGAACAAAGGAGTTCCTGCTGATATCCCAAAGCCAGAAGCTATCACTCCAGAAGAGCTGACTTGATTGCTTTGGACTATAAGTAAGTTTGTACTGTCATAGTTGAGCCATCAATTGAAAAACACAACCTCTGGTGACATACTGAAGATCATCACCTAACACTAGGAACAAGAATGGAACCTTGCTGCTGACCATCTTGCTTTCTACAAAGATTCTTTGTTTTATTTCCTATCTCTTTCCTGTCACCCATCTTCCTTTCTCCATCTCCCTATAAGTGGCTAGGATTTATAATGAACTGGTTGGGCTAACATCTGGTTTGTTGTGTCTCAATCTCACCATCACGTATACATATATCAAAGAACTTCCTCTCCCTTCAGTAATTGGAGTGAGACAATATGGTGTCAGATTCATGTAATTCACAATTTTTCTGTTTGATTGACAATGGGGATTAATATTTCTCATTTGTCATTTTTTTTGCTGTTCATAAAAATATTCTTATGGAATATCTGGGCAGAGATAATCACAGATAATCACGTAGTGATATTTAAACATCGTTATCTGATTCATTCAAGTTTATTCTCTGGATTCTTTCTTCTCTTGTCTTGTACTCTGGGCATATTGGTTATGTTAGACATACTCTGTTACAAACCAAACAGCTATGTGTGCTGTGTAACATTTATTGATTCCATCTGTTTCTTTTTTTAAATCATGGATGGTCCAAATGTTAGTTAAAAACTGTTTGTTATCAACAAACTGCTTGTGTAAAGACATGAGAATGACTTTTCTTTGTTGAATACCTCAAATTATATTTTGAAAAGCTTATGATATATACAAAGGTATTTATAATTGCAAAAAGAATAGCAACAATTTCTTTATCACAGCATTATGATGCCATCTCTATGCATGGGGGTGAAGGCAATAGGAAAATAACAATAGAAAGGAGACAGACAGATGTAATGGACAGAAGTCACTGCGAAAAGCCTGGAGATAATGCGCCATTTTTGTGAATGCTTTTACTGTATGAACACATCTATAATGAGTTAAATACACTTACGAGTATATTTGTGTGCTACTGCAAGTTAAATGTGTGGGTGAAAGGTTCTGTTAGCTTAATGAATGGCATATTGTTTCTACAGGCAAAATACAGCTAACCTAACAAGATTTGTTGGTGCATATGTGGTAACAGCATATGAAAAGAGGGTGCTTTGCACACACTGAATGAAGGTTTAAGGCTTTGTCAGGAAAAACTGGTCTGCAGTTTCCACACAGAAGAGTGTGTTATAAAAGCTGTTCATATTTGCCTACAGAGACTTCGGTTATACCAGTTATTTCCTTTTAAAAGTTCAGGAACTGGACTATTTCTAAGATTTGCCACGGAGAAAATGGTCATCACTGAAGGGCATTTATTTGAACTTCTGTCTCTGAATAGGATACTGTTAGCTTTGCAATAATGTTGACAATTAAGGGGTGTCAGTTTTTGTTTGGCCTAGATACTGGAAGGAAAAGGTTATTGAAATTGCTTGGGCAGAACTGTTTCTACTGAAGTAACACAAGTTATTAATTTTGTAGCTTTTATTAAAGCTAACTTTAGGTTCATTGAAGATTGAAGTACATTTTCCAAAACAAAACAAAACAAAAAAAACAACTTTTTTTTTTATGCTTTTATATCAAAACATATTAGTTGGAAAAAAAAAAAAAAAAAGAAAAGGGTTTTTTAATATGTTTTTCCAGGTGAAGCAATTAAATGAACTCAGGCAATTTCAGTCAAGCCAAAAGAGTATTTTAAAGAAAATGTTTTTCCTGACAAATTCCACTCATTCGAGGCATAATCTTAACTTCAGGTATTATGCCAATGGAAAATAGGGAAGCAGACAGTTGAGAAGAGATGCATTTTGCAAAGATGTATATTGCCCATACGAAGAATGACATGAAAATGTACGCACTGGAAAGAAGCAAAAAGCAAAAGGCTGCAGAAAGCAGTGCAGTCCAGGGAATAGCATAGTAAGATGTAATGCTGCATATGTGCTAAACTGCCATGTTCTGCTGAACATCCTGACATGGTGTTCAGCCATATGACCATAACCAGTTTATGTATGTGCTAATTTAGAACAGCAAGATGATTCATTGATGTCTCATTCTCATTCCCTTGCACTGCATGGTAGTGTGAGTGGGTCCCATTCAACTCACTGACTCTGCTTGGAAAAGTGGGTCTGACTAGAGAGAGAAATTAAAACATAATAATATTATTTAAAGCTACAGCTATTCTTATACCCTGCACAGGAGTGTGAGCAAGGCAGAGAATTAAAGCAAGATATCCGGTCTGTAACTGACTATGTTGCCAGAAAAAAGCTTTTGGCTGAGCTCTACACATTGTCTTCCTGCAAATGAGCCAGCCTCTTCTAGGAGAGAGCCCAGCCTGCCTTAATGGTCTATGGGACAGAAGAAGTGGGATGAAGTGCTCTTGCTGATTCATTGGCCTGAAAATCCTCTAAAATGAGAGTCGAAGAATTAACAGAGTATTTTCTTGTTTGTTCTTTGTTTCTTCTTCAGCAATAAACAAAAGCTTAGAAGCAATAAGGTGGGTAACATAGGACATTAAATGAAATAAAAAGAGAATAGTAAGAAATAGCTTTAGTTCCTTCTAAGAAAACAGTAAAATCAGCTTTCTCATTGAAGTGGAATGAGATGAAATTACTGGTAATTTGTTGCTTCTCAAGCAATGATGTTGGTGAAGTATGGTGACAATTTTTTCCTCAAGAAATCTAAAAGCATTCTGAGGTTCAAGAAATCTAAAAACATATTACTGAGGCTTCTTATCAATGAATTAAGGAATAGGTTTTCTAAACAGATCAGATTATATTTAATTGTATCATATTCAAGGGGAAAAAGGATCTGTAAGGATCTTAAAATAGATTTGGGCAAGTGATGACCTCTCTCAGACAAGGATTGTACCACTGTGTTATTCTACTCAAGGCAATCTATTTTCAGAGCCAAGAAAAGATATTTGTAGGTCATAGACTCTCTCCAAGAACATGTACTTCTCTCTTGTTCACTGCTGTAGATGACATACTACATTAGACACACTCAGAAGTTGCTCTTGAAGAAGTAACAGAGATAAAAACTCCTTCACTTCCACAAAAATAGTGTGAAACTCCTAGAACAGTGCAACATATAGCTGAAGAAGAAAGAGCTCATTACAAGAGGTTTGCACCTCAGTGCTCTAGCTAAATTTTGCTCTTCATGAGCTCACAGAACAGAGAGAGATAAAACGTAAGAAACATGAGTGGTTCAGATGCTAGGACAAATAAAAATGTCACAGACTAAGAAAGGTGAATAACAATGACCCAAGAGAAAACAGTGAATATTTATTTTAGAAACTTTTTCCAACTCAGTATCACTGACATTTTCTCAAGTTTCCAGAGCAAATTAAATACAAAACCCATTCCAAGAAATTAGGAAATCAAAACAGATAAGCAAATTAATATGATTATTTGCAGTCATTTGGTTCCACTCAGTATTCTGTGATTATTTCTTTATCTTTAATACAATGGTGAAGAGCCTCCTCACTGCTGTACTTTGACTTAGAATTGCAAATAGCACTGAATATAGTTTATCAGCCCTAACATCTGGGCTTCTGAAGGCCGTGATCTGAACTGCATGACAAGAGATCAAATGTTATGTAGAAAGCAAATATATTAAATAAACTGTGTGAATTTGTAAAACATAGACAAAAGTAATAGCCTTATGCACTTTTGATGTCATCTAGTTTAAGTCTTGCCTCAGAGAGGCAATTCAGTTCATTCTTAAACATTTCTTTAAAACCTGCCAATCTCAATTGATGTTAATGGAGCTTAGGCATACGCTTAAGTATTTTGTTGATCTGAAACCTGAGGACAAAAGCAACATTGCTTATGTCTTCAATTGGCATTTAGTAGCTTTGGAAAAGGTTCTCACGTAAATAGATGCTGTATGACCACAAAATCTCACTGTCTTTTCTGATAGCATTTTTCTCACCCTACTGGCTGTACTTATCTTTCAAGGTCAACTTTCCGCTGTTCTTCTTCAAAGGCTGAATTTCACTGTCAGCTGTATAAATGAAATAGCACCACTTCTGTTTCAAGTCAATTTTGCTTCCGTAAATGTTCTTTCTTTCCTGTGCATTTCATTCCCATGTGACTTGTTAGCACTTTCCTTTGGAGAATTTACAATATTGTTGCTTTACTGGTTCTTTCTTCTTCACATAAAATATATCATTTGACTGCTATACTGCACCATAAATTGATAAGCTTTTTCTTTCTTTGTTCTAATCACAGTTTCAGTATTCCTATTAGGGTATGCCTTTTTACACAGCATGTGATTCTTTTCCATGGGACAGTAAAGACTGTGTCAAATGCAAAATATTGATTTGTCCTTATGAGAGAGGAGAGAATCTCTTCCAAAGCCTCCTGACATTCGCACTGTAACATACTGTCTGAATGCAAGGAGTTAAATCCAAGAACTTGTTAGAGGCAACTAGTGGCAAAGGCACTGGGAAAAAGCTATTGGAGCCATTTCCTGGGAAAAGTCTCAGCTCAAGTCCTACCATGCTAATAATTGCATTTTTAGGCTTGTGAAAATCAAGACGAGAGTGAGTCCTCGACCTTCAGGCGTGTTGGTGCTCAGGATGTTAAAAAGTGGGTAGGACAAATAACACCAAACCAGACCCTTTTCTGCACATGTAAACCCATCTTTTCCAGCCCCAGTTTCTGGTTATTTTGCTAAACCCTAAACTAGTATTATTGTTCTAATAATTCTTTCCTGTACATGTTGCAAAACTGTAAATCTGAGGATATTTAATCTTTAGTTTGAAAATACTTCTGCCACTAAAAAGTTTTTGAGTAAAACAAATTTGGTGATCACTGTCAGAGATTTCAGCCCCTACTGTCTGTTCAACGTTAACATTGTTTGGGAACCCTGAGACCAGGAGAAAAAATATTTGTTTTATCTGACCTGCATATGTGCTAGTGAACAGCTCAGATTCTTGGTCCAACTGTCTACTGGATTGGTATCCACTAGGCAGACTGTATTCCAAGTGGGCATGATGCTCCTGTCTTTAAAGAGAACATGGCAGAATGACTCACTCTTGCTTCCATGCCTCTTTGATGTGGAATTAGGACTCCAGATGTGCTTCTCAATACACTAGGTTATACACAGTGTAATCAGATCATCTGTCTCTGAATAATGAGAGGAAAATATAAGAAAAAGGTCACTAATCTGAGGAAAGCAGCCATGAAGAACCAAAGAAAAACCAAAAGAGGTAACTCATCTGATAGCCATTAGAATTGTTCAAATTTCTCTAACGTGTATTCCCTTTGTTATAGCTGCCATGCAGAAATCAATGCAGTCTGTGACTTCAGGTATTTTTTTTTTCTACTAGGATAGAAGTAATTTCCCTTTGCTAGTACAAAGATGGCAGAAATGTCTCAGTACTTATTTGTAGCAGCAGTTTTTTAAAGTTTTTTTTCCATTCTTTTTCTTGCAAGCCAACAGGTTTTCCTGTTCTTATTAATGTTCACTTCTCTTTTCTTTTCACTGTGGTTCCTTCTTCAGTCCACATCATTCGGCTTGTCTTGCTTCACCTTTACAGAGTTTTAAATTTCTTTCAGATGTTGGCCTGTGGAACTTTTCCTGGATAGATGTCAAGCACATTAATTAGCAGATTGCCTTTCTTCATAATTTTTCAGAATTATTGCATTTTACTAAAACAGTTTAACCTTTGAGATATTTTCTGCCTTATTTAAAGCCCATTTTAAAGAACTGCGCAAAGATTTTCACTGTAAATTGGCATGTGTTCAGATATTGATCACAAATTAACAAGTGTACACCTGTAAGAGAAATTCATTACTGACATGAATCCCACTTTTACAAGCATTGAACTAGGGTTCAAATTCCCATTTTAAAGTAGCTGAGAAATTCAAAAGTATATTGACAAACTGCAAATTGAATCCCATCTGGCCATCTGCAGTTGAACTGTAATGAAAATAAACATAAAAATGTTTGTAGAAACATTACTGAAAGTTATTATATTTTTTTCTTGTTCTACTAAGTGAACTGATACATTCCCACTGTCATTGCTTATGTTTTCACATGAACTTGATTGTCATCAGAGTAGCAAACCTGAGAAAAGGTCCAAACTAACAACTGAAAACTGTATTCCAATCTTGCTCTTTGTGTAGGGGCCTGTCTTTCATCCTTGTCTTTTATAGATTCCTAGGAAGAATAAATCCAGCACCAAAGCAGGCCAGGGAGAGCAGTACATGTTTTTCTCCTTTTTTCGGTGAGGCATCTGTATCACAGACAGAAGTAGCAACTCACTAATGTCATAAAGTCTGATTATGAGCAGGCTGTCCCAGACATCAGACACGAAGCTATTTTTCTTCTGCAACACTTCTTTAATTCACTGCCGTTGAAAAGATTGGTACTGACTGTGCTGGCTGGTAAAAAAAAAAGCTGATAGATGCACTGGACCATCAGTTTTCACCAGCTGCTGCTGGAGTTCTTAACTGGGGAAGAATTCCAACGAATGCACAGTAAATGGCAGATTCATGTCTGTGGATATATGCTCTACCAAAGAGAAAAACTGTGAAAACTTAAAACTGTTGCTATAAAATGGATTCTTTCACTGCTGTTGAAAGTGTGCCTTCATGTATAGTTGTATATCATTATGCTGCACTTCAGTGATTCTACTTGCTAAAAATTCACCTTATGCTATAGAACTAATGGATATATTTTTTATTTTCATTTTATAGATCTGTATTTCACATGATTGAACATATTATTTTTCCAGACCTATTCTTTATCACTTACTCAATAATTTTATGAAGCTCTTTTATATTTGTCAGATATTTTTGCATCTCTCTCTTCAGCAGCATTTGGGAAAGATTTTTTTCTCTCTCTTCATGTTTTATTCATATAGAGAAAAATGTGAGTCTGCTGATGTTGCTGAGAGTTTAATATACTTTGTTTTAAGTAAACAATAAAAAACATGGTGTGGTAAGTTCCATGGGGAGAAAGGTTTTCCATTATTGTCTTAATATCCTAGCTTCTAGAATAGCATGAAATTTCTACCAGAAGAAAACAGTGAGTTTTGGTTTTTGGAGAAATTACAAAAATTTGAAATATTTACTCTAACTTCATCTCTGGAATTACTTATTTTTCAGATAAGAAAGGTAACAAAATTGGAAATTGAGCCTAACTAGAACCTCATAAGGGGCACTTGGTCCTTTTCCCTTCAGCAAAACAGGATCAGTTTGGGTTTCCTCTTAGAAATGATTGAAAAAGAAGAGGGATTTTTTACAATCTTCTTTACATTTAGTGATTTATCCTAGATCCCAGAATCCCAGAATCATAGGAGTTGGAAGAGACATCTAGAAATCATTGAGCCCAACTCCCTGCTAAAGCAGGTTCCGTACACCAGCTTGCACAGGAAAGCGTCTGGATGGATCTTGAATATTTCCACAGAAGGAGACTCTACAACCTCTCCATGCAACCTGTTCCAGTGCTCTGTCACCCTCACAGTAAAGAAGTGTTCCTTGTGTTCCTGTGAACTTCCTGTGTTCCAGTTTCTGCCCATTGTTTCTTATTTTCCGCTGCATGGCACTGAATATTCTGGCCTCCTTGATTTGACTACTGCATATTATATATTTACAAACAATGATGAAAATTCATCTCAGCCTTCTCCAGACTGAAGAGTCCCAGATCCCTTTCATTACGCAGGAGATGCTCCAGACCCTCATCATCCTCTTGGCCCTCAAATGAAGATCCCTGTCTTTTTTGAACTGAGGAGCTCAGAACTGTACACAATATTCCAGATGTGACTTCACTGGGGCAGAGCAGAGGGAAAGGATCACTCCACTCGACCGCCCAGCCATAATCTTTTCAATACACCCCAGGATACCACTAGCCTTCTTGGGCACAAGGGCACAATGCTGGCTCATGGCCAACATGTTACCAGTAAGGTCCTGCTCCACAGAGCTCCTGATCTGTACTGATGTGTGTTGCTAAATAAGATACAAACACTGTTGCTGAATTCAGCTCTAAACCCAAATTATTTCTGTAAGTTACACAATGGTTTCTGTCTTGTTACAAATGTTTTTTAAAATGCTATGACTGAAAACAGATGCATCAGTCTAAGAAATGTGTCAGGCCTTTGTTTAGCCCTACTGGTGAAACAGCAACTCTTTAGATAGAAAGTAGGAAATGAAAGAAATGCAAGGCAAAATTCAGATAGATGCTGAATGAAAGCTATTCTTCCCTTCTGGAACTAGGTGCTTACTAAGCACAGTACTCTGACTCCTAATCCAACAGTCATGAAACCACAGGTTCTACAAAAGGTTTGAAGAAGAATGGACAGAAAAGGACTTCAGAGAATCTTTCTTGGACTTATTATTTCATTGCTGCTTTTCAAAGAGTGGGATCAAGGTGAAGGCATCCAGCCATCAAACGTCTTTCATTGACTGGGTCCTGAGTGTTTCATTTAAATCTCAGGGTCAATCCAACTCCAGTGTCACGCCAGTTATTCTGCATTTCTAAAGTGAGTTAGTTGGCAGAAATTGAAAGAACTCCTAAATGCAGCTGTCCTCCCAGGTATTTGATTCATTTTCATAAGGATTTCCATTAATGATACTGAATCTTATTCCACTGCTACATTCTAGATTCTAAGTGCGCTGTTCCACAAAGGTATTTCAAGTAGCTGCAAAAGCTCAGATTTCTCATTGTATAAGATTTGAAAGAACACTGAAAGACTCTTTTGCTTGGATGCCCAGAATAGCTTCCTGTTGAGAGACACTTTAAACATGGTTTTGGACATATTAGGTTTTATTTTCTTGAAAAATTAAATAACATTGTTTTGCACTGAAAAGCTTTGGAAATTTTGCTTGCTTTGTGATGTGAGACACTGATTCATCAGTGGGGTCATTTGCTGATGGCACACGTCAACTCATAATAATGCTAGTTTTAGGGGAAAATAAAAACTAAAAAGGAGAGGAAAAAGAAAGAAAAGAAAAAACAGTGGAAAAAAAAAGAAAGAAAAAGAAAAACTCTGCCCCATGTCCATCAATGACCGACTTGGGAGGTAATTGATTGACTTCTCCAAAGAGCGTCTGTAAGATATTATTCTGTTAACATCAGTGTCTCAAAGCTTGCTGGGGACAGATGGACTTGTTCAAGTCCAGACAAGTCCTGAGCAAGGTTTGTGAGATCCTTTGTGTGGGGGACGCAGATGGACAAGGCCAGGGGCAAAAAGAGCGAGATGAGCTGCAGCTGAATGGCTGTGAAGTGCTCCTTTGTGTGGACCTATCTCAGGATGATGGCCATCTCAGGGGGTACTCAATGACTCCTGCTCAAGGCCCATCCTTGTCACATAGGCAGGAGAACAAGGAGGATAAAAGAGGAAGTGAAAACCATGAGGATGGGTTTCTGGCAGCAGATTCCTCATGAAGAAGAACAGAGGTTTCTGGCAACAGATTCCTCATGAAGAAGATCAAGGATTCCTGACCATCAGATTTCTCGTGAGGTGACTCCTGCATGTTGTCGAACTCACAGAAAAGAAAGAAAGAAAGCCACGCTGCTGCTCCTCGCCCCCACTGTTTCTGCCTCGGACCTTCAAACTCCGTGCAACAAGACGCTGCTGGATCCTGCTGGTGACTCTCCCCGCTTTATGCAACTCTCGCTTCTTTCCCATCTTTTCTATCGCCCTCCTTCCCTTCCCCATCTCCCTGATTAGGTTTGGTAATAAACTGGTCTGAACAACCTATGAACCGTTGTTTCTTAATCTCATGCCGGGTATACAGATATTAAAAGAACCTCATCTCCCTCCTATAAATTGGAGTGAGACATTTTATTATTGGCGTAGTCGTTGCAGGATACCCGCTGCGAGAGTGTTTTCCTTCCAGATATAGTTTGAAACTTTTTTTTTTTTTTTTTTTCTGTGTGCACCTCCTGGAGTTGAAAGGAGCGATAGTTTTGAAAATTTAGACGTGAGTCCTTCTCCAGGAAGACCGCTCCACATTCTGAAACTTTACCTTTTATGTGTACCTCTCGGGGACGTGTTTTGACTATTTGCATATTGTTTAATACGTGTGTGCCTCCTCGGGAAGACCTCTCTGTGGTTAGTGCGAAATTTGGACCTTTTATGTGTGTACCTCTCGGGGACGTGTTTTGAATACTTGCATATTGTTTAATACGTGTGTGCCTCCTCGGGAAGACCTCTCTGGTTATTTGGTAACTGAAGTGCGAAACTTGAACCTTTTTTTTTCTGTGTGTGTCTGCGTGCGAAGTGATATTTTGTGACTTAAACGTGTGTGCCTCTCCAGGAAGTTTTATTTACTATTGAAAACTAGAAAGTGTTGCTTTAGCTTCACATTTTTTGTGCTCCCCCCCAAAGAACGGGAGGAGTGGTTTGAGCTGTGGTGCACCTCCTGGAATTGCAAGCAGTGAACTGTAACTTAGGTGTGGTGTTTACAGTTTTTTAGCCTCTTGCCTTTGTGTGCTCCCCTCAACAAAAGGGAGGAGTGATTGGAGCATTTGCATTTGTTTAGGTGTGCTGTATCTCCCTGGGAGGAGCGGTAAGGAGTAACTGAGCTTTTGAATACGTGTACCTCCTCCTCCCTTAGTGTAGATCTTTCATTGTATTAAGAAATGAGTAACAGTATTGCCAGTATGAAAAGTGAAGCTGTTATTTGACCTTTTAGAAAAGCATGGTGCTCGTCCTTCTTTATCAGGGGTGGACTGGGCACGCCAAAATTGGCATAATTTGCAGAGTGTTTCGGACCACATTAGTGTCCTACAGAATGAGGCTCGTACACGAGCTGGAATAGGAAAGTCGTTTATTTGTGCCGTACTCGGGGCTGCTTTAAAAGCTGCCGTGGAGTTCCGAAATGAAAAGCATTCGGCAGAACTCCAAATCATAGAAGCACTACAGGAATCGGTTAGAGTTACTCAAGAATTGGTAAAAACTCTGCAGAATCAAATAGTTAATCTCAAGGAACAATTAGAAAGAGAGAAACATAATTCGGCCTTGTTGCAGATGGCTTTCAAGGAACTGTTAACACGTAAAGATACTGTCACCCACAGTTTGCCTCAAGAAAAAACCTTTCCTCAGGAGAAACTACAAGAAATAAAGGAAAGACTAGACAAATTAGAAACCCCTATAGCCCCATTGTGTCTCTTAATAAAAACCGAATATACCTTCGATAACAGTGAGGATCTAGATCCTCAAATGAATGTTAAGGAAATACCATTCTCGGCCACCGAACTAGCAAAACTGAAAAAGGACTTTAGCCGCTCTCCAAAGGAATCAGAAACAGAATATGTAAGGAGGGTGAGTCTCACTGGTGACGACCAGATTCGGTTAACAGAAAAGGAAGCAGAAGGTTACTGGGGACCAGGAGTATTTTTAACTACTGGTAACAATCGTGCTCCCTGGTCATTAACACAAAGGGCTGCCTATTGGGCAGGTGGTCTCAACCCTTTAGAAAGGGGAGACCCTCTTGCCATTACTGGAACAACTGACCAATTAGTAGAGAGCGTTCAAAAGTCTGCTTGTCAACAACTGATGTGTGATAGAAAGCTGCAACCGCATCATGAATCGCCCATGATGATGCCCATTGATCCTGAGAGAATGACCCCTTTAATTAGAGGGCTTCCGGAATCACTGAAACCCATAGGCATACAATTACAAGCAAGGATACAAGCTATGTCACAGGGAGAAAGAACCCGGGCAGTGTTAGAAGAAACTGTAACCCCCAACCATCTGCAGTCAGGATGCAAAGTATGGATGTGGGGGGAGGTAGCCCAAGAGCTAATTAACTATGGAAGAAAATATGGGCCGGTGGTTTCTTTTCCCAGTAAATCCGAGCCAAGAGGTGTAAGGCTTGCAGCAGCCAGTCTTGCCCCCAGGCCACCTAGCGCAAAGCTCGGTGGGTCTGGAAGGGTCTCATTGCCAGTAAAAACCAGTAGGAGGAATAAATTGGAGCAAGACAGCATCTCCCCTGGGCTCCCCTGCAGAACGGGTGATCCCAGAAATGTTTTTCTACAAGGACAATATCATTTTCATTGGACTGTTCCACGATCCTGTTGATGCTTCTGGTGGATGCTGCTAATGCTGACTGACACATGCTTTGAGCCAGGGCAGGTTCTTCAGGCAACAGATTGATAAGGAATGTGTTTGCATATCTCTTAGCCTCAAATACATATCTTAAAAGCTGCAATCAAAGTGCAGAAAAATAGGAATAAAAGAGTGAGTTGTATACTGTGAGTAATTTGTTTCCCAGAAGAGTCCACCTATTGGGTTGTTCAGGAGCAAGGCCATGAGGCACAGGAATAAGTGCATAATAGCAAAGTCAGAAAAAAATGGAAAGTACTGCCATGGCAGCCAAGGTAAAAGTCTGCAGAGCTTCAAGGAAAAGGCAGTCTACAGAACTAGAGATAAAAATACCTTAACATTACAAAGGTGAAGGGACATAAGGCACTGAGCATCACTTCTGAGTTTGAAAAGTAATATATTGTACATTCCCTCTGCTGATTTACTTTCTCCTCTTTTTCTGATAGGTGAATGCAGTCCTTCTTTCTCATATCTAGATCCTGTTTCCTCTTTTCCCTCCGTCTTAACATCTCTGAAATACACTCTCTAAGACATTAACGTACCTATACTGTACATCAAAGTATCTCACCTCTAACCACAAAAGACCTCCTTTTTCCTATTTATCTGAACAGCAATAGTCATTTTCCTATTTATTAGATAAAACTTTTTTCAGCTTTGGAGCTGCCTGGAAGAAGACTGCCTATTTTCTTAATGACCTCTTTACTGATAATGAGACAAGATTGAGATTTCAAACACCACAATACCCATATTAGTGCAAATCCAGAGCAAGATGCACTTGTGAGCAGCACAGCTTGATCAGTTTAGGATGCAGTATCACAGGCACACGATTTCCAGCTCTAAAGCTTTTCCATTTCACCTTACACACACAAACTGAGCTTTGTACCCCAGAGCTTTGCATTCAATTCTGATCCCACTGAAGTCAGAAGTGCAAACAGCTTAACAGTACCTTGCAGGATCTTGCAGTGAAGAGTGAGCTGCTTTGATTTGTTACTCAGCAACTGACAGTAGCTGCTTCAATAGCGCCCTATGCAGATTAAAAACACTTCATCCTCACATAATACATTTTCTTTAAGCAAATGCCTAGTGAATGTATTTGAATGCATGAAATTATAAGGAAGTACTTTCATAGGAGAACTGCTGTGCTGTTTCTTGTCTTTTTTATTGGCATTAGCAAGAGTTCAGTAAGTTGAAAAGAGAATGAAATGATTTCATGGATTCTTAAATACCAGTTTGGTCTTACTATAGAAATGAGAATACATCAGTCTAGTTAAAGCCAAGAACTGCTGGATAAATCACTAGAATACTAGTTCTCCTGAAAGTTTCAATATGACTTGTCAATAAGAATTGGGACTACAGCTGATAACAACAAACAAAGATTTTTGCATATAAAAAAATACATGAATACACTCAGTCATAAGCGGCATTCACAATAAATTTGGGTCCAAACTTTGGGGGGAGAGAAGGAAGAGAAGTTATATTTCACCAGTGAACTTATTTCTCATTTACAGCTATTTCTATGGGGCAAAATTTCATTATTTTTGTCATTTTCTCCCATAAATGTATAACACACTTGACTACATCTCAATCTCTTTATTAAACTTATCTCTAATAAGTCAAATAAGCTCTTCTCTATAATGCATTTTCTCAGAACTAAAATCGAGTTTCATTCTTCTGCTCTCTGTCATTTATATACATGCATACATATATATACATATATACATATATACATATATACATATATACGTATATATATATACATATATAAATACTTGAAAAATTGGTAAAACTACAGAGAAAAAGAATTCCTTCTAAGCCCCATTTCTATCATGTAACAACTAAGTACATTCTAAGGGTTCATAATATGCTGTTCATGCCTGAGAAGTGTGTTTCAGTTTCAGTTTCAGTTAATTTGCTTCTTCACCATGGCCTCCTTTTCCAGGACGAACTCATAGCTTTGTAGCCTGACTTTGTCCAAGACAGAAAGTCTATCTTTGTGCTAGCCTTATTGTTTTGTGATATTTAGTCAACTGTTTGCTGTGATTTGAAAAAGAACTAAAAAACAGTTCAAATGTAGATTTTGCCATGACAGCATACTGGAATACAATTCAGGCTTTGTTTTTCAGTACAAATTTTAATGTTAAACTGCAATAGAGATTGGTTAACAGAAACTCTTGAGTGGGCTGAGATGAGTTTGACCGCTGTAGTCAGATGTATGATTCTGGGTTAAAAATACCCTGATTTTTTTCATCAAAATATTGCTATGTGATGTATTCCTACTAACCTTAATTCCCTGATAATTTCTGTAGTATTTTTTAGTTTCTTAGAAGTTTTCTTGTCTACTGGTTTACGTTAAATTTCTTTATGATCATGAACAGTATAAATATGGACATATTTTTATGTTAGAATAATATCTTTAAAGATTTGAGCAGAAGAATATTACAGAAGATTACACATTAATTTTCAGATTGATAATTATTTTAAATCTGGAAATATTACATATACACAAATAGAGTTATATACAGTGGGAAGCAGTAGTTTAGAATCACGGCACTTCAGAAATGTCAACAATATTGTTTGGTTTGGTGCCAGGGAATTAGAGCATCCATGTTCTTGTAATATTCTAGCACTAATCACAAGACTAGAAATGTCACAGCTGAGGAGATGGATTTTAAAAACAGCAAGAAGAAATAGAGTAATCACCATTCACACTGATAGCAGGGATCTGAATGCAGCTTCGCTCAACTGTGTGAGCTGGTGCCTTTCAGAATTACCATGTGTTCAAAGGACTTTCACAGCTTTCTCAAGAGGCCAGAAGCAGCTGCTTTATTAGCCTGCATCACTTAACATTTTGCAGGTTTCTTCCCTTATCTTTCCATCACACTTAGCAAAACCATGCAGATGGAGACTCCTTATGAATCTGATGACATCTGGATGTTGATGCTGCATTATGATAAGCCACCTGTCCAGACAGTCCTCATCTTCCCAGGATGTTGGACCACAGTAGATGGGAGTTTTTCATTGACAGCTCTTGGAAATTCAAGTCAACTAGTCTTCTGCCCAGCCTAGAAACGTATGTATGCCTGAAAAATTGCCTCAGTCAAGGTATATCTATGGGTACATTTGTGTGTAATGCTGCTGAGATAAGAAGAGCAGACAAGTGTGACATTAGCCTTCTGCATTGAACAGGTTGAAGCCTTTCTATTGAAGTGTCATTACCAGATCTGCATAGTCAAGGATCCAAGAGCTCTCAGCAATAAATCTAACATATTTATGGGTTCCAGCATTATAACTCTTGGATAAACTACAGCTGACTTTGTGACTTAGGAGCCTGGAAATGTCACAGGCAGATTCTGCTCAGCAGGATCATGTAGACTGTGGCCCACCCATGAAGTGGAGCTTCCCATCACCATGCATGGAAGACAATGGTTTTCTACAACATAAGCTTGAGAACTCTTCAAAAATCAGGTGTCTGGGAAAAAAATATATATATTGAAAGGATTTTATTATTATCAGTTGCTATTTACTGTTCTTAAGGATAGAAAATAAAGATTGCAGTATATTAGGAACCCCAGTACAACAAAATGAAGAAAAAAATCTATAAGCACCTAGATTAAAAAAAAAAAAGCACATAAAATGATAAACCACAGAAGAATTGTTTTCAAGAAAGAGAACTAGTTGGTGCTTTAGTTTATGAAAAACTTACAAATTAATGGCACAGGGAAAAAAATTGGATACCAAAGAAAAGAAGATTAAATAAAGGCTCTTGAAAAATAAAATAACAAAATTAAGTAATTACAGCATGAAAATAAATGCAGTTAATTTACCTGCTGTGCTTGGGGTTGTGGACTCAATGATATCTAGAGGTCCCTTCCAACGCCTATAGTTGTGTGACTGTGATTCTCTGATTGTGTAATACAAAAAGGCACAGGTGAAAAGAAAATCTGGCAGGGGAAAAGAACATTTAAGTCCCTCAAACTGTGCAGAGTCATGGTGTCAGTGAAAATTCAGAAGCTAACACAGAGAAAGGAAAAATCAAACTGTGGCTGAAGGAACCGGAGATGTGCAGTGACAGCACAACTGTGAGTAGGCAGATCTAAAAGATGGATTTATCTTGCTTCCTCTGTAAAGTGGTGCAAGGACACTGCAAAAGAAGGTGAAAATTAACAAGTACTTTAAGAAAAATATAGAAAATTACACAGTACCACTGACTACTCAGCCTGTTGACTGTAAATTTCTTGAAAACACGGAACATTAAAAATCACAGGCAAAAAATCTAAATCCTTTTGTACATAATATAAGAGTGTTCTGAAAACAACCAGATTACATCTTACTAAAATGCTCCAAATTTTCTTTTTTTGTTTTTTTTTTTTTTTTTTTTAACTTTATTACCTGAGGACAGAAGACTGCTTTTCATCAAAACAGCAAATGAAGCAATTTTACCCTTCCCACTTTTGTAAAAATGGTTGTGTGAGAAGGGCAGAATGACATTAGTCCCAGGAGACATTTTTCTGCAATTATGAAGGAAAAAAATCAGATTTTCTCATGAAGTTAACATAGCCAAGGAAAATGTCAGTTTATCTGTGAGTTTGACAGGCACTTCTAGATGGTGACTGTGTCAAATTTTTCTTTATTTCCTCCTCTTTCTGTCTGCTGTTGTTAAGTTTGGTATGAAACACCTCATTCACAGTATCTTGGTCAAAAATCATTTGATTATAAAGAAACTACTTATCGTATATAGATACTTATTAATGTAAGCTGCCCGTATTCAAGTATTGCTACATCAGTTGAATTAAAACAGATACAGGAAAATGACTTAAATCATTTACCTATTCTGTGCAGTGCGATGTATGGCAAAAGTGGATTTTGAAGATAAACTGAATTAAACAGTAAATAGAGAAAATTCAAACTGTCATTTGAGTAGACCTTCTTGTGAAGGAAGAGGAGAGCGATGCATGGGAAGGCTATTCCATGGTTCCCACCTGATACACGGATTTGGTGAGACACAGCTGACTGTGTATGACACTTAGCAGAAAAGCAGCGAACAGCAAAGCATCATTCAAATCCTGTCAAGAATTTTAAGCAAAAGAAAAATGCACAGAATGAAGATTCTGTTCTTAAGACTGTCATAGTGCCAGTGAGGCAGACACTGAAAATAAAACATTGTCTTGACTGAATATTTAAAGTGCAACACTGCAGTCATTTGTAAAATCTATTTTCAGGAGAAATGAATAATAGGGGTCTACTTACTGCCTGTGCATTGCACCTGGTCTTGCATTTTGCATATAACAGCTTAACTTACAATTACACTGTGAAACCTTGATTTGGATGTTAACATAACATAATGAAGTAAAAGGACTTCACAGGCATTTTATGTTCCCCTCATTAATTAATATCTTGGGTGAATGCCACGCAAGGAATACAATACGAAAATTTGTAGGAACTCTGTTAAATCTCTGCTGCAAGCTAGGAGACAGCAGAAAAAGAGTTTACAGGTAAGAACATACAGCAGACACATCACATCCTTGTAAACGAACAAGAACATTTTATAAGGCAAATCAGGGTGCAACAGACCTGGCAGGGAAGCTGTGAGGTCTGGTTTCTGTCATGGAATGATATCACCATGGTAGAAATAAATAGTGATAGAACATTTTTTAATGCATTGTTTTATTTTTTAAAAGAGCTGATATGTTCTCGGAACAGGTGCAGCAGTCAACATGAAGACTACAGTATAGATCAGCAAAGAAGGAAGTAAAGAAGGAAGATATCATTTTCACTTCTAGCCCAGTAAAGTTTCTGGAGACTACATAATTTTCTTTTTGTGGTTACCTAAGATACATCTTCCCTTTACACTAAAGAATATATTTTATTAATTTTGACACGTTAAGTCACATACCTATGACTAATCACTAATTGGGGAGTAATTTTTACAATACAAATCTCTTCACTAATTTTCCAGGTTGGCTGGAAAAGGCAATGAAAAGATTTACCAGATCGTATCCCTCCCACTAGTTCAGCATCTTGTCATTTTCAATAGAATTCAAATCCCCCAAAGTTAGGGAACATGTCTCCCCCAGCTTTAAAGCAGTCTGTATAAAAGTTGAAGTCTTACACAGTTCTTACATCACCACAGCATCTGCCTACCCTTCAGCCTCCTATTACAGGCTCCTACCTTTCTTCAGTTGCAATGCTCTTACATAACTTTCCTGCTTGGAAGAAATGGAAGAGTGTTATTTTTAAGCTATTTAAAGCTGCCTTCTTTGAGTCTTTATTTATAGCCAGAGGAGTTGCCTCTTGCACAAGGAAAATTACATTTTGAAGCAGTTCTTTATACCAGTGAGTGCTCATTGTATAACTGAAGAACATTACAAAACCAAGGCCTAAATATATGTTTACACCACGGATTGAGATTCAGTTTGGGTGTAGTTTGCAGGGCTTGCTTTTAACCATGTAATGAAACCAGTCCATTACCAATGACTGAATTGTTGGCAGATATGGAGAAACTTCAGCTGTTTGTTGCAAGAAGTCATATAAATCCTAGGGAAAAGAATAGAGCAGTCATGTTTTAAAAAGGACAAAAGATATGCATGGTATTGCAGTCACATTGACAGTTTCTACATGAATGGGAAAAGTTTTAATAAATGTACTAAAATGAGAGTACTTATATGTAAATACAGTGTTTGCATTACCTATTAGCAACAATGTGAGAGAATTTGCATAAGGTACATTAGCAAATTTTCAGTTGTAATTTTTTGTTTAAAAGCTGTTCAAATAGTTATAAGTAGTATTGCAGTTTTGCATGGGCCAACCATAAATATGTATGGAAGCTTGAGGTCCAATTCATCAGGTATTTCTAATTGATTGTAAACACAGTATACCCCCACAAAATGTTCATCAACAGCAAAAAATTCAAGAAAAATAAGTCATTTTAAATCAATTCTGTTTGTCTTAAACCAGTTCTGCAAATCAATTTCACTACCTGAGACAGGCACAGTCATGAAGACTCTAATGGTACTCATAAATATAAATGAGTTGACCTGGAAAAAATAGAAAGGTTATCCTTTTTCTCTAGTTCTTTTGGAGATGAGAAAAAGTGTTGGCACTTGGTACAAGAGATCTTTTCCTACTATGTCAGAGATGATGATAGCTGCAGCGTGCTTCCCCTTTCTCAATCACCAGCTAAGAAATAAAAGAAATCTATTTTCTTCAACATAAGTAACCAATTGAAAGGTTTCTTTCTCTCTCATGCATTGAGGGATGGCTGCATATGCATATACTTCATATTAACAATTTCGCTGTCATTCTCCCATCCTCTTTTTTATTCCAGTTACAGGATCTTGGAAGGGGGCAAGAGCAGTTTTATAAGGAATCCTGTCAGTCCTAATCTGTAAGGATCTGACGGAAGCCCTTGGACCACTTCTGTTCTTTTTAGAGTTGTTTTTTTTGTTTGTTTGTTTGTCTTTACTGAGGCAACTGTGAAGGCTTAACAAGGCATACAGCTGTAACTTAAGCAACTTTCCGGAGAGATTTCCTACAGATATTTTTTGTTAAGTAGTTGAGATATGCTGTCGTAATGCAAACTCTGTACTTACTGTATAAGAGAAATGCCCAAGAGGAAAAATCCTTTTGGCACAGAGATATTGTCATTAAACTTGCTCAGCCTAAAATAGAAATGTTCAATAATTTTAATAGCTTAAGGAAGTTTGTTTTAGATAAACATTATAACCCTATAAATACCAAGGAAGAAGCAGTTCTCTCACGAATAATTCTTATTCTGATTTTGTATCTAAAACCTGAATGACTATTTTTTCTTCTTTTTGTATTTTTATTTTATTCTAATCTATCACTTCTAACACAGGATATAAGGCAGAGAAATGCAACCTGACTCTTCTGAGGGAGTAGTTCTATTAGGAAAAAATGACTCATGAAAAAAATCTTTGTTCTTTGTTCATATTTATATACAGCACAAGGCTCCATGGTTTGCATACTGTCAGCTGTGAATTCCTCTCACCATCATCTTTGCTAGTAGTGTCTTTGATGTCAGAAACTGAATAAGTGTTTTTAACTTGCTAAGATGGAGAAGAATGATGGGAACAGAGCAACAGGAATATTTCTCCTCCCTTATTACTGTAGATAACTTAAGCTTCTACACTCAGAGAAATGCCCATAAATTGCCATCTTCAGCTCTGTTTGTCTGAGAGCTTTTCTCCTATGCTAACAATACAACAGCTCTTGTTTTATACTGTGGGCTGAGAAGACAAATATTTTCAAACATTTTACCTGCATTTGAAGTGCTTTTATTGAATATCACAGGGGGACTTCAGACATCAGTGATCACCCAGAGCTCCTGCAGGAAGATGGCTTTCCACAGTCCTCAGTTTTGGTTGGGTCTTTCCTTAGGTTTCTCCTGCTCGTCTCTAGCTCTTGGCTCCTCCAAAACTGGTCACCAAGATTTTCTTTCTTCTTAAACCTTCCTTCCACATATCTTTTATCAATATACTGACTAAATTGTTTTGAAGATACTGTTAGTGTCTGAATTTCAACACTCAGACACAAGTTTGTGTGCATGAGGCCTACCTAGAATCACGGAGTCATTTATGTTGGAGACCCTTAAAATAATCAAGTCTGACCACCAACTTAACCATATTTCTGTTTGTGACCCTCTAACTTTGCAGGTAATAAAGATGATATTTGGATTTGGGGGTTGGCACCAGAACACATTACATTCTTACAATAAATGGAAATTGCAACGTTCTGGTAAAATAAAATGAACAATTTCTTTTCTTCTGTGTAATCTACTGCAGCACCAAAAATATTACACTTGTTTGCTTCAGAAATATTAAAAATATGTTATACTGGCAGAAATTCATCACAAATCATCTTCAGTCTAGCTTCATGTCCCACCCCTGTCCTCCCACATTTGTATGTACTCCCCATTTCCACTTTCATAAAGGTTTCATTTCATATTGTTTTAGAAGTATGGATAGCAAGTTAGTAAAATACTGATTTGTATCTCAAGTTTGTTATGATTGTAGGTACAAGGGCTTCTCTGAAAGGAACAGCTCCTACTTTATTATGTTGGTCCATGATGTCAGAGGTGGATGGTGGTGATATGGCATTAGAGGTTCAAACTTCCCTCAATATCCTGTTACATTTTGTTGCCTTGGGACAGATGGCAGGCGAGGGACAGTCTGACAATATGGGGTCTGACATGGAAATGTGTATGAAGTGAAGATGTGGAATTGAATTCCTCCATGCATGAAAAATTGCACCTGTTGACATTCATCGATGCTTGCTGGAGATTTAAGTAGATCAAACAGTGGATGTGAGCACAGTGAGGCAGTGGATGGTCAGTTTCAGCAACGATGCTGTCACAACAGCTGTGAAGCAGTGGATCACCTTCACTGCTACAGATTTTTATGAACACACCATAAAGAGTCTTGTTCATGACTGGCAAAAAGGCACAGCTAATGGTGGTGGCTATGTTAAAAAACAGTGTTTTGCAGCCGAGTATTTGCTCTATCAAAAAGTGTTATTATGCTCTTTTTATTTGCTTTAGTTTCTTTGTGTAAATAAAATAGGAGGCATTATTTTTGGAGCAACCTTATATATGGGAGATTCTTGAAAAGCAGTAAAAGATAATACATACTGTTAAGGATTACAATATAGTTATATGTTTGCATAAGAAAGCTATGAAACAATTTAAATCCAGCATCTATTAACATTTAATAAAGTAGAGATCAGTGGACCCTTAATGTATCATGACAGTATTTTATGCATTACTTTCTTACATTTTCTAATGCTGTTTGGTTTCTCCTGTTTTATTCAGATATGAGACAAACCAAAAACTTTACAGGAATCTCTTTCTTATACATAGATATCATTAAAAAGTTGTGGTTTAACTCAGCAGTTGGCTTAGCACCACAAAATTGTTTGTTCACTCCCCCCCTTTTCCATGGGATGGGGAGAGAATAAAGAAAAACAAAGTAAAACTTGTAGATTGAGATACAACTACTTAATAAAATAGAGAATAAGAAAAGGATAATGATTATGACAAATACATATATATATATATATATACGAATGTACATAACAAGTAATGTTCAAGTAATTGCTTTCCATCCCCCAACCATTGCCAAGATAGCCCCCACAGCAATGAAAAAGATGAATTCAGCCCCTTTAAAACTCTTTCCACATAATGTTATCTTGTATGGAATATCTCTTTGACTAGTTTAACTTAGCTGTCCTAATTCTATTCTCTCCCATCTCCCTGGCCCTTCACTGCAAATGGCCTTGGCTCTGTACAACACTGATTAGCAGCAACTATAAACATCAGCATGTTATCAACATTGTTTTTCTCCTAAAACAAAAACATAGCATCATACCAGACTGAAGAAAACAATTACATTCCAGCTGAAACTAAGACAAAAGTAAACTTGTTGATCATTGATGACAAATCCTTAGCTGCAACTCACTGTTTTACTTCAAGGGTCGTAAAAATACTGAGTGTCCCAGTTGACCTGGCTTTTCTGTGAAATCTGTTATTCTATTTGCCGTGCACAATAAAGATTTATGATCTTTTACACCTCCTGAATTTTCCAGAAAATTGGAAGAAATCAGCTCTATAATGCATTATAAGTTTAGATATTTTGTCTCCAGCGATCACTGATACATACATGTCTGAATTTTGCTCAAATCTTTAAAAGGTTATTGCATTTAACACAGTAGAATTTTTGTATTTATACATATAGAAATAAAATTCTATTCAATTCCTTTAGAAATCAGACCAAATCCACAAAAACACAAATGTACCTACATTGTATTAAAGAAACCAAATACTTGCATTGTGCATTAAAAAAAGGTGCTTCAATTCTAAACATAATTGTTTGGCAAGATTCCCTATCTATAGCAACACTAAAGGAAACTCGGAGTTTTGATGATTTTCTCTGTTTAGACTTGCCTCCTATTTGTTTCTTCCATTACAAGGCTAAGCTCATAAAATACGTGCGTAGGGAATGCACAGTCATGCCTCTGCTAAAGATCATTTGTTGCACAGCATCATAGGCATAAAAACTGGAGGAATTAGAGCACATCAAGGATTCTTCAGGATCAAGATCTCAGACATAGATATCTCATATCTCATAGATATGAGAGTAAAGGCAAGTTTATCTTTTCTGATGAAACAGTGCTTCAAGTGTAAAGAATTTCAAACATTGCCTTGCTGTTCACTTCAGAGCATAAAGCTTGCTTCTGTAGAAAGAAGAGGAAAAATATTTCAGGAGTAATGGAGATTCAGTATAAAGTATACATATTAATCCCCAAAATTGTAGGTTTCTTTGAAATATCTATTCCTCACTTTTAGTGTGTTTAATGCTGACAGTTCTCTGTGTCAGAGAGAACAACTATCCAGCTACACAGTTTGAGTATGCACTGGAAAAACAATTGCCAAACGTAGATTAAATAAAACTCAGTCTTCAAAGAATCCGGTACAAACTGCTGAAGATGAAGCAAAATAAAAATTAATATAATTGAGACTAGATCAGGTGCATAGGTCTCAGCTAGTGGCAAAACACACAGTTTCCAGCTATTCTCAATTAGTCCAGAAATCACTTTTATCCCTGCTGTTTTTCTAAGTAGTTGATAATGCAGGAAAAGTCCCAACTTCTATTTTTCCTGTAGCCATTCAAAATCTATTCTTGAGTGATAAATGTAAAATTTGAGGCCACACAGAAATATCATCATTTTGTCACACAGTTTCTGGATGGGGCAGTCTGTCTGAGAGGTAAATGGCTGCCCTCCTTTTCATGATGTCAGTTACTGGAGTTAATTCCGGACACAGGTTATTGCTACAGAGCAATCGGTTTGTTTGTAAAGACTTGCTAAATGCTAACACAGAATTGTCAGGAACAGGTCATGTCAAAACCATCTAGTTTCTGTGACAGTATAGCAAACCTGCCTTGTTGATAGGAGAAATACAGCAAATGTCACAGAAGACTTGAATAAGGCTTTTGGCACTCTGACATGATATTTGCATAACAGAACATAAGAACCAGAGTCCTGAGTGAAACAGCTGTAAGGTCAGTATGCAGCTGATTTGAAAATGCTACTTGACAAGAAGATGTTGTTTGCTTCTTGCCAGAATAGAAGGAGGTACCAAGAAGGATTTGATGAGTCTGTTCTGGACTCAGTATTACACAGTATTTACTACAGGAGCTGCATGTTTAGAGGGAGAACCACCTCTTTGGAAGGGAAGGTTTCACAGTCATCTTACTAAGCTGCAAAATGTGAAAAATTATGGTGCAATTCTGGTGCAATTCAAGGCAATGTAATGAAATAGCAGAGGAGTGATTAACA